>NC_059327.1:141366602-141677852 GCF_018350155.1 Leopardus geoffroyi | reverse complement strand
CCTGTTTTACGGCTTTCTGGTCTTTCTTTGACATTCTCTGAGAATGAAACTTGGGAAGAAAAGAAATGTATGCCTCTGCAAATGGTTATTTCTGTTCCGTGGCATTTGTGCCTTACTTAATCTGGGTCCCACAGATGCTTGCTTTGCAGGATATGGCCTTTAGAAAGAAGTATGTGAGATGTGTACTCTGTCCTTGGGAAAAACTAAGTGAATGTGCAGAACGTATTCCAACCCAGGAACGTTAACAGGAGAAACAGAGCTACCGAATTTGTCATACGGCAGCTTTCTTGATTGTCTCCTCTGCTTTATCTCTCTTCCAGCTTGTCACCAATCCTGTTTCAGGTGTGCAGGGAAAAACCCACTTAATTGCACAGCCTGCTGGCCTTCTCAAGTGCTGTTGGATGGGCAGTGTCTCTCCCAGTGCCCAGATGGATATTTTAACCAGGAAGGCGGTTGCACAGGTGAGTATGTAACATGCTGGGGCATGTTCCCTATGCCATGGTTATGTCTCTGTATTGCAGCCAGACTCTGTCACTGAAACTTTTGTCATACCAGGACACTAGGTTTGGGCTGTACATCCTTATCTTGAACTTGTTAGGAGTCAAGGTATAGAGTGAGGGGAACAAATGAAGTTCTATTCTTCCAATAAGGGAAATACAGACGAAGTAAAAAATTGGAGTCAGCTTTGCCCTATGCACACAGGGAGGGGTAGATTTGATGGTGTTGATCATGAAGCTACTACATCCAGGTTCTAATGCGGCTCTGTAGGACCAGGCATTTGGGTCTAACTCTAGAGTTCTCAGCTCCGCTTCCCCTGGCTACAGCCTAAGAGAGTAGAGATGAAAGCAAGATATTTATTTTCTTCTTTGGTGTGTCGGTCCAATAAGTTTTTAACAACACCTTTATATTTCAGTGACAGAGATTCTAGAAATTACTGGTTGAGATTAGTTCAGGGTTTTATTGGAATTGACAAAATACTAAAATTTAAGCACCTTATTGTAGCACTGTGTTTTCTTGTATCTATGGAAGAAAAGACAAAACACATCCTATCATGATTACCATTTTGTTTCTAAAATTAGACTGTTGAGACCTGCTTATATGCTTGTTATAAAATTGTATCACATATATTTCTAGAGTCAGAAAGCATATAATAAGTGCACAAAATATTTTTAAATGTTTATTTATTTATTTTGAGAGACAGAGAGTGAGAACATGTGCTCATGAGCAGGGGAGGGGCAGAGAGAGAGGGAAACAAAGAGAATCCCAAGCAGGCTCTACACTGTCAGCACAGAGCCTTACACAGGGCTCAATCTCACAACTGTGAGATTATGACCTGAGCTGAAATCAAGAATCAGACACTTAACTGACTGAGCCACCCAGGCGCCCCAGTGCACAAAATATTTTTAAAATAAGTTAATGCTTGCCAGGTTCATCTAGCCTCAAACTCTAAAGAGGAAATCCAATGCAAATGCAAATCTAGACTGAGGATCAGTATTATATTTCTTCTGAAATTTTCTTTTTTCAAATACCTTTCTAATCTCTCTAGGCCCTAGATGGGTTTGCTCTACTTTAAACACTCTATCAGGCTCAGTGGGAATGTTCCTGGTTTCTCGTCATTGGGGTTGTCCTTGAAAACTGTTGTCTGTCCTCTTGTGCCCTCACCCTGGTCCCAGTGGCTGTCCTGTGTGTGAAATTGTTGGGGGGTCAAGTCTGAGTAGCTCTAACTCTCCTCCGTCTATGCCTCTGCCCGCTTGCAGCCAGCAGATGGACAGTGCCCGAGTTGGCAGGGCACCTGGGTGGCGGGAAATCTGGCGGGGAGGAAGAACTGGGAGGTAGAAATCATTCTGAGAATGCGAGTATCTTTAGGACAAGCATTTTCCAAGTTCAGAGCCTCAGGAATGTAGGAGGGATGACGAGTGATGATAGCTCATGCTAGCCTTCTAATCAGCAGCTCACTTTCTTACTTGCTTGCCTTATTTATTTATCTGTTTGTTTTATATATAACTCCTTATCTTCCCTTGGCCTCTCACCATGAGAAGTGAGAGGTGGTTGACTATACACAAAATCTGTGCCTGTGCTTTCCACCAGCTCTGTGCCAGAAGGGAAATCTTTGTCATCGGTTCCCGCAAGCACTGCCCAGCTCTGGTCCCTCACCTCTGCTCCTCTTGGAATCAGACACGCTTAGACCTCCTCGTCCTTGGCAGAGAAATCCTTAAATCCCCTGCTGCCTGCCTTGGCAGCATCAATGCGACTGCAGCTGCAGACTTCTTTGACTCCTCCTCGCCCTTATCTTTACCGCCTACACCTCCTGCGACTTACTTGTTTCCAGGGCAGTCCCCCTGAGTAATTTGAGCTTTCCCTGGGAGAAAACATAGCTTTGACATGGTTTTGTCTAAGGAATTGAACTTCAAACCTGGCTCACGATAACCTCCAGGAAGAGGGCTTTCTGTTTTTTTGTATTTTAATTAAGCGTTGCTGCTAACAGGAGGCATCCAAATTGTGGCCTGAAGGGAGAGCGTGGCTGGCATCTGACTCTAGTTAGAAGTATTGCTGTCCCTTGCTGTGTATGGCTCCCCTTTGCCTGCCAGGAATTTCTGAGAAGCAAAATGTCACCCTCCTTTCCCTGTATAGCTCTTTGAATCACGCAAGGTATTTTAATGAGAGGGAGGGCGTCTTGCCACTTGCTCACCTGTCTGCTTTGTGACCTTGATCTGAATGAGCTTCCTTACTTGTATAGATTGGGGCTATTCCTGCTGGGGCTTCTGGAATGTGCAGCCAATTACTCCAGTTTTGATGGTTCTAGATTCCACCTTCTGTCCTTGGACAGCATTTTCATTGGCAGCAGAAACGTCATCTTTTGGTCGGGTCTGACGGTATGCCAGGCTTGCTTAGGAATTTTCGAAAGATGATTAGTGTCTGAAGTCTGCTCTTGCTGTAATTTGTGGAACTGCATTAATGTTTCATGTGTTTACATGGTGAGTGGATGATTCCAATCCTGGCTCTCATTTCTCTCCCCAGAATGCCACCCCACCTGCAGGCAGTGCCACGGCCCATTGGACTCTGACTGTATCTCCTGTCACCCTCATGTCACTCTTGCTGGTGGGAGCTGCAGGACCAGCTGTAAAGAAGAACAATTCCTCAACCTGGTGGGGTACTGCACTGGTGAGTGAGAGCTCCTTCAGAGTCCTGGAAATCACAAGCCAAAGACTGGGGTTCTCCATACCAGGCTGAAGAAGCCTGTCTTGTATCTGGGGGAGCCTGGGTGGCTCAGTAGGTTAAGCATCCCACATTGATCTCAGCTCAGGTCTTGATCTCAGGGTCGTGAGTTCAAGCCCTGCGTTGGGCTCCATCCTGGGCGTGGAGGCTACTTAAAAAAAAAAAAAAAAAAAGGTCTCTTCATATTTGTCCTTTGTCATCAGATGAAGAGCTATTTTTTGGGAGGCATTAGTCTCATGTCTGGGAACTTACTTCACTGCTTCCTATCAGACATTTAGTAAATATTTGTAGATTTAAATGGAATCTTCTAATAACACTCTTGAAACTGCTGAAAAAACTTGGAACCTTATATTCATGAAGATTGAAGTGATGATAATAGCACCTTATGTGGTGCACTTCAGCTTAAGATAGCAACACATTTCTTCAGTCACTCTGAAGATTCTCCCTCTTGTCTACATTATCTTCTGCCTCTTGCTGTGGAGAACTTTTGCCATCAACCCTAGGCACAAAAATTTAGGGAGATTAACCTAAAAGTAAATCAGTTGTCTCAGGAGACAGGATTTTTTTTTTCCTCCTCATTTTAGAACTCAGGTTTCAAAAAAGGTCTATATTAGGAAAGTAGCCTGGAACTTGGGTAATGATGAAGAAGCCATACTGTGTTTAGGGTTCACGCATCAATTCATACGACAGATATCTTTGAGTGTCTACTCATGGCCAGATGCTCAGAATACAGAAAAGAAAAGAAAAAAAAAAAAAAGGAAAGGTGAATGAGACAATGACCATGCCCTCAAAGAGCTTATGGTCTAGAGAGAAGAATGTATAGACTAGTGGGTTATTACATATTTCTTGACCCATTTCTCCAAATTGTAGGAGAAACTTAAAGAGATTTGCCTGCAACAGCTTTTGTCACATCTCTGACTGGCTTGATTGGGAGGCATTCTGAGATGCTGCTGGGAAAGGTGAAAAGGCTAAGATCTGGTTGGATATATGCTGCTGAGGTTGATCTGTCTGTAGGACTTGTCTTTGGGCAGTGATATGAGGTGTGGTCAGTTATCTAGGTCATAGTATGGAACAAACACATTTAGTCTGGGACAGCATTGATGCCTCAGGTGTCCATTTGGGGGGGGGGGGGCACAGCAAATTAATGACAGCCCTCCAAGTGTGGCTGCTAGTGCCATGGTCCTGGGTGATCCATTCCTTTTTGCAGATGACCTTAGTTGATAACTAGACATTGGGGTCCAGAATTTATATCCTAGGAAGACTAAACTGTCAACAGCAGGGCTACAGCCAAAAAATGCTGGTATTCAGCGAAAAACATAATTGTAAAGACTGCAAACATTTTAGGGGCAATGAAAAGTGGAAGCTTGGAGAGGCCAGGCTTGAGACTCATGAGATACCCCACAGCTGCAGAGTGTGAGCCCCTTACCAGTACTGCCAGCTATAGGCACGGCTGACTTGGGAAGTGGGCAGGTAGGAAACATTAGTGCCTACCCTTGAAGAAGAATCTAGGGATGGCAGGGGCTGACTGTTATTATAGTTTGTGAGCTTGAGTTCAGCAACCGCTTCTTACTTTAGGATACAAAGGAGCAGTTACTATGAGAACTAAGAGGTTCTCCTGGTTTCAGTACATTAGTAAGTATTTACATAGAACCCACAAGGTGCTGAGTTGCCATTTGAGGGGACATGGATATCTTGCACGCTACTTAAGGAGATGAACCAAAAACACAACTGGCAGTTAACAATTGTACAAAGAATCTTATGGATAATAGCACCAACAGGCAATATGGGTTATAGGAGTTCAGAGGCATAAATGATGCGAAAAGCATTGTAGAGAAGGGAGAACCTAAATTCTTCCTGAGTCATAGCTAGGATTTGGTTAGACAGAGGGAAGGTAGGCAGGATTTCTGGGTATGGTTCCATAGGAGACGGGCCAGAAGGTAGAACATGTGGGCCGTTTGTGGCCAGTGAGCGGTCCCACCTGGCTGAAGAGCAAGGTTTGTATTAAGGCACATTAGATGAAATGATTGGAAAATTTAAGTTGGAACCAGAGTCTAGAGAACGCAGAGTTCTAGGCCAGAAAGTTTGAACTGAATCTTGTGGGTAATAGAGTCGTGAGAGTTTGGGAGAAGACTGTGCCTTGGCTAAGGTTGTGCTCTGGGCAGGACACCTATAAGCTGTGGAAGGTGAACTAGAGCAAGGAGAGATTATAGTCAGAGAGAGGAGTTAGAAGGGTGGACCTTCATGATGACTTTTCTATTTCCAACCTATTCTGTATGTGGACCCTAAAAATTTTATGCTGGGACATATTTTATAAGTAAATGTTTATGTAAGGAAATTGGAAAAATTTAATTTTTAATGAGTTCTGTTCTCTCCAATGTCCAGAGCCCTCTTTGATAATAAATTAGGTGATTAGGAGTCACATTAATTTTTTAAGGCTAATAGGGGACCATTAGAATAAAGAATCATGGGACTAGGTTAAATGACTCTGGAAATCCTCAGCCCTAGAAGAACAGTCCCCACTAAAATAGGTTGCACGGGACAAACCTTGTCTGTCCTAGGAATTGGGTATAGTAAGTGAAAGTTTTTCAGTAAGGTAACCATTGTGTGGTGCTTAGAAATCCTTTGTTGAATAGATACTGGTGTGTCGGTGCTTGTTACAGAATAATTTGACCAGTAATTTCAATTGTTGATCTTTTCAAGGAGTGCACTGACCCCAAAGTTTGCTTTTTCAAGAAATATATATCCTTTCCATAAGTCTTCACACTTCTCTCTGTAGCACCGTAATGAATTCCTTCATTTACAGCTTCATCAAACATTTTTTAGACATACATTCCATGCCAGGCACCGTGCTGGGCCCTGGGGATGCCCACATGAATAAGATATGGTGCTTGTATTCAGGAAGAGTACAGCAGAGTGAACGAAGGACATATGTTTGAATATGATGTTGCTATGGAGAGGAGGCAAATCTGTGGGGCAGGACCCTAACCCACACTGGGTGTGGGGGAGGGTGGGTAGTAAAGGCTTTCCAGAGCACACCATAACTGAGATAATTTTGAAAGATGAGTGAGAATTAGAGGGGTTTGGAGATTTGGAGGGGAGAACATTCCAGAAAATGGGCCAAAGACTATGATCTGTTCGGGCACCAACAAAGAATTAAGCAGAATGTCAGCCCTGAGTGTGGGAGTCATGGTACCTGAAGCAGAAGGAAACAGGGCCAGTCAGGAAGGCCTCGTATGTTATGTTTAAGGAGAATATACTTTGTCATCAAGGCTGTGGGGGTCTCTTGGAGGTTTCTAGGGAGGGGAAGGTTGTGGTTGCATTTCTGTGAAGAGAAAGATCCACCAAAGATTGTGTAGAAGACAAGACTGGGGCAAAAGGATCTTAAGAGGTCGTTGTAAGAAGTCAGATCAAAGAGGAAGCCCTTTAATGAGAAAATTGCTGAGGGGATGAAGAGAAGGGGTTTTGGCTTCACTAAGAATTAATTATATATTAGGTCGACCTGTGTGAGATTGCTGGTTTTTGTGCACAAATGATCAAATAGTGGCAAGTTTATATGGTTCAACCTAATAGAAGCAATCGAGAAGTCAGCAATGTCTCAGCCCTGGAGACTAAGGGAGAGGGAATTTGGGGGATGATTTTCAAGGTTTATGGGCAAATAAATTTGAGGAGTGGGAGTACCATTTACTAAGGGCAGGAAATGGAAGACAAGGGGTTTGAACTGGACAAATTGAATTTGGGGTGATCATTGGACATCTAGGAGTAGCTGTCCATGAGGAGGTGGAAGGTTTAAATGAACACCCGTTTCTTTCTGTAGCCACTAGGAGCTCATCTGCTATTTTTATTTTACCCTGAACCTAAATTCCTAGAACATTTTTTTTAACTCAAGTGTGGCTTTAGTCAGGTCATAGTTTACCTCTGGAACATTTCAAGGACTTTTATCTAAACTCAGGAAGGTGTTAGGGAGAGCCCTGTGATGATAGACAAAGCAGAAGATAATCCTCCCCATGCAATGCCATCAGTGAAATGCATGTTACCATCGTTGGGAAATTCTAGCCCCTGGAGAAGAACCCTCTCTGTTCCCTCTATCATGTGTGAGCTTGGCAGGGTGGTAGGATTTACTCACAGGATTTATTCTCTATCTGAGCTGTACCTAAGATCATCATCAGAGACCTCTTAATTGCACTTAGCTGTTTAAGAAAGAAAATTACATCTAATCTATCACACAGACAAGAATAAACACATCCTGGGAACAGGTCCAAAACCTCAATGTGTTATCACATATGGAGATGTCATATGTGTGGGGTTTTTTGTTTTTTTTTTCCTCCTCCAAGCTTATCAAAGTAAATATATAGTTTGTGAGATTTAGGCCAGGGCTGAAGGTTTTCAACAAAGATAAATGAACTGAGGTGAGAGGCAAGAGTGGACAAATTGCAGCAGACATGGTTCAGTGCTATGGAAACAGGCTTTTTCATCATAGATTTTTGTTGTTGTTTACATTTTGCCCACATGTAAACAACATTCTCCCAAATTTCAAAGCTTGAGGTGCCTTCTCCACTTGTCTTTCTCAGCTAAAACCTTTTCCCCTGTTCATAGAAGATGGTGAAAATTAAAAAGAAAACATGAGGGGAAAATATCCAGATGCAGAAGCATTAAAAAAAATGCTGTGGGTTTTGTGGAATGCCCGATGGGATGGCTGTACTTTTGAGTTCTTACCTGGAAGAGGAGATAATACTGAGAATAATATGTAGAGGGGGAGACCTGGAAAATTATAAACAGCTGATTTGTTAGGGTTGTACAATTCTGGGGGATTGAATTTTGTTTGTTTAGGCAGTAATGACAGAATGTAAGCAAAAGAAGACAAGTGTCAGTAAAGAAATATTATTCTGAGCATTTTCATATTGTATTCCATGGGACTCAAGTTTTAAACAATGGTTAATAGGTATTGCATGCAAAAAAAGACTTCTGGCTAAGTGAATTTGGGAAACTCTCAGTTAAATAAAGTGAAGCACTATTCTTTATTGCAGAATTTCTTAGAACCTTAAAAAAGCAGATGTGCATTGTGAATTTCTAAAATGAAGGAGACTGGGCACCATTTCTCACACATTTCATTGCAGACCCCTCCCCTTTATTTGTTATAGCCTCTCAGAGCTGATGAGTGTTTTGCAGAACAGTCTTTGGGAAGTCCTGCAATGATTTTAACACATTTGACAATTTATTGGCACTCCCTAAAGGTAAAGTGAAATAATGAACCAATACTCAGATTATGGATTTCCTTTCCCTCCTTTCTTCCCTCCCTCCTTCCTTCCTTTCTTCCTTCCTTCCTTCCTTCCTTCCTTCCTTCCTTCCTTCCTTCCTCCTTCTGTCCTCTGGGCAAGCAGAAGGTCACCAAGAGGGCTCAGGTTTGCCACTCTCTTGCTTGTTGAAGAGCACCAAAGAGCAATCAATAATCATCTTCCAGTGTTAGGTCTGAGAAGTATTTGCTCTCTGAACCTGACTGAAGCCATTTGTGGACTGATTAGAAACCCTGTTAACATCTTTCTTCCAAATCATAAAAAGAAAAACTTTTGAGTCCCTCCATGATTTCCCCCATTTATTGTCATCATTTCTGAAAGATGGAAGCCCTAAAAAATGGTGAAAATGTTAAAATGCACAAATTAAAGGAGCAACAAATGCCTGTTTTAGAATAAGCTGATACAACTCCAACATCGAGCAATGAAAACCCAAGTTCAAGTGGAACATAATTAAGGAGCTGGGAAGAAGCCCTGTGTGAGCCAGTGTGACGGCTCTCTGCCTCCATGCACCATGGCTTGAAGCCAGAGGTGAGAGCCAGTTCTTGTTTGACACCAGCTTCTGCATGTGGGGCAGGTGCGTTAGCACTGCCCTACATCTTGCTGTAACTGTTCCTGCAACTACAAACTGAAAGGAAGGTGAGAGAAACACACTATAAACATAAAGCAGTTACTACCTTATTTTGATCATCAAAATCCTGCCCATCTATTCCCCATGATTCCATCCTTTCTAGGACCGGCTTCCTCTTGGCATGACCCACGTTTTAATTCCTGGTGGGCTGATTGTTTCTACCAGTTACCTAGTACTTGGCATTGACTAGCTCACATTTCCTGTGAGTGATCTTTTCGTGGTATCTAATAATAGGTGACTGTTCTGAGGGCTTCTTATGTGACATGCATTGTGCTAATTGCTTTGAATGCATTTTGCCATTTAACGTTAACAATGATCCTCCAAAGTAATACTAATGTTACATTTGAAGAAACTGAAACACAGAAAGGTAAGTAATTTGTTCAAAATGACAAAAGTAGGAAGACAGGGCCAAGATTTGAACTTAGTGTGATTCCAAAATCTACATGTTTAACCATTTTGTTGTACTCTACGGTGCTAAATATAGTTTTACAACAATAGGGACTCAAGAACAATTTTTTGATTAGTGGATTAAAAGGTGGATTAAAAGGGACTGGCGTAACAGGATGCGATGGAGAGCATTGTTGGGGAATGTTCCAAGAACTTCCTTGTCTGTTTCAAATGCTAAGGAAGCTGTTTTAGACTGCCACGTACTCTTATTGTATATACTCTTATAAATACATACACTTTAAAGAAAAACATTAATGCACATTGAAATTTAATAATTTATATCATTCTGCATTTACTTCATTTTTTTTAAATATTTATTTACTCATTTTTGGAAAGCACAAGTTGGGGAGCGTCAGAGAGAGGGGGACAGAGGATCTGAAGTGGGCTCTGAGCTGACAAGCTCACAGTAGCAAGCCCAGTGTGAGGCATGAACTGTGAAATCATGACCTGAGATGAATTTGGACACTCAACCGAATGAGCCACTCAGGTGCCCCACATTCTGCATTTGCTTTAAATGTTTATTTATTTTTGAGAGATTGCAATAGTGCAAGAGAGAGAGAGAGATGGGGGACAGAGGGTCTAAAGCCGGCTCTGTGCTGACAGCAGAGAGCCCAGTGCAGGGCTCAAACTCACGAACCAAGATATCATGACCTGAGCTGACTGAACCACCCAGGCGCCCCTCACTTTAATCTTTTTCAGTGGGTACATTGCATTTTTTTTATAGTTGTAGTCAGCACCTATGTATTTCTTTGCTCATTTCTCTTAAATATCACTTTAATTTATGTATTTCCGTGTGTTGGCAAATATTGGAAGAATCCACATTATCATCATTTGTAATGGCTAACTGGTGTTCCATTATGTTTGTTTTCCTTAATTTGAGTGGCCATTTCCTATCGTGGAGCTGGGCAGTAACCAGCAGGAAGTGGATTTACCGCCTGGCCCATCAGGGGTTAAGTATGAGATGCAGGATTTCAGCTGGGACTAGGTCTGTTTCTCAAGTTATTGTTAATAGTAACATTGGTGTGTTTCTGGAGTTTTATACTTTTCAAAACATTTTCTCATTTATCTTTTCATTTGATCGTCCAGGAAACCTTGCTGTAGAGGTGGGAATTCTTATTCTGTGGGAATTCTCAGTGCAGTGATGGACTGGCACATAGATGGTGATCAAGAAATGCTGTGTAAATACATGACTCGAATCTGGCGCCCTAATGATTACGATAATCCCTTCTAATGCTTCACATGGTAATTATGTCAAGGGTCTTTCTTCTTAGTGTGACCCATTTTTTGCTTCTTATCTCTTTCTTGTTCGCCTTCCACTTCATTCCATCTGGTCCAATTCTTCTATCTCTATATTTTTTCAATTTTCTAGTATCTTTTTTTTTTTTTTCTTTAAACACTTGCTGCTTTATTTTCCTTATCTTCTTCTTTGGCAATTCACTTTCTTTTCTTATTCCTCATCTTGTCAGCCTATCTCCTATTGCTTGAACTGTGAATTGCATATCCAGTCTCTCTCCAGAACTTTCAGTGATTGTCTCTCCCTTGTTCTCCCAATTTGTGTTTTATTTAAGAGACCACCCTGTCTGTTGAAGGATGATTGAATATTTCAAGGTGTTTCTCTTCTTTACTTTTCCTTCCAGAAAAAAAAAAAAAAAAAAAGAACATGACCTATGCTTAAATTGGGGCCTTCCTAAATTAAAAAAAAAAAAAAGAAGAAGAACTTGTATATTCTCCTTCATGTGACTTCTACTAAATAATATCTTACCTGGCTTTAGTAATAACAGAAAGACCTTACTTAAAAACCTTCTACTTGGCAAGGCTCCCGATGAAATCAGGACTGTTGTTGTCTTCATAAGAACTGCAGGCCACAGTCTTGCTCAAAGAACACAACTGAATTTAGACCCACAGGTCATCCTCTCAGTACTAAAGGTAGCAAGATTGCTAAGGCTGCACTTAGCCATGTTTCTTACACACATGTAAATCTCTGTGGTTTACATGCTATAGGCAAAAACAGTGATTTAGATGTAGGCATGACCATCAGTACTAGTGTCAGTTCTGACTGGGCCTACAGCGGATAAAGAATAGTGGCCAATGGGGGCGCCTGGGTGCCTCAGTCGGTTGAGTGCCAACTTCAGCTCAGGTCACAATCTCACAGTCCGTGAGTTCAAGTCCTGCATTGGGTTCTGTGTGGACAGCTCAGAGCCTGGAGCCTGCTTCAGATCCTGTGTCTCCCTCTCTCTCTGCCCTTCCCCCGCTCACACTCTGTCTCTGTCTCTCTCTCTCTCAAAATAAATAAATAGAATAGAATAGAATAAAATAAAATAAAATAAAATAAAACATTAAAAAAAAATTTAAGTGGGGTGCCTGGGTGGCTCAATCGGTTGAGCGTCTGACTTTAGCTCATGAGTTCGAGCCCCATGTCAGGCTCTGTGCTGACAGCTCAGAGCTTGGAGCCTGCTTTGGATTCTGTGTCTACCTCTCTCTCTATCCTTCCCCCACCCCCTCTCTCTCTTTCTCTCTCTTTTAAAAACTAAATAAACTTAAAATAAATTTTTTTTAATTTAAAAATAGTGGCCAACATTTTTCAGCATTTACTACGTGCCAGCTCCTCACGTGTATTATCTCATTTAATCCAGACTGCAAACCTTCGAGGTCAGTCCTATGATTGGTAGCATCTCCATTTTATAGCCCAGGAGACTGAGACTAGGGACATTAGCCAATTTCGTCAGTGTTTCACAGCCAGGAAGTAGTAGAGCTGGGCATTGAAGTGGGGCCACATCAGAGGGCACACAGCTGAGCACATGTCACCAGCCTCTGTCCAGTAAGACCTTCTCTGCTTCTCAGCAACTGTACTATTTGGAGCTCCCTTTGGTGTTTTGTCATCCTGCCCACCCTGGCCTTTTCTTGCGCACCATCCCCACTTTCCCTCAACTCCAATCTCAGATCAGTTTACATCTCTGCTTTCTTTCTCATTCAAAAGAATAACATGATCTGATAAAAACAACAACAAAAACTCTCCCTCACGTTTCTCCTCAAGTGTCTCTGCATCTTCTTTTAGATACTTCTTTTTCCTTACTTTCTCCGAGAAAGGAGTCCCCCTCACCCTGGCTTCTCCATCTGTGGCCTGGAGCCTGTCTGTGCATCACCCTTGTGAACTGGTCTTTCCAGGCAGTTATTTCCTCTTCTTGTTACTCATTTCCCCCCCTCCTTCGCTCCTTCCCCTCGTCCCCCAGCCCCTTTCCTCTGGGACCGCAGCATCCCTCCCAGCCTCAATCCAGTCCTCATTTTTGTTTTCTCCTCGGAGCCCATGTTTAGTGCACACGTGATGGCCATTTCCAGGCCCTCAGTTTTACGTGTCTACCTCCTGGACAGCTACTGCACAGGAGCACCATACTCAAAAGCTCCAAAGGAAACTACCCATCTTCATCTCCCTTAATCTACAAGGTCCATTTCTTCCATCTGCTGAATTTCCTGTCCACCCACTACTGATTTTTCAATCAGGGTAATTCGAAAACAGTTGAGTTACCTTGCTTCCCCCCTGCCCTATTGCACATTCCAATCACTGCCGCATCTCACCAAGTTCAAGTCCTTCCTATTCTCTTTGGATAAAATATTCTCTGGTCCCCCTTAAATATATGTTGCATTTCAGGTGTGGCTTTCCTAAAGTAGACCCTGTCATGAGCATCTCAAGGGAAGATGCAGCATCTGACTCAATGCTCTGTCTCCTGAGGTAACTTCCACAGTGCCTCACACCCAACTCACATTCCATAAATGTTCGTTGAAGTGAACGTTTTCTTGTTGGGGAGGTAAACCAAGAGCAAAGCATGAGCTTTTGGAAGGCTAGGTAGGAGGCATCGTCATACACGGAGGAGTGGTTCTCATGACCCCTTGTTGGCAGCAAGAACTGGCACCAGAACTGAGCAGAGAGCTGTGCTCCGTCCATCTGGCACTGCCTCTCGCTGCTACAAAAAGAACACAGGGTTTGTAAGAGCTCACTCACGGGTGGGCTAGGACAAAGCAATCTGTGGGGAAAGAGAGGGTGCTTTTTTCCCTTCCGCCATCTGTATGTTATTTTGTGGATTTCTTCTGTACTATCTCACAAGTAGTACCTCGTCAATTTTAAAGGTGGCATCTGAATTCCAATTCTATACGCACTTTAAGGGCCCCGAGTTCTGGCAAGAAATCATTTCTGTTTCGCCTGATGAGGAACAGCCACAAGTGCTGATTATTTTAACCGCTTCCAAATGCATTTAATGTGGTTGCATTAAGAACCTAATCGACTGACAGGACATTATTAAAAACTCACTGTGTGTCTAAATTTGTCTTTATAGGTCATTATTTATCAGCTAAGGAGTCACTGCCCCATAAAACCAACATCCAAAGCCATTGCTTTGACAGTATGCATTTACTTTAATATCTTCAAGCTTTTTTGACTTCGCTCCAAAGACGTGAAATAAGTCATTTCACTGCCGTGTGCTTCCATCCATCATGATTGTGGGTAATCCTCACTGATCCTCGAAGCAGAGCCTTTGTGATTTGAAGAAAGCATCACACAGTGATGACCACATGTAATTTCCCTACAGCTGCAGGGTGACATATTAGAGGATATTGCAGCTGCTGAGTCAAAATTTTTTTTTGTATATTTAAATTTTTAGCATGTCTGCATGCTGTGCATATTTAGGGAACAAATGGAATCCTCCACTTGCTTAAAAACAAGAAATGTATGTAGTTCAGCCCGAGCTAATACTCCCTTTCCAGTCTCCCTTGTAATGTGTTCATTAATTTGTTTGTTTAAAGTGCTAATTCATTGGGTTCGTTAGCAAGCAGGCACACATACAAACAGCTGGAATTTCATCTGCCCTGCCCTGTACCACATGCTTATTCTACACCAGTAATCTGAAACAGGCTACGCATAAATGTATCCCGGGTCTCTCTTCTTTCTTTGTCACCCTTAATGAGTCATATTTAAAGGCTCTTCACTGTAATTGAAATCGTGACAAATAAAGATTTACTTACTGAGTAGCATTGCTAGGACCTGGAGAGACGGCCTCCGGAATAGGAGCTGCTTTTAAGCAATTAATGGATACACACTCACCATTTAGACATATTTGAGGTTAGCCTCCTTTTTTGATTACAGACAGCAAGGTCAGATGCAAATGCCTTACTTCACAGATGGGGCTTTTAGGATGGGACGTTAATCCTTGCAGAGGTTGCTAGATTGGTGGGTTGGAAACTCCATTCCCCTATTATAGTAACTGCAGCCCTGGTTCAAATTAAGCTGTGACAGTATAAACTTCCTCTAGTGAATCCTGTGAAATTGTTCCAAATGTCACCTGCAGGGAGAGGAATGAGCAGGGAAGGTGGGGTGAGGAGGATTATAGGGGAACTCACTCTGGTTTGTTGGCCTGAGAATACGGCTGCCATTTTGAGGACGCAATTTCTGACAGTAGTTGTGTTCCTACAGTGTGGGTCCAGCAAGGATCTGAGTTAGGATTTGTCAGATGGTCACCACCTACCAGGAAGAATGCAAGAGTTGCCTCTAAATTAGCTTAATTCTTAGAAAATATGCCTATAGATTTTCCTACACATGAAGTGACGGGTGTCAGAGTAGTTTCCCGGGACACATGGTCATCTGCTGCAGTGCCTGGATATGGGGCTCACACCACCTCTTAATTATGTTTACAGTGTATAATTAATACATTTGGCTGGCTGTGGGGACATTTATCTTTTCATTATCTCAAATTCAACCAACAAGGCAGTTGTAAATTGTCACACACATAGAGCCAAGTGGCGCCCTTTTCCTCTTGGCCTGAAGTGGATTTTGAAAACCAGGATGAGCCTTTTTCATGAGCCTCCAAATCCCCTACAACCTATTAGTATTTTACCTCCAATAATCTTTTTTTTTTTCTTTCATTCAACAAATAGGTAGGGACTACCCACTAGGTACTACTGATTTGGCTAAATTCTACTTTGTTTTAATTTTTAAAGGTATGTTAGAAGCTGACATTTTGCAGAAAGGTCTTCCCAGGGCATGCCTGAGAGACAAACCACTGGCATGTTGGCCTTCCTTCTCAAAAAAAATCCAAGATCTTCATTCCTGGTCAAGATAGCTTCATGAACTTATGTTATAGTATTTTTTATATTCTTATTATGCCTAGTCCAGCACAAGCCTCATGAGAACAGTTCAACAGTGGAATGTTATTAACAGAGAAAGTCTTCTAGATGTAATGGAGGGGAGGAGGTGAAAGAGCAGCAGGGACCCTGGTCCCTCCCCCCAGAAAGGTTCATACTGAGAGCTGCTGTATGCCTGAGTTTTCTTAGATTGTTGGTTCTTTGCTATGGTTCTCATGTCTTCTCTCAACACTAGTTACCTTCCATATAACAATTTCTCATTTAAATCTGTAATAAAAAACACAGAGACCTCTGTAAATAGACTGGTAATGAATACACACACACTTGCACATGCACACACCCATTCCTGATTGCCTTTGAGATAAAATACATATTCCTTTCCATGACTTACGTGGTATTCTAAAACTGGTACAGCCAGGTCCTAAGTGGTTCTTTTGTATGCTCTTCAAGATCCAGCCATATTGAACTTTTCTCAGTTCCTTGAAGGCATCCTGTTCTGTTGGGCTGCTGGGTTTTGGCCTAAGTTTTTCCTCTTCTTGGGACTGTTTCTCATCCTGTCCAGCTTACCCTCACTAGGGGTTCATGGCTCCACCTTCTCTAGGAGGCCTTCCCATCTCCTGGACTGGATCAGGACCCCTATTATAGATTTATATGGCACCCTGGTACTTAGCCTGTTAGCATTTTACAAAATGTTTGTAACAGTCTTCTGGCAGTCCTGCCTCTCAGTGTTTGCCATACACTCTATCATTGCTCATCCCACGGTGCCATCATCTCTACTGCCCTCCGACGCAGGTCTCAATTTGGAGAAAAACCCTCCTTAAGGCAAGAAGCACAGTCCAAGTCCACTTTACTGTTGGATTCTTGAATATTCCACTTGGCTGCCTCCAACCTATTCTGTGGGAGTGGAAGGCAAGGGTAAAGTGAATGGTCTTTCTGCCTCTGCCCCTTCTTCCTCTCCAGATTGAAGCATTTTTCTGGGCTTGGGTACAGAAGTGAAGAATGCAGGGGTTGTATTGGTGGTGGAGGGCCTGGGTCTGTTAGCTCCAATGCACTTCAAAGTTTTGTTTTTTTCTTACATCTTTCATCTGTTCCCTGGACTCTGGGAATTTGGTACCTTTGTAGATTTGATTCTGATAACTTTCTCTGGGAGTACATGATGGTCCATGCTTCCTGGTTCAATGGGGATAGTTACTTGCAGTGAATGAGAAAAGAACTCATTGGTTGATATATCAAATTATTGTTTGATTACACATATTTCACACTCAACTATAATTATATATCCAGGGTTGTTTTTTTCCCCACCATAATGAAAGCTCCATGCCTACAGTAGGCATTTAAACATTTTTATTGTTTGAAAGATTTTTTAATGCTCAGACTCACTTATAATAAAAGAAATATAAATGAAACCAATGATGTAATAGCAGTTTTCACCAACCAGATTAAGCAAGATTGCCTTACTATTTTTCAGTTCCTTAGTGCAGGCAGAGTTATGATGGAACAGTCTTATGAGTGGCTCTTGGAAATGTAATATGATACAAACTTTCTGGAATGGAATTTGTAATACCTATTAAGAATTTTACATGTTTTTCATGCCTGTAGTGGTTAAAAGTACATGCTCTAGAGTCAGTGTGAAGATGACATGTGTGAGCAAATCAACCTCTGAGTCTCCATTTCCTCATCTTTAAAATGGGGATAATAATACCACCTACTTTATTTTTGCAAATGAGATTATGCATTTATAATAATTAGTATAGTACTCGATATATATTCAGAGCTCCATAAATATAAGCTGTAATAATAATATGAATTGCATCCTTGACAACGTCTTTGGGGAACTAATCTAAAATGCACAAAGGTCTTATCTGGGCCTTCATTATGAAAGTGGACAAATTGGAAGTAAATGTTCAAGTACAGTTGACTCTTGAACAACAGAGGTTTGAACTCTGCGGGTCCACTTATATGTGGATTTTTTGTTGTTGTGTAAATACAGTACAGTACTGTGAATATGTTTTTTCTTATGATTTTCTTTCTTTTCTTTTCTTTTCTTTTTGAGAGAGAGCGAGTGGAGGAGAAGCAGAGAGAGGGGAACAGAGGGTCAGAAGCAGGCTCTGTGCTGACAATAGAGAGCCTGATGCGGGGCTTGAACCCACAAACCATGAGATTGTGACCGGAGCTGCAGGCAGATGCTTAACCTACTGAGCCACCCAGGCTCTCCATTTCTTATGATTTCTTAACATTTTCTTTTCTCTAGGTTACTTTATTGTAAAAATACAGTATGTAATGCATATAACATGCAGAATATTTCTTAATTGATTAACTTATTACAGTCACCTATTTAAGGCTTCTAGTCAATAGTAGGCTATTAGTAGTTAAGTTTTTGGGGAGTTGAAAGTTGTACACAGATTTTTGACTGTGCAGAGGTCAGCACCCTAAGCCTTGGTTTTTCAAGGATCAACTATATAAGAAAAATGGTAAATTTCCTGTTTATTTATTTAAAACTGGGATATTATGCAGTCCCTAAAATGATGTTTATAAAGAGTTCCTAATGATATGTAGAAATGCTGATGGTATTGAGTTAAAAAAAGATATTAAATGACAACATTTAATATAATCTCATCTATGTAAAGAGATATGTATGTAAAATTAATACAGAAAAAGAACTAAGATAAAAATGTCAATGTTAGTAGTTATTTACTCTGAGAGGGCTACTTAGGGTGGTTTTTGTTTACTTATACTTAGTAAAAGTGTTTTTCATATTTTCTGCCATGGCTCACTTTGTATTCAAAAAATAAAACCTCAAGCTTCTTGTCTGAACCACATTCAGCCCCTCTTCTGGGCAGAAGATCGCAGTGGCTCCCAGGCCTGAGCCTGAAGCTTGCTTACAGGTGGTACCCAGTGGGACTGGCCACTTGTAGCCTATCATGCCCGAGTTCTGTGGTCTGTTCTCAGGAACTATACTTATCGGATTGTAAATCAAAACACAGGTATTAATTCTCACGCCCTTTTTGCCCTGGTTTCTGGCTTCTTTCCCTGCACATCATTACTCATTTTGAGCTCTCCCAAAGAAATCTCTCCTATAAAGAGATTTTGACTTCAAGCCTTTCAAGACAGAAGTATTTCCCAGGTTTTAGGAGTTTATTTTTCTTTTCTGGTTGGTTTAATAAAAGCCAGATTGGATTGACTTTAGAGCAGGATTTCAGAGCATATTTAAGTGGCCTTCTGATAGGGCTTGTAAGTGAGAGAGTTGGGATGGGAGGTTTGCATGAATATATTAACATGGGATCACTTAGTTTGTTGTTTTGGAATGAATCTATTCATAGGATTGGGTGTTCAGTATGACTTTTTAAACCATGGATGAATGAATAAGGGATGCATACAGGTTGTAAACAAAAAGAGGGAGTCCAACTTCCAGATTGGGATACTTTCTCATGTGTAAGGAAAACTTTAAACTTCCTTGCATTAATGCAATGCTTTGGGCAACTTGCATTTGATTGTTTTATATTTTCAGGTGTCATTTATTTATTTCTCTTTGCCTCTGGGTACTCACTCCAGAATGCAATGTGATATGTCTGGCAATTGATCTGATGCTTTCTTGAGGCTTAACATGGAGCTATGAACAGAGGCAGAGGCCTTGAGTGATTTTGGAGTCTCAGACTCTTGAGCCCTTTCCACTGGCTTCTAGTAGCTGTATACCAAAATGTGATGCAAGTGAGACTTGATTAGGGGATGGCAGAAGTTGAGTGTGGTGAGGAATCCCTACATTTATCAGGCAGTCAGAGGCAGAGAACAAGGACCTGGCCATGAAAGGCACCAGGATAAAGCATATGAAAGCAGAACAGGGGTCAAAGAGAAGGATGGCCGGGAGTGTCCTGTGTTACAGAGATCTCCCGGTGGGTTAGAAATTAAAGGAAGCTGTTAGATTTGGTCATAAGAGGGGGTGAGAGACATTTTCAAGGCAATACCACAGCACTTTCATGGAGGCTGAAGCAGATCCTGGGGAGCTGAGGGGTTAGGGAGGCAGGGAAGTTGGGTGGGGAAGGGAAGGCAAGAAACGGCAGCATGGTTGTGGAGAAAAACTTTGGAGGGGTAGGTGATGCAGAGGCTGTTCAGAGGTTGAGGTCAAGGAGAGTGAAGAGAGGTGGGATAAAAGATGCAATAATGCTGAAATAATGTTCTAATGTTGAAAATTGGATCAAGGATGTGGGTGGAGGAATTAGCTATTTTATCTTCTGAGAAGACAAGAAAAAATAAAAATGGGTAAAGAAAGATGTTTTGGGGGCGCCTGGGTGGCGCAGTCGGTTAAGTGTCCGACTTCAGCCAGGTCACGATCTCGCGGTCCGTGAGTTCGAGCCCCGCGTCGGGCTCTGGGCTGATGGCTCAGAGCCTGGAGCCTGTTTCCGATTCTGTGTCTCCCTCTCTCTCTGCCCCTCCCCTGTTCATGCTCTATCTCTCTCTGTCCCCAAAATAAATAAACGTTGAAAAAAAAAATTTAAAAAAAAAAAAAAAAAAAGAAAAAAAAAAGAAAGATGTTTTGAGGCTGACAGGAAGGAGTCGAAGGTGCTCCTGCTTGATGGGCTGAATGAAGTAGAAGATAAGAGAATCTAGGAGGAGGTGGGAGGAGGTGGGCAGGGTTGGGGTGGTGCCTGGAGCCAGGAGCAAGGGTTTACAAGCAGCTGCTGTGAGAGTGGGAAGGAGCATCCACAGTCTAGCTGTAGCTTCCTTGAGAAGTAATTAATGCACATTACACTCATTTCAAGAGCTTCTAGAGATCCCCAAGATCAGACAAATTCATAAATATTTATTTATTGTACCCACAAAGTACTCCAGAGATCTTCTTACTTTCTCTTCAAAGCGTCCTTGGTGATTATTCTTTTTCATTCCTTTAATTGCACACCAGAGAAAGCCTCAGTTAGATGCAACTAGTTTTTAGACCACTGAACACCTGCAGCTCTTGTTGATGCATGCCCGAGCCCAGAACTCTCGGTAAGTGCTGGCTTGAAAGAGGAAGAGGCTGTGACTTTTCAAATAATGGAGCCTTGAATTAGTAATGCTGCTCGGGTTTCTCCGGTTTCCAACCCTAGCAAGGCACCTGCTCATTCAGGTCATTGTCAAACACGGTCACCTCCATTTGTTCCAGTAACTTTTGAAGCTTTTTGAATCCCCCCTTTTGCTCCTGGCACTGTGAGGAGGGCACAAGAGAAAGAGAACATTGTATGGAAACCATACACTGAATCAGGGGGAAGTAGCCTCGTATTTCTCTCAGTACAGTCATTGCTTCCTTTACAATTTACCAAAGGTCTATAATGAGGATTAATTTGGCTTTTAGGGATTGAAAATTGTTCCTAATAAGGGGAAAAGGCTGCCTGTAATTTGAAACTCCCAAAGTTCAGAGAAGGGTCAGGGGCTGTTAGTTTACATGCCCAGAAGAGTCAGCATTTTGGGGAGGACGCTTTGGGCTCAACTTCTGGAGTGGCTGTGCTGGTCCCCAAATGGCTTCTTGTGGCAATGAGTGGGTGCAGGTGTGGGACTGAGATCTATTTCTCCTGCGGGGAACCCATCTCACCCGGTCAGCAATTAAGTCTCACTGAAGGTATTGAGAAAAAGACCTGTTTAAACAGATTTCAGGGGGCAGGTTATCTGCAGTGATTGACAGTGATTTTTTTATGTTTGTTTATTTATTTAGAAAGAGAGTTGTGTGCTCATGTGTGGGGGAGGGGCAGAGACAGAGAGAGGGAGAGAGAGAGAGAGAGAGGGAGAGAGAGAGATAATCCCAAGGAGGCTTCATGCTGTCAGGGCAGAGACCGACATGGGGCTCGATCTCACAAACCAGGAGATTATGAGCTGAGTAGAAATCAAGAGTTGGACGCTCAACTGACTGAGCACACAGGCGACCCATCATTGTCAAGGATTTTTTAATCTAAACATTGCTTGAGATCACAATCTCTATCGACAAGACCCTGAGCTGAACAAGACATCAGGTCCCTGAGTAGTGCCTTAGCAAGTGCAGACAGTGCTGTGAATCCTTCAGGGATAGATGGAAAAGCCTGTGGTTAGAAGTCTAACCTTCCATTTCCTAGGCCTTTACTCTTCTTTCACTTTGGTGGGTAATTCAGGATTTGTGGATTTTCTTCCACCTTTGGGATGGAGGATGGCAAACAGGACTTGAAGGGTGATTCCACCTAAAATGAGGCAGAGGACGTGTTCACCAATAACGGGAGCTGAACGCAACCAGATTCTTTAATTAAAGGATGACTATTTTATAGGCGAGAAGAGAGACCGTGCTGGCCATGCCAGATGCTTTGTCTTAGAGCCTTAATCACAACTCGTACAGCAGGGCTTCTGTGAATTATGTATCGGGTCATGAAAATAACTTTTCAACTCGCAGCTCTTCCTTGTAACTTTTCCTCTATTTGAAGACTCAAGTTTTCCACCAACTCAACCCAGTTTTCTACTAACCCAAGCCCCTCCATATCAACACCTGAGACAGGTATACAGACTCTGGGAGGCCAATTCCTGAGAAGGCAGCTTGTGGAGGGAGCTGTGCCCAGCTCAGGAGCACTGTGAAGGGGCGGGGGTGGGGGGCCGCAGCACGCTGGGCCAGAGTTCTCAGCACCCTTGGGGGAAATGTTGATGATATTGATGGTACTATTCCTGTTAGTCTGACAGTTCTCTCTGTACTCCTAGCAAGGATCTATCATATGCCGCCCCAGTACTTGAAGGTCGTTGAGTTGAAAAGGGATGACAAGTGAATAGCTGTGCTGGGCCTGGCCATTTGCTAAAAACCTCAAACACACAATTTGTACAGGTCCCAAGCGTCTACTTTCCTGATGTATGCTGCCTCCGAGCTCTTTTCCTGCTTTCCGTGCTGCAGCGGGGGTAATTGCGATCCCTTCCGCCCTTGGGTGTGGTAATGAGACCTCGTGCTCATGCTGTCCATGCCTTCTGTGTGCTCCCCTGCCCTCTCCAGACTGCCATCCTCTGTGCCAGCACTGTGCAGCCGACCTCCACAACACTGGGAGCATCTGCCTGAGCTGCCAGAATGCCCGGTACCTGCTGCTGGGGGACCACTGTGTTCCTGATTGCCCTTCTGGATTCTACTCAGAGAGAGGAGCTTGTAAAAGTGAGTAAGTGCTGGATACAGGAGCTGGTGGTGCCTCACGAGTTTCTCTTTGGGGCAATAGTGGAGAAGATTTGAACCGAGAGAGAGAGAGAGAGAGAGAGAGAGAGAGAGAGAGAGAGAGAGAAGGCGGGAAGCATGCTGTGAGACAGTAAACCAGACCAGCTAACATGCTAACATTCTCAGTTGGGGCTTTTTTTTTTTTTTTTAATTTTTTTAACCTTGATTTATGTTTGAGACAGAGAGAGACAGAGCATGAATGGGGGAAGGTCAGAGAGAGAGGGAGACACAGAATCTGAAACAGGCTCCAGGCTCTGAGCAGTCAGCACAGAGCCCGACGCGGGGCTCGAACCCACATACCGCGAGATCGTGACCTGAGCCGAAGTCGGCCGCTCAACCGAATGAGCCACCCAGGCGCCCCAATTGGGGCTTTTACTAACACCTCTCAGGCTGCTGCTTTGGAAAGGAGTTTGACTTCATAGATTCTCTTTGTGTCTCTTTTTTTCTCTGCAGAATGTCACTCCTCCTGCAGGACCTGCCAGGGCGCAGGACCCTTCTCCTGCACCTCCTGTGACGCCAACCTCGTGCTGTCCCACCTTGGGACCTGCAGCACCGCCTGCTTCCCTGGGCACTATCTCGATGATGGCCGTGCTTGTCAGCGTAGGTTTTTAAAAATGAAATTTCTCTCCTTTCCTGCTCTTCTGGAGTCACTGCGGGAAATATTAAGTTCTTGCGTCCATATTCCCACTTGATAGCCTTTACTTTTTAAAAAGACAGTTGGGGCGCCTGGGTGGCTTGGTCGGTTAAGCGTCCGACTTCAGCTCAGGTCATGATCTCACGGTCCGTGAGTTCAAGCCCCGCGTCGGACTCTGTGCTGACAGCTCGGAGCCTGGAGCCTGTTTCAGATTCTGTGTCTCCCTTTCTCTCTGCCCCTCCCCTGTTCATGCTCTGTCTCTCTCTGTCTCAAAAATAAATAAACGTTTAAAAAAAAAAATTAAAAAGACAGTTAATCTACAAAGGTGTATGGATGCCATTAGCAGGCTGTAATTCAGACATTGGCCTAACCGGGAGGTGCTGGGCTAGAGATCTCCTCTGCGAGGACCAGCTGTGTGATCTGAGGCCACTCATTTAGCTTCTCTGTTCTCTAGTTACCTCATTTTTAAAATAGTATTGGTCTATTTTATCCTTGTGGTTTCTCCCGGCAATTCAATTCCAAGATCCTGAGCAGAGAGTGGAACTCGCTCTGGTACACAATCAGTGACCAGTGACCTAAGCACTTGTCTGGATTTAATTTGTTTTCTGTATATATTTGTTGAATATTGACAATGCACAAGGCTTGACATGCCACAAAGCATTTGGTTTCTGTTCAAACAGTAGTTATTTTGTCTCGCATGAGAGTTACTTGTATAGATGTCTTATTTCTCAAGTAAGTCAAAAAATGATTAATTACTTGTGTCAGGCACAAACAAAGAATTAGGATAAATGAGGGAAAGGGCAAATTGGAGTAGAAAAGAAATCAGGAAATCCTTCACAGAAGAAGGAACATTTTTTGTGATATGCTGAGGCGGCTTACTTTATTTCAATCACTAAAGTGTCATTTGCAAAAAAATTTTGTTATACTTTTTCCTTTTGAAAATGACAGCCAACAAATACAGAGTTGGTATTTCAATTTTATGTCCTAGAAGTACCATACTGAGGGAATTATAGACTGGTGGTTAGGAAGGTGGGCTCTGGAGTCATGTGACTAAAGTTCAAGGCCTACCTACCACTTACTAGCTTTGTGCCCTTGAGCAGGTGAATTAACTTCTAGGCCTCAGTTTCTTTTTCCGTCAAAGGGGGATTATAACGGTACCTACATCTAATGGTACCTTGCACTTGGCATGGACCTTAGCAGGGAACAAGCTTTCTGTATAGATTAGCTATTGTTGTCATTGTCGTCGTCATCCTCCTCCTCCTCCTCCTCCTCCTCCTCTTCCTCCTCCTCCTCCTCCAGAATGAGAGGCAAAATCAAGCAGTTTAAGATATTTATATTTTATAGACAGAAAGATAGTTACTACTATTAGTTTACTGAGATGCTTGCAAGGATTTGCATTTGAAATGAATTTATGTGGGACTCACCATTTTGCATCATCTGTTGAGGTACCAGAGATAAACACCCTTTTCAGACTCATGAAAAATTTCTTTGCTTTTATAACAAAAACTTTGCTCAGTATATATCAACTGTCTACCAGTATCTACAGATTCTCTAACACAAGAGACACGAATGAAATACTTGCATGTTCTGTTCAAGAGCAAGAGACTGTTGGTGGAGAAATGGTGACTGAGATTGATGAGGCTCTTCACAGAAGTGGAATCACAGAAATAAAAGTTCAAAAGAAAAAAATAGAATCTTTGGATGACAAAAAAAAAAAAAAAAAAAAAAGACCATTGCATCAAAATGTTTCTTTCTGAGAAGCTTTTTCCTTGGTGCAAGGTGATTTCCGCACAAATACATTTTCTGTGCTACCATGTAAATAGGATTTCATAGACTATTTCGGTTAAATCAAGAACCTCCCAGCTTTAGTCCTTTGCTAAAGCTTAAGGTTCATTCTTTCAAAGATTGAATGAAGCATGCCCTTAAGTTGGGATATTTGAGTTTCTAGCATGTAAAAAAAAAAATCAACAGTGTTCCCGTCTAATGCTCATCATTGTAGACAATTATAGGCCTGACAATTTTAGAAATTGTGCAGTGAAGGGCTTTTAAGGAAATATAACCGGTATTAAGGGGAGGCATTAATAGAAGAAAGTAAGAGCTGGAGAACTGTCTGGATTTTGGTTATAGAAATGTTTAGAAATTATATACTGAGCTCTATATTCAAGGATAATCAGTTGAGGCAGGAACTTTAAAAAAAAGATGATAAATGAGGCTCTTAGTACTTGAAACTGTAGCACTTTAGAGGTGAGGAGGAGAACTCCAGGGTGGCCAGAGGCAACCTTGCACCCACTGCAGAGATTCTGTGTCACTCCCCCTCACAGACTTCTACCGATGAGGAAGGACACCAGGTCCATTGCAGGGGGTGATAGTTGTTTCATTGTCCGACTGTTCTTTCTCATCGGCCCTCCAATGCTCCCCTCTGGAGCGGTACAGAATAAGTCCCCTTCCCCATTCACATTATTGCCTTCCAAAGTTTGAAATTAACTGTCATTTCCCACTTGCACTTTGCTGCTCTGGCAAAACTGGAGCCAATAGAGTATTGGAGCAGCAGTGGATGACCCTCTCTCAGAGCTGAGGTAGAAGGCAAGCCTGTTTAACAAGGAGGGTGGACTTCCTGAGCTGTGAGGTCCCTTCCTCCTTGATGAGTGATCGTTAAAGTACATTTCTGCTTCCCTCACTGGTCCACCTACCACCATCTTCACTGTCCTCTTGGCACTTTCTGGGGTCCCGGACCTCAGAGAGCAGCACCAGGGACTCCAGATGTGACCACACCAACATGACTAATACCATGTGTGGTCTGAATATCCTAAGATGGAGAAAATGCTCCTTACCCACATTCTTTTGGAGACGGAAGCTGAAAACCCAAGGGGCTTTGGTATGTGCAGAACTGCTCTGAGTAGGACAAGGTCATTTGTGCGTTGCCTTGGTAAGAGATGAGGGGTTCAGTGAAAGAGGAAGAAAGGTTCAGATAGACATGGTGGAAGCTCCCTGATCCTCGGTGTGATATTGCTGCATCCCTCCAAATCTCCATATAGTCTTCTAGCATTTCAAAACGCACAAATCCATTTCTTTTGGAAGCCAGTATGAAGGCCTGCATAGAAGGATTCAAGAATAAGAAGATATATCGGTGCTTGAGGAAGTAAATCACAAGACGCTCTCAGCTATCAGGACAGGGCATTGTCCTGTAACTCTAAGCTGGGGAAGTGGCATTTGGGCTTCATTTTGCAGCTCTATGCCAAGCAGGGGGGTCCAGCTAACCTTTAGGTCATATCAAGGCTCTGCAGTTTAAGATTGAGTTGGTTTCTTTAGTCACCATATCATACCTTTCATAAGCTTTTAACCAACTAAAATTCTTAGATAATTTTTTATAGGAACTACTGTCTAAACAGGCCTCCTGTTTCCTTTATTTGTGCAATTGGTTAAAGGCAATAAATGTAGGACCTACAGTTTTGCTTATTTCATCTGATTCCTTTTAGTTTATTGCTTTAACTAGCTAAAACTGAGTTTGAGTTGTTCTGGCAAAATGTGACTATTAGGCGTATGTGGCATATTTAAATATCATTAGCATTTCTTTGTTTTTATTAAAGTTATTAATAAAAATATTGATCGAGTAAAAAATTAAGACTTCATCATAATATTCTACTAAAGACATTTTACTAATTGCAAAGATTTACTGATAACTTTTTAGTATGTATTTCAACCATCTTCAAATCCACCTAAAACTACTAGCCCTCCCTTAATTTTTGTATTCACAGGCTTATCATTGAGATTTTTGTCAAACCGTTTGCCAAAATTAAGATACATCATGTGTAAAAATTCTACCCAAATTAAAAAAAAAAAAGAAATGGCAGTTTAATTTCATATAAGTTTCCAAAAATTAAAATATTTATTTCTAATTATTCTCAAACCATCTGCTTGAAAATCCAGTCTAGAATTTTTCTAGGACCTTTAATTACCAATCTACATATTCTAATGAATATTTTATATCAATGACATTTCTCATATGTGAAACAAGAGGACTTCTTTTTTATTTTTACCAGGAGGTAATCTTCCTGCACTGTGCCACACACTTTGATATTCTCTAGATCTAAAACTCACATGATCATTCTCTAGATTTTTCCTCTGACAGGTACTTAGAGAAAATTTCAGAATGAGGCTGAGATACTAATGCTTGAATGTATATAATTAACAATATCTGGCTTCTTTCATTTATGTGCATATGTTTATCGAACACCCACAATATGAGGGATGACCGGCTAGGTACTGGGCACTATTGGAAGGAACAAAACAAATCTGGTCTTTGCTTTCATGAAGCTTATAGCTTAAAGGATGCAGAAGATAAATAATCACTTAAATGAAAATTATTATGTATGGCATGAATGAAATGTCTGGGCTGCTATAAGAGCAGTGACAGGGAGACTTGCTTTAGATTAGAGAGTCAAGGAAGGCCTTCTTGAAGAAGTCACTGAAGAATGCATAAGGGTTAAAGACAAGAGACTTAGAGATTATATTGAGAGGATTCAAGTGTGTGTATTAAGATATCTAGGTAGAAAGAATGGAGACAATAATGGAGAAGCAATATTTGCAGAAATGATGGCTGGAAACTTTCCAGGTTTGAAGAAAGATACAAGTTTATAGATGAAAGTGTCCTCTGAAACCTGAGCAGTATAGATTAAAAAAAAAAAAAATCACTCTTATGGGGACATGGACAATAGAATGCAAGGGGGTCAAACTTAGTAAGGGGAAACCAATTAGGAGACTATGACAGTTGTCTGGTGGGAGATAGTGATGGCTTAGATGTATTGGTACATGGGGATATGGAGAAAAACAAAAAGTTCTGAGAATCACATAGAAAACTTTGAATAAATAGGATTCAGTGAGTGAGTGGATTAGGAATGAGAGAAAGGGGGGTGTCAAGATAGCCTCCAAGGTTTATAGCATGGACAACTGAGGAGATGGAGAAATGCCAGTTGTTAAGTTAGGGAAGATGGAAGCATGACCACATTTGGGGATCATCCCTGAATGCTTGAATTCAGTAGCTGCTGAGAATTACAAATGGGTGAATCAGTAAGCCAGGCCTCCTTGAAGTCCTTTGTGACTTAAAATATGGGATTTCCTGAGCTTCCCAATAAAGTTGATACCTAATTTTTATCTTGGCATCATTCAAAAATCTGAGTCCACATCATGAACTACAGGGGGCTTGATTCCTTAAGAAGTAAGGTTTAAACACCTCTCGACTATTATTCCAGAGATCCTGGAGTAAATATAAGTTCTGTGGCTACATCACAGTGCAAGTTGGATGTGGGATTTCAATTCTTGGGTTTATAATTTACCTTCTCTGGGTTTATAATTTATCTTCTCTGGAAAATAAGAACATTTTCTTTTCTGTTGATCACAGGGGAGGGTTATGAGCCATAATTAAAGAACAGGTTGGAGCAGTGCTTTGCTCCTTTGTAACATCTGTCTAGGTTTGATCAGTGCTTCAGTATTTGCAATTGTAATGATCTGGTCATTTTCTTTCCCTATCTGCTCAGCATGCAGCACACATTGTAGAAGCTGTGATTCACAGGCTGGCTGTACCTCCTGCCGAGATCCAAACAAGGTCCTGCTCTTTGGGGAATGTCAGTATGAGAGCTGTGCCCCACAGTACTATCTTGACTTCTCCACCAAGATATGCAGAGGTAAAGCTCTTCCTGAACTATGCATTGATTCTTTTACTCAGTGAGCTCCCTTTACTGTAAATGTCTGCTCCCCCACACTGGGAAAATACTGTCATATGTTTAGACTTTCTCTGGTGATAGCAAGAAGTCATCATATATTATGAATGTATGTATGTAATTTTTTCTTTGTATGTAATTTATTTTTTGTTTTTTAAAGTTTATTTATTTTGAGACAGAGAGCATGATCAGGGAAGGGGCAGAGAGCAAGGGGGAGAGAGACAATCCCAAGCAGGTTCTGCACCGTCAGTGCAGAGCCAGATGTGGGGCTCGAACTCACAAACCATGAGATCATGACCTGAGATTAAGAGTTGGCCGCTTAACTGACTACACCACCTAGTCACCCCAGTATGTAATTTATTAATCAAGAAAATATTTTTTAATGTTTGTTTATTTTTTAATTTTTTTTAACATTTATTTATTTTTGAGAGACAGAGAGAGACAGAGCATGAGCGGGGGAAGGGCAGAGAGTGAGGAAGACACAGAATCCAAAGCAGGCTCCAGGCTTCAAGCTGTCAGCACAGAGCCTGACATGGGGCTCGAACTCACAAACCATGAGATTATGACCTGAGCTGCGATCGGACGCTTAACTGGCTGAGCAACCCAGGCGCCCCTGTTTATTTTTTATTGTTTATTTGTTTTTGAAAGAGAGAGAGAGACAGAGCCTGAGCAGGGGAGGGGCAGAGAGAGAGACACACACACAGAATCTGTAGTAGGATGTTCATTAGTCTCCAGGTATTTGTCGTTTTTCCAATTTTTTCCTTGTAGCTGATTTCGAGTTTCATAGCATTGTGATCTAAAAATATGCATGGTATGATCTCAACCTTTTTGTACTTGTTGAGGGCTGTTTTGTGTCCCAGTATGTGATCTAGGAGAATATTCCATGTGCACTCAAGAAGAATGTGTATTCTGCTACTTAAGGATCAAATGTTCTGAATATATCTGTTAAGTCCATCTGGTCCAGCGTGTCATTCAAAGCCATTGGTTTCCTTGTTGATTTTCTGTTTAGATGATCTGCCAATTGCTGTAAGTAGGGTGTTGAAGTCCCCTACTATTATGGTATTATTATCAATGAGTTTCTGTATGTGATTAATTCATTTATATATTGGGGCGCTTTCATGTTGGGGGCATAGACGTTTACAATTGTTAGGTCTTCTTGGTGGATAGACCCCTTAATTATGATATAATGTCCTTCTTCATCTCTTGTTACAGTCTTTATTTTAAAATCTAGGTTGTCTGATATAAGTATGGCCACTCCAGTTTTCTTTTGGTGGCCATTAGCATGATAGATGGTTCTCCATCCAGGAGACACAGAATCTGAAGCAGACTCTAGGCTCTGAACTGTCAGCATAGAGCCTGATGTGGGGCTCAAACTCATGAACTGCAAGATCCTGACCTGAGCTGAAGTCAGACGCTTAACGGACTGAGCCACCCAGGTGGCCCTAATGTTTATTTATTTTTGAGAGGGAGAGAGAGAGAGAGCGGGGGGAGGCAGAGAGTGAGGAAGACACAGAATCCGAAGCTGGCTCTAGTCTCTGAGCTGTCCGCACAGAACCTGACACAGGGCTCAAACTCATGAACAGTGAGATCATGACCTGAGCCATAGTTGGAACCTTAACCGACTAAGCATCTAGGTGCAAGAAAATATTTTTGAGCACCTACTGTGTGCCAACTATTGTGCAGGGTTTTGGTAATTAGACGAAAGGTGGCACACTGGAAACCCTCAGGTTGTAGTTGGTCTAAGACAGGGTTATTTTTGGTCCACCTAATGTTCTAGTGTTTTAAATTTTTTAACTAATGCATTTTATATTTTATGTACTTTTTAAATTTTTATTTTAGAGAGGACGAGTGGGGGAGGGGCAAAGAGAGACTGAGAATCCCAAGCAGGTTCCACACCCAGTGCAGAGCCCAACATGAGGCTCAGTCCCACAACCTGTGAGATCATGACCTGAACCGAAATCAAGAGTCGGTTGCTGAACTGACTGAGCCACCCAGGCGCCCCTCATTAATGCGTTTTAACATGTAGAAGAATCGCATACAAAGATTGAGATTTCCTGTCTCTTTTGAAAAAGCCAGATGATCTGGCCACCCTGGGTGTGTGTTTCCATAATGCAGCAGTTGGTCACAGATGAGTAGGTCTTGTCCTGTTGCATCTTCAGATCACCACAGTCTCCAACCCTCCCTATCCTGTCACACCAGGCCTGGTTCATAGATTTACATGACCTTCCTGGGACCTGGAGCCACTTGCATTTACAACTCTAGATTGCTAGACTCTATGCTTAATGAAGACAAGGGTTGTATCTTATTTGTTCATCTCTGTCTAACAGACTGAAATGAGTAAAGGCATAGTCCTGTGCTCGAGGAGTTTATAAGGGGGCAGTTTCAAAAACCGAGTACCCTTTTCCTTGTTCTGTCAGTAGTTAGAATTCTTGGGGCTTTTGCTCTTTGAATGGCAGTGGTCAGCAAGGAAAAGAACAGAGGTAAAGGCTGGATTTTCCTTCTATTCCATTTCCCTTCCCCATTCATCCATTCTACATGTCTCCCATCTCTTAGCTGGGTCTCAGGTAGAGAGGCCAAACATCTATCACATATGCTGGTATGTTTTAAAGCTTTGCAAAATTGCACACTCTCTATTCCAAGGAATTCTCTTTGTAGTCAACTTAGGTGGTCTCTGGTGCTCAAGACCACAGAAGCTTTTCTGGTTTTTCCCTTCTAAACAGTGGTTGTCAGTACGTGGTGAAATACAAGATTATCACGAATCCTCCATGTTGTAAATGATTTCATAACTTTGCTGGCAGTTTTCAAGGCTCTGCTTTAGTCATTTTCCCTCAGGACTGATTCAGCCAAATAAATGAGCGGGATTAACTTTAGAAATCTTGGAAGCACGTGCACTGTCTTACACATTTACCTGCTTCTTTGGGCCTTAGAAATGTTGCATCAAGAAAGAGAGAAAGGTGACTAATGAGAAGTTTCCTCAGTTCTCAGCTGGGAGGGGTGGTGGAGTGAGGATGTCCTGAGTGGAGAATGCTCTCCAAGAAAAACAGTTCAGCAGCAAACATTTATTAAGCTGTTACTCTGTGCCAGGCACTGTGCTAACTCCTTTGCATTCATTCTTTCATATACTCTATGCAATAGCCTTATGAAATAGGTACTATTCTTGCCTCTGTCTTACAGATAGGGAAACTGAGGCTCAAATAACTTAAGGAAGATGTGTAAGACATGTGGATGAACAGTATCTAAGCCATGGCTTAAATGGAGACTTGCGTGTCTTCAAAACCCAAGTACTTAATCTATCTTGTCCCATCTTCCATGCATGAAGGACTTAGTTTGCCAGCTAGAACTTTGGCTCTCAGGCATGAGTTTTCTAGCTGCATCAGAGTTGCCTGGGCCTTTAAAAACCACAACAACTATGGGGCACTTGGGTGGCTCAGTCGGTTAAGCATCCAACTTTGGCTCAAGCCATGACCTCACAGTTCGTGAGTTCAAGCCCCTCATTGGGCTCTGTGCTGACAGCACTGAGCCTGAAGCCTGCTTCAGATTCTGTGTCTCCCTCTCTCTCTGCCCCTCCCCTGCTCGTTCTCTCTCTCTCTCTCTCTCAAAAATAATAAATAAACATTTAAAAAACCCACAGCAACTATAACAACAACTATAATAATCATAAGAACAAAAACAATAGTGGCCCCAACATGTTTTCTTTTGCCTCAGTTCTTGAGACTAACTGAATAGTTCTGATGTTGGGCCTGATAATCTGTATTTGTAACAATCATTCTGGATCCCATGGGTGCAATTCCAAGGTTGGAACCCATGAGCATATTAACTCCTTGAAGTCAGAGTCTACCCACTTTTTCTACCCATCTTTTAGTGCTCTGCATTCCATAGGTGCTTACTGAGCAAAGAACATGTTAATGAGTCAGCTCTACTGCTAGGGAGATCTTCTGTGATTTCTGTAAGCCTCTTCTTTCTGGACTGTTCCTTTGTGCCCCATTTAATTCTAACATCAGTGGTTCTCTCTGTTGGGTGGGTCAACACCTGATTTTTGAGAGGCAGGAAGCCAGGCAGCCAGCGTCAGTGGAGGCAGCAGATGCATTCTTAGCTGAGTCTCTGACATCACTTTACCTATTGAGCATTTGGAGGAGGTCTGGATTAGATTTGCAGAGACAGATTGCCCACTTCCTGTAGCTGGCTTTGCATGAAGACACCATGGCACAGGAATAAAGAACTCTGGGGCTATGGAATAAGATTAAGTTGATCTGGCTCCTTGGCAGCCCTACTGACAAGCAGCCTGTGCACAAGCATGGAGTGATCCTTGTACATGCCCGTGTCCAACATAATTAGGAAATACTAAACGTCAGAGAGGCGTTCCGGCTACTACAAGCAGAAACCTCGTTAGGGCTCACTTATCTGACATCTTTTATGTTGTCCTCACTTTACCCTTGCGGCTGCCAGCAGCGTCCTCACAAATTAGTTGCTGGGACTGAAGGTGGACAGACGAAGGTGACCTAACATGGGCTTCCTTCCTAGAGTGTGATTGGAGTTGCAACGCGTGCTCTGGGCCTCTGAGGACCGACTGCCTACAGTGCATGGATGGCTACGTTCTCCAGGACGGGGCCTGCGTGGAGCAGTGCTCACCATCCTTCTACAGGGATGTGGGCTTCTGCAGGAGTAAGTGTCTGGAGCCCCTGCTCTGTGCTGAAGCCAGGCTTCAGCCTCCTCTGGTTTTTACTGTTCTGACAAGCAGTCTGTGGCTAGTTTCCTTTCTGGCTTTGTATTTAATTTCTGGTTTCTTTCCTAAGAGTTTTTCTCTGTTATAGTCAAAATGCCCCCTCTCTCCTTCCCCCATGTCCAGACACGATATTTGCTAAAATTTGAGGTCAGTATGGGAATCTTGGGGGTATATGGCCACGCAAACAGGTATAAGGTGTGGATTTCCTGAAACATTGAACAGTCCTGTCCTCTAGATGCAGAGGTGTGTGTACTCTGGTCATTTGAGCACATGGAAGGCCTGTGCTCACACGTCAGCCCCCTGAAGCCCTGAATGTACCAGATGTCTCACCACCACCTTCCTCTGAACCCCACCCCATTGGGTCTTGATTTAACACCACAAAACCTTCTGACTCTGAACAACTCCCGCAAAGTGCACAGACAGTACTACTGGGATCATTCTTGGGAGACTCTGATAATTGGGTGAGTCAGGAAAGACGGACACTTCAGGCAAGAAAGCCATGGACTAGTTAATAATGATAATGGCTAATATGTGTAGTTTCTAAGTTTGCCCAGTGTTTTCTGTTATTTACTTCTGTCTTTGCCCAGCGAGCTGGGTAGGACGATATGTCCACTCCCATTTAATGGGAGAGAGCATCGAGGCTCAGAGAATGTAATCTCTGATCCTAAATCATCCCCCTGGTAAGTAGAGCAGTAACAACCAGAAGCCTGGTTCCTGACTCCTCATCTTCTGCTTCGTCCAACACACTGGGTCATCTAACTGTTTGGCATCTCATGCTGCCTCCCCACAAGGGCTAGGAGCCCCTTGGAAAGCCATACACAATTCTGTTGATTTGACTTTTGTCCTTCAGGGTGTAGCAATCACTGTCTCCAATGCCAAGGTCCCCACGAGTGCACTCGCTGTGAAGAGCCATTTTTCCTGTTAGAAGCCCAGTGTGTCCAGGAATGTGAGAAGGGGTACTTTGCAGATCACGCCAATCGCCAATGCGCAGGTAACTTGGAGACTGTGCTGAGTTCTCTGGAGAAAAGTGAGGGCCGCAAGTAAATCAGGTGCGCTGATTCTCAGGTAACCAAGGACAATTTGAATTCAAAGCAGAATGAAAACCCAGGGAGCTCGGCCTAAGTAATTGATGGCTTCCCCTGCACATCTGCCAATTGCTGGTTAAATCGAATATAGAAGTGCAGGCCAATAATTCTCTTGCACAAATCAATATTGTCCCTAAAGGTCTTTATGGAAATGAAGTCAATATTTTATGGAATATAAGGCTTATATTGAACTAAGGTGAGGTATCCACTAAGAGTGGATTACCCCTGTTGATATGGGCACAGAATCTTCAGTGTATAGACTGAATTACCGCTGACCTTGATATTGGCACAATACCCTTGAAGAAGAGGGTTTGTGAGGACGATTTAGTGAGACACACTGAACCTTTTGATCTCACTAAAGTTAAACTCAAAGAGAGTTTCCTCAGTTTGTTTTCATCATTTCCTTTAAAACTTGGTACCATATACCCCACTTTGAAGAATATCTGGCCTGTAAGAATGATGCCATTCCCCTCGCATGGCATTTTACCTTTCACCAGATTCCTCTGTCTGCATGAGCTTGTTTAATACCCACAATGACTTGGTGGTGAAATATGGCAGACACTATGAATCCTGTTTTATAAGCAAAAAAAAAAAAAAAAAAAAGAACAGAGAGAGAGAGAGAGAGAGAGAGAGAGAGAGAGAGAATGGCTTAAGCAAGAGAGAGAATGGCCAAGCAACATAAAATCAGATATTAAACCCAAGTTTTCTGATGCCAGTCCAGAGCCCTTTACACTATACTATACCACCTCTCTATAATAAAATCTCCACTAAGGAAGCAGAAAAACTTGGGAGTAAACGCTCGATTTGTAGTTTATTGACTTGACCCAAGGAAATAATCCTATGGTCCTTTAAAGAGCTTATTTTCCCCATGCATTTAAAATAGTAAAACAATAACAATAACAACAGCAACAACAACAACAATAATAATAGAATAGTAGTGGTATTAGTAGTATAGCTGAGTCCTAGGCACACAAAAGTCTAGTCTCTTCACATAATAAAACATGTAATCCTCCCAACAGTTATTTGCATTAGGTGTTATTTCTATCCCATTTTTAAGACAAGAAAATCACACCACAGATGGTTAAAGGAACTTGCCTGAAGTGGACAGCCGGTAAGTGGTAGAGGAGGAATGGAACCCAGCAAGGGCCTATGCTCTTAGGCACCATAAACCACCTCCCTTACAAGTCAATATGGTCAACTGTGTAAACAATCCACTTATGTGCAACATTTTCACATCACAGTGCATAAAGTGAAAGTGATGTTCTGTGTTCACTTTCCTTCAGAGGGTAGATGGGTTCCTTGTGAGATTCTAGAGGAGATTCCTTTTTGCTGTAGTTGGGAGTCATGTGCTATCACTCTTTATTTCTCTGTCACTGGTGGCCCTAGCTGAGTGTCTGTGCCTTTCACGTGCCTCACTTAGTGTGTCCTTTCCTTGACAGCCTGCCCTCGAGCATGCTTACAGTGCAGCGGCAGGGACCGGTGTCACCTCTGTGACCATGGGTTCTTTTTGAAGAGTGGCCTTTGTGTTTCCAACTGCATTCCTGGCTTCTCTGCCCACTCTAATGAAACGTGCACTGGTAAGTGCTTCCCATCTGATGGTCTGGTGTATTAACCTGTCATTTCTCTATGCAAAGGCTGAGTCTGCAGATACAGTTGGCTCATGTGATACAAAATACAGGATTCTCATTCTGGGAATGCTAAGAAGTAAGGGACTATCTATAGGACATAGGCATTGTGGAAACGCAATTTCTAAGATCTTTGGGAAAAAGAAATAGTGTGTGCCATGAAAGTACCAACTATCAGATCAGAAATTTGGCAGAAAACTGTGACACAGTGGGGTTCCTGGGTGGCTCAGTCAGTTAAGTGTCCGACTCTCGGTTTCGGCTCAGGTCATGATCTCAGAGTTTTGTGTGTTCCAGCTCCACATTGGGCTCTGTGCTGGCAGTGCAGAGCCTGCTTGGGATTCTCTCTCTCCCTCTGTCTCTGCCCCTCTCCTGCTCACACTGTCTCTGTCTCTCTCAAATAAATAAACTTAAAAAAAAAAAAAAAAGAAGGTGATATTAAAGGAGTGGAGCTAGTTTTATCCAACACATCAATGGATACTTCACCTTACAACAAAAGAGAAGCAAATTTACATTTAGTCTTAAATTGGAGCCCCAAAGTTTTATAGATAAATGAAGTTTAAGGATTATATAATAGTTGAGCATTCCTCAGCTTTTGAGTGTCCTTTATCAATAACATGAGGCATATTTTAATACCCATAGTCAATCATATTTTCCGTCTCTAAATTTCTGACCTCTGAAGATACTAAGACTTCCCATGGGAAAAAGATATATTTGGCTTATTTTATTGGGACCTTTCTGGAAACCCCAAGTACTTGAGAGTCAGCCTACTTCTCTTGGGACATGGTACAAGTCAGCTTGTGAAAACGAATTCCACTTTCATTAGAGTAATCTTACAGTAGAAGTAGTTCCCTTGAAACTTGCCATTCCCAAACTGTCCTGTCTGACCTACTTGCAGAAGGAAACACTAATAATTAAAGTCCAGGCAAAACAGCTTGCAAGAGACAGGATGCAATTATCATCATGATTGGATATTCATCCATCAGATGTTTCCTATGGACAAAGATGGGAAAATTTTATTTTATTTTATATTATTTTATTTTACTTATTTTTAAAATATAATTTATTGTCCATCAGTGGAAGAATGGATAAAGATGGGACATTTTTAAAACAAAGTGTATATACTTTACATGAATTCTGAATATAAGCCACTTATAATCATACTTCATTATAGATTAACTGGTACTGTTCTAGCAAATGGTATCAGACACTTACTTCTTTTCTTACCCTTAATGGGTCTGAAGGCCAGATGGGATGGATGAGTTAGGTTATAACTGTGGCTCTCAAACCTAGAAGTCCATTAGGATTGCCTGGGGAGCTTGTAAAATCACTAAGGTTCCCACCCCAGAACATTTAAGTCAGAATCTCTGATGGTGGAGCTCAAGTATTGGTACTGTTTTAAAAGATCCCTGTATGATTCTTTGTTGTTATTATTGACATATAATTCACATACCATAGAATTCACCTTTTAAAGTACACAGTTCAGTGGTGTACTGAAATGGTGTTCATTACACCATTATGTAATACCAGGACATTTTATTCATCCTAAAAAGAAATCCAGTAACTGTTAGCAGTCTCTGTCTAGTGCTCCCTTGCCCCAGTTCTTGGCAGCCTTTGATCTACTTTCTGTCTCTGTGGGTTTAACTATTCTAGACATTTCACATAAATGGAATTGTACAATATGTGGCTTTTTACGTCTGGCTTTTTTCACTTGGCAATAATATTTTCAAGGTTTCTCTATATTGGAAGATGTGTCAGTACATCATCCCTTTTTGTTGTTTAATAATATTCCATTGTATGGATATACCACAATTTATTTATTCAGTCACCAATTGATGGACATTTGGGTTCTTTCCACTTTTGGGTTATTATGTATAACACTGCTATGAACGTTCAGGTACAAGTTTTTATGTGACATATGTGTTCAGTTCTCTTGGGTATATGCCTAAGAGTAGAATTACTGGTGAGGAACTACCAAACTGAACCATTTTACATTCCTACCAGCAATGTATGAGATTTTCAATTCATCCACATCCTCAGGAACACTTTTTATTGTCCTTTATAGTGGGTATGAAGTGGTATCACATTGTGGCTTTGATTTGCATTTTCCTGACGACGAATGAATGACATTGAGCACCTTTTCATGTGTTTATTGGCCTTTTGTATATCTGCTTTTGAAAAATGGCGATTCAAATTCTTTGCCTATTTTTAAACTGGGTTACTTGTCTTTTATTGAGTTGTAAGATGTATATATTTCAGATACATGTCCTTTTTCAGATATATAATTTGCAAACATTTTCTCCCATTCTATCAATTGACTTGTTTACTTCCTTACTGGTGTCCTTTGAAGGACTTTGGTCCAATTTATCTTTTTTTTTCTTTTGTCACTTGTACTTTTTGTGTCATATCCAAGAAAGCATTGCCTAATTTAAGCTCACAAAGATTTTCTCCTATATTTTCTAGAAGTTTATGTTTAACATTGAGATTTTATGTTATTTTCATATGTATCCTGGGGTAAGAACCACTGGATTAGAAGGAGGCTTATGGTCTACAATAGCCTAGAGTCTCATTTCTGAATGAACATTACAAATCTATTTATTAAAAAATAAAAAAACCTTGGGGTACCTGGGTGACTCAGTCGGTTGGACGTCCAGCTTCAGCTCAGGTCATGATCTCATGGTTCATGAGTTTGAGCCCCACATTGGGCTCTGTGCTAACAGCTCAGAGCCCAGAGCCTGCTTCAGATTCTGTGTCTCCCTCTCTCTCTCTGCCCCTCCCCTGCTCAAACTCTCACTCTCTCGCTCTCTCTCTCTCTCTCTCTCTCGCTCTTAAAAATAAACAGTAGAGGAAAAATTTTAAAAATAAATAGATAAATAACTTTATCAGTGAATGTACCAAGTATGACCTTTGGGTTCATATGTTTTCCAGGCAAAATACACACGCCTAGTCTTCATGTGAATGGCTCTCTCACCCTTGCAATTGGTTCCATGAAGCCACTGGATTTTCCCCTTCTGAATGTCCAAGATCAGGATGGCAGGGTGGAAGACCTCCAGTTCCATGTTGTGAGCACTCCCACCAATGGTCAGCTAGTGCTCTCAAGGAACGGAAAAGAGGTTCAGCTCGACAAGGCTGGCCATTTTAGCTGGAAAGATGTGAATGAGAAAAAAGTTCGTTTTGTGCACAGCAAAGAAAAACCCAGGTGACTCAGTGTTCTGTTGTTTTCCTCCTGCATCCTTTCCATCGGTGCTTTGCGCCCCCGCCCCCGCTTCTCAATAGCTATCCCCTCTCTTCTGGGGAAGATCGATACTCCACAAACGCCATCGCTTTCAGCTGCCTGTCATCATTTCACTGTAATTGCTCAGAGAGTGTGCTTCTGTTAGAGGCGTTTTCATTTTATCACATAATTATGGGTAATTCTCTGATGTGACAGGAAAGTTCCTAGTACAATTACCCAGTTTTTTGGCCCAGCAGAAACAAAACTGGTTATCTACCCAGATTGCTACAGCTGCTTCTTCAACATTAAGGTAATATACTGGGAGTGAGGAGTGACTAGAAGATGGAGCACATACTTTTAAAAGTGTTATATGGTTCCTGGAATTTCAGAGTTGGAAGGAAGCTAAGAGTCACAACTTTTTATTATCCACTTTATGGGATTAATTGTGGTTAATTTTTAAGCCTGATCTAGTTTTCCTCTGATTCCTAGCACACTTCTGGCTGTCTTCCTCACCCCAGCTGACATATGCTTCAGGAATGCAATTGAATGTTAACATTAACCCAAGAAAATAGAGTCATATAATTAGCAGAGTAAATCTGCTAAACAGAAATCAGAGAATGCACCCCAAAGATTAGCCTCGTGGATTATCCTTCATCCTGCTCTGCTTCATTAGTGCAGATAATTCAGAGTAGACTGTATATGTTAAAAATGAACCGAGGGGCGCCTGGGTGGCGCAGTCGGTTAAGCGTCCGACTTCAGCCAGGTCACGATCTCGCAGTCCGTGAGTTCGAGCCCCGCGTCGGGCTCTGGGCTGATGGCTCAGAGCCTGGAGCCTGTTTCCGATTCTGTGTCTCCCTCTCTCTCTGCCCCTTCCCCGTTCATGCTCTGTCTCTCTCTGTCCCAAAAATAAATAAACGTTGAAAAAAAAAATGAACCGAAATATTCACAGTGAATATTTTCTACTGTCAACACTAGAGATTTTTTTTATTATTATTTTAAGGTTTTGGTTAGGAGATAGGTGGGGAGAAAAGCAAATGGCCCTTTCTCTATTCTATTTCAAAGCCAGAACCTCAGAAGACCATCTCAATGGAATAAGAATAACTAATATTTACTGAGTGCTGACTTTGATGCAGGCATTGTGTTAAACACTTCGTGTAAACTATGTATATTTATGTTCCCCGTCTACAGATAGGGAAACAGTCCTCGAGAGTATAATCAAAGCCAAGTCTCCAATCAATAGCTGGTTCCCCGACTCCACAACCCATGCCTTTAGTCACTGATTTCTGCCTTCCTAATAATACTAGGAATAATGGGCACACTTCCATCGTCAAGGGGCAAATGATCATCGTATAGAGAAGTACTGCTACAAGGGTGGGGCTTCAGACTCAGGTATCTGATGCCATAGACTCACTCTTCAGATTTATACACCATGTCCTGCATTCATTTTGCTTTAAGTGTAGTTCTTAATTGTTTGCATCACACACACACAGAGGCACGCACGTGTGTACACGCGCACACACACAACGTCCCTACCTGTAGTGTTTTGCCTTTGAATGTCTTGTGAAAAGTGAGTAAAGTTCATAAAGCTCCCCAGACAACCAAAGTCAACCCTCATGTGTATTCCACCTCTTCAATCTATCATCACCTGTTTTCTTCCAGAGTCAGCTCTGCAGCCCTAAATGGGACAAAGAATGGCAACTATTTTTCAGGGAATTCTTGCAGCACTGTTTTTATTCTTGGTGTACCCATTTTAGCATTGGATTTTCTTCATCTAAAAATTTAAATGAAAGAAAGAATGAGAGAATAGCAAAACAAGATTGGTAGTAATTCATGAAAAAAAGGAAATTCTATAAGTTGTGGAGTGATACAAAAACAAAAGGGGCAACTTGCCACATAGGTTTATGATTTTGTTTTTTTCCTCATGAAAATCTGACCATGATTCTTTAGGACTGGATTCCTTTGGGGTCAGAATGCTCCTGTGGAGTACAAGACAACCTACAAATATGGCCATAGTGGCCATGGCAAGTTGGCATTCTGGGATCCTAAGCAGTTATTGGGACCTCGGTGCTACCAAAAAGTCATTTTTCCCCAGTACATTGGGAGTAACCACAACTGCCTCCTTCTTTCTGTTGCTTCCATCATTTGCTTTCTCTGGAAGTTTGGAGCTGGGAGTGAAGAGGGACAGGATTTAAATGGGATGGAACTTCAAGGGGAGGATGAAACAGGAGGGAAGACAAGATTTACTTCTTTAAAAACAAATCAGGTTTATTGAGGTATAATTTGGGTTCAACAAAATTCCCCATCTTAAAGTGTACTGTTCTAGGAGTATCAACTAATGCATATATTCTTACAGTCTCAAGACTACAACTGCAATCAAGATGAAAACAGTTTCGTCACCCCCTCCCCCCTGAAAATCTCCTTTTTGCTGTTACTCCCTTCCTGCCAGTCCCTAGCAACCACTAATCTGTTTGTTACTCTTACAGTTTTGCCTTTTCTGAAATGTCATGTGAATGGAGTCATACAGTATGTTTCTGGTTTTTGCCATAATGCTTTTGAGATCCATCCACATTATTTCATGTTTCAGTAGTTAATTTCAAAAATACCTTTTGAAGAACCTTTAAAATAATGGTCCCTATAGTCAACCAGAATTCAAAACCGCCCATAGTGCATTAATCACATATCTTACCAGCCTCCCATGAGTTCTGTGCTTGGTTTGGCTTTGAAAGTGGGTAACTCCTACCTTACCTATCAGTTGTCTCTGAAGCTGCTGGAACAACACTCTTACAGGAAGTAAAAACCACAGCAAAGAATCAACCTTATTTTGTTTCATTAATTAGTACTGTTTCGTTGTAGGTAATGAAAGTTAGCTTGAACTAGATTCAGCAAAATTGTAAGGCTTGTTATAACATTGCAGGCATGGCTCGGCTCTTTAACACAACAAGGGCAACTGGGCTTCCAGGGTGAGCCTAGAAGCTAGAACTGGGAATGGAAAGCAGGACTCAATTCTTCCTCTTGTCTCTGTGGATCTTTGCTCCAAGGCTTAATTTATCTCCTTCCTACAGGCAGGCTTGGTAGACGATGGCTTCTGCATAGTCAAATGGGAGCTCTCAGGCCAGTTGCAAATTTCCAGAGAATAATCAGCCATCTTTACTTGGTCCAGTCCACATTGAATGTGTATGTGTGTGGCTGGAGTGGGGGAGGCAGGTAGATAGAGTCATGTAATACAAACATTGCAAAATCCTTCACACGGGCCCACTCACATGATTTGAGAACAGGTTGGAGAGAGGGTCTGCAGGGAAGAGGGAATCATTGAGAGCTAATCAGGGACTATGATAAGTTCCTTTGCATTCTCCAATTTAACCATTAGCCGTCACTATATTACTAGCCTGTCTTGGGCTAACAACTGATTTTTCAACTATGTATATATTTATTTTAGAGAAATCTAAAATAAAAAGTTTATGTAATTGTTATTTTGAGATCAAGGAATACCCAGTAGTTTTACCTGTATGGCCCTATATTCATCTTCACCTGGTTATTTTTATTTACAGGATGAATATTATATCACTGTAGTGGTTTGATCCTAATTCTTACATGCACATAACCTGAAAATATTTTTATTCTTTGTTTTGCTCGAGACTAATGACTGCATTTTCTCATTCCTTTCTTGGGCACTTCTTTTAGGAAAGGTTACTTTTCCCTGAAAATTAGTGACCAGCAGTTCTTCTCTGAGCCACAGCTGATCAACATACAAGCATTTTCAACACAGGTAATAACAATGCCACACAATTAATAATTGCATGTGCCTACTAATTCTGATGCACGAATCAAGGCTAAATCAAGTTTTAGCAAATATGAGCTAAATCAGTCTTGTTTCACTTTTCCCATGAAATAACACTGGAGTAACTCTTAGTACTTGTGGGTAAGAACAACAGCAACAACAACTAACTGCTAATACATTCGATAGAACCCTTTGTAGTGTTTTTCGTTTAATCATAACAGCCCTGTGAGGTGTTGTTATCCCCAGTTTACCGATAGGAATCTAAAGTCACAGGGAGGTTAAGTAACTTGTCTATGGGAATATAGCTAACAAAGAGCCAAGATTTGTACCCAGAAAATCTGGCTCCAGACCACTACTTTATAGTGCCTTACGTTACTATACTGAATCTGATCTCAGCCCCTCAAAATAATTTGAAACCGTTCCAGTTGTTAAGACTTTCTTAATCTTAGGTAAGTGAGTTTGTTTTGCCTAAATATTTCTCTCAGAGATATAAAATTATGTTCAGACACTTTTGCCTTTCATATAGCTGGATTGCGTTTTAGTCAGTTTGCAGTAGGTACAGCATCTTATTAAGGATCTACTTAAATGAGGTGCCAGTGTGGTCATCAGCCAAACAGAAGTCTTGAAGAAATCATGGTAGATGCTATAAAACTCAGTGTGATGGCTCTTCTGTTCTCCTCACTCATCTTTGTCAACTTGCAGTTATGTGTCCAGAATACACGTAGTGGTAGATGCTCTGAGTAACTGAGCTTGAGGGATTGAACAGCTGAAATGGGCAGAGAGTAGGTAGATAGATATAGTCTTAAGCTGTGAACTGCAAGCTAGTATGATATCAGCATGGGGAACCAAGACTACTGCAATATCCAGATCTCAGTAGAGTGTTAGTCGTGATTCAAGGAAGGACATGAGATCATTGTTTTCAAACTGACATATATATGTGTGTGTGTGTGTGTGTGTGTGTGTGTGTGTGTGTGTATAATTTCAGTGTGTGTGTGTGTGTATGTGTGTATTTTTAATTTTGGGTGCAAAAATGAAAAGACCATGGATTGTGGATGATAATAGACATAACCCACAAGTGGCTCCCAAATGGTGTTCATAGGCCAGCTCAGCATTTCTTGATAGCATTCTTACTTCATAGGTGACAGTTGAGGAATGATTAGAAATTGATCCAAAGTTAAATTGACCTCACTGCTGGGCTAAGAGTATGAATTTTGTTTTAATTAAAACCAAAACATGTGATCTCTAAATATGGACCAGAGGGCCACATTAGGACTGTCTGACTTAGATGTTTCTCAGTACTTAAGCTCAGAAGTTTTGTTCTTTTTATTTGTGTTAATATAGTTGCTTCTAATTAGGTGAATTAGAGACGTAGGGTAGGTATTGGCAAGTGACTTTCCCATCTGAGATGGTGGGTTCCCACAGTTCCGATTTTTGTCTTCTCCAAATCAGGTGAGTAGATAGTGACAGCATTTTTAAATTTTATTTATTATATGAGAAACTTTTTTCATTTTAACTTTTTTAAGATGGAATTTTAGAAATGAGTTTTAGCTTCTTTTTGTTCCTTTACATTCCTGTGATATTTCAATATGGTCTTGAGCCTCCCTGAGATTTTCTCATGTAAGTTAATTTGATCTTTTCCATTTATGGATGTTGACATCACCTTTTGACCTCGCCTTTTTCAGAACCCAAGGGGCCATTCATTCCCATGTATGTAAAATCACAACTTTTGCATTCTCACTGGGGATATCTGAGGAGTAGCTGTCATCTAGCTTCCTACTATGTGATTATTATAATGACATCTTAGTTAGACATTACTTTAATAGATATTAAAGTTTCCAGGAGGCCAGGAGGGGTAGTTTTAAAAGGAAGCCATTTGGATTAAAGAAGGCAATGTGCTGAGAATAGTCCTAGATGGTTCAACTTCAAACAATATAAAAAACTAAGATCATGTTTTCTTTGGCTTCTGGCCTCCATTTTTTTTTGTTTTGTTTTGTTATTTCTTTCTGTTGTGGTTCATTAACTTTTATCTTTATGAAAGGATATTTTATTTGCTTACTCAAGTTGGTGAGAGGAAACCTGATAATCCTAAGAAAAACATATTAAAATTTGCCATGTGAATTAACCAGGTGGTTGCTTTACTGAGACTGTGATCTTATCAGGCTTTATAAGCTGAGTTGGGGTGGGCCCTTCAAGATATGGATGAGATGGCGTTAAAAAGTACTGTATGTGGATGGAACTAGAGTGTATTATGCTAAGTGAAATTAGAGAAAGACAAATATCATATGACTTCACTCATACGAAGACTTTAAGACATAGAACAGATGAACACAAGGGAAGGGAAGCAAAAATAATATAAAATCAGGGAGGGGGACAAAACATAAGAGACCCTTAAATAAGGAGAACAAACAGAGGGTTACTGGAGGGGTTGTGGGAGCAGGGATGGGCTAAATGGGTAAGGGGCATTAAGGAATCTACTCCTGAAATCATTGTTGCACTATATGCTGACTAATTTGGATGTAAATTAAAAAAATAAAATTAAAAAAATAAAAAACAAAAAATAAAACAACTACTGGCCAGGGCCAGAAATTGCATGAACTCAGAATCAGAAGTACTGTAGCCAAAGTCAGCATACTGCAGTGTGGCCCAGAGTAAAGTGCTCAACTCCCAACACAGGTGCAAAAATTCCATATCTCTTACTATTCTCTTTTGGAAGCAGGCAACTGGTTGGGTTCCCTGACTCTGGGCTGATCTCAGCTATAATGCAGGGGATATAGTGTGAATCAAGATAGCAGAGACTTCTAAGATTGAGAAGCAAGCAGCTCACCTTGATTGCCTCTGGTGAATACTATGGCCTTGAAATGGCTTTGAGAAGCCTCTAGAACCAGAAGAGTGAAGTAATCTCACTTGCTTTGATTACTATGACTGACCACACCTCTGACAAATACTTTGACTATGCAACAGTGTGGCACTTTGCTGGAGCATCAAGAGTTCCTTTAAAAGCATAGAATTATCAATTCGGTTGCACAAAGCTGCGTCTAGTCCACAGGATTGTCCTCTCTTTTCCTGCTAAATGACTTCTCCTCCTTCCCTTCAACTCCTAGGCCCCCTACGTGCTGAGAAATGAGGCCCTCCATATTAACAGAGGAGAGAGAAGAACCATCACTACCCAGCTGCTTGACATCCGAGATGACGACAACCCACAGGATGTGGTGGTCGAAGTGCTTGATCCTCCACTTCATGGCCAATTGCTCCAAACACTTCAGTCCCCTGCAACCCCAGTCTATCAATTCCGGCTGGATGAACTCTCCAGGGGCCTTCTCCACTATGCTCATGATGGCTCTGACAGCATATCTGATGTTGCAGTCTTGCAGGCCAATGATGGACATTCCTTCCAAAATATACTCTTCCACGTGAAGACTGTGCCCAAGGTAGGTGCCATTCCTAGAGCAGCAGTTTTCTTGCACCTAGATGCGAAGTTTTGTTGATATTATTTTGCAGTATTCATGTTTTGCAGTTAAGATATGGATAGTTATCTATTCAAACATTTATTAACCATCTATTATGGAAATACTCAGGACGTTCTAAGATTAATAGAACACGTTACCCAATCTCGAAGAGCACTATTTTGTTGGGAGCACCCTTCTCTACACAAGGGCGACTTTTGTACCTTTATGTTGACTTGCTGCCATAAAAAATGCCTTGTTGTCCACTGATCCTTTCGTCTCCTGCCTGATCATAAGAATCAAGTACACCCCTGTTTTTGTCTGCCTTTCTATAGCAGCTCATGCTATGTGAAGCTCATAGTCAGGTTATCATAATGAATCCAAAAGGACGAGTGCAGCCATTCTATTAAGCCAACTGAAGTAGGATGAGGGAACTCTTTCTTTTAGTAATCATAGGAATTCTTGTTGGTCTGAGTCATTCCCATGACACCTCCATATGTTTTTGCCATATCCACAAACATCTTTTCTTTTAGTTTATTTATTTTGAGAGAGAGAGCATGAGTAGGGGAGGGCGAGATAGAGAGAGAAAGAGAGAGAGAGAGAATCCCAAGCAGGCCCCATGCTGTCAAGTGTAGAATCTGAGGCAGGGCTCAAACCCATGAACTGTGAGATTGTGACCCGAGCCAAAGTCCTGAGTTGGACACTTAACCAACTGAACCACCCAGGTGCCCCCCACTAACACCTTTTCTGTTATTTACTTAATATTTTTCTTTGTATCCACTTTTTTTGTGCGTGGCTTCTTTGTAACAAACAATGAATATGAGATTATGGGCTTAATGTATAATTATACTTTTTTCTAAGATATGAAAATTAATACCTAAACATTTAAAAAAATATTCATCCACGTAGTGCATAGAATGTTCCAGGATACTATTAATGGGATGGCTACCATGTTTTGGGAAATACTGAGCTAATCCATGCTAGATCCAAAAGACTTATTGCAAAACATTTTCAAAACCATTTATTGGGGCGCCTGGGTGGTGCAGTCGGTTAAGCGTCCGACTTCAGCCAGGTCACGATCTCGCGGTCCGTGAGTTCGAGCCCCGCGTCGGGCTCTGGGCTGATGGCTCAGAGCCTGGAGCCTGTTTCCGATTCTGTGTCTCCCTCTCTTTCTGCCCCTCCCCTGTTCATGCTCTGTCTCTCTCTGTCCCAAAAATAAATAAACGTTGGAAAAAAAAAAAAACCATTTATTACTTGATGATATTTCACTAGAAGCTATTTTCTGCATTATAGCAAAACTGGCTCTTTCTCATGGTGGTAGATGGAAAGACTTATCATTTTTATTGAACTTTTCATTCCAAATATCAGTTGCCACTGAAGTGTCATTAATGATTAGCTGGAGAAATTGATTTGCTGAAGACAGCTTAGAAATGACTTGTCACTTTCTCACCAACGATCACTCAAAATTTGCGATGGATCCTTGTGAAGGTGAACAGCTGAATGTAACCTAGTCTCTGGCTAGTTTCTTAGGCTGTTGTCTCATGATTTGCAGCTGCTGAAAACAGTGATGGTGGCATGAGATAGATGGGAGCAAGTGAAGGCTGATTATGAGATAGAGTTGGCAGGTAGCCACCTTGTAGCTAATCCTAATTATCACCCTCTTGCAATCGCCTTGGGAGATGAGGTTTAGTTCTGAAGAGATGTAGTCTAGACAGAATCAGAAAGTTTCTTTTCTTCTTCCTTGGTTTTCTTCCAAAGATTGTTATGGGATTTCAGCGCAACATTAGCAGCCGCCTTTCCTAGAGTGCTTTCAGTCTCCACGTTTGGAGCTCGGTTCAGTGTATGGCACTGTCATTTTGTATGCTATAGCCCAAGGTTGAAGGGTATTTCTAGGATTTTAGCTGCTTTGACTACAAAAACAAAACAAAGAAAATAAAATTTTAATTTATAAATAAGGCATAAGCACAGATCTCGAGTATCCTTGTAGTGCTTATAACTTGGGGTCCGTGTTGGTATTTACAGGGTCTGTCCCTCCTCCTTCCTCCTGCCATCACTCTATCTCCTACAGTGTTGTGCTTGCCTGTCCATCAGATGAAATAATGGCTTCTGAGTCAATGAACTGGGATAATGAAACCAGTGACCAGAACGTCAGCATCTATCAAGATGTACTAATAAGTTTGACACTGTAATACTAATATTTTACAAATACATCCTATATTTCCTCTCAGGAGTTCAAAGTACTTCTTCATATCTATTCTACTGATCTTTACAATATCTTAGTGAAGGACGTTAGAATAGAGGCCATGTGACCTTATTCCTTCTAAAGGAAATTCTATGGGTGGGAGGTATTTTTGTTTGTTTTGCTTTTAACCTTTATTGGGCACTAATGCTTGATATAAATTATTTCATTGGATGTTCACAGTCACTCTGGGGTACTTGTACAATTATTATCTCTAATTTTCCAGAAAAGGAAACTGGAAAAAAAAAGTTTAAAAACATTTTTAAAAGTTTAAAAATGTTTATTTTTCATTAAAGTGTTTAGTGCCAGGGCGCCTGGGTGGTTCAGTTAGTTAAGTGGCCGACTTTGGCTCAGGTCATGATCTTCCGTGAGTTCGAAACCCGCCTCAGGCTCTGTGATGACAACTCGGAGCCTGGAGCCTGCTTCAGATTCTGTGTCACCCTCTCTCTCTGACCCTCCCCTGCTCCCACTCTTTCTATCAACAATAAATAAACATTAAAAAAATATATATATATATGTATGTATGTGTGTGTGTGTGTATATATATATATTTAATGCCAGAGCCGCGATTTCAACTCAAGTGTGTTCTGGCTCATCACATTTAACCCACGTGGTTTTTTTCGTTCTAGTCTACGTTTTTCAATGTTTTAGACATATATATTCTGATCCCCCTAATGGACAGAATGGAGACAGCAATTTTTTTCATTTTCACAATGTCCTATCCAAGCAGTCTGGGCACTAAGCCTTCTGGAATCTTCCCTCTGGACTCACTACATCTTGTTACAAGTGAAGCTATTTATAATCATAAGTCTACTGGAGCCCAAGAAGAAAAAAAATGCCTCAGCTATTAATGGCTTCCAATAGATATATAGTCAGACATGATTGATTTCATTCTGATAGCCATTTCTGAAGACGGGCATCCAAGTCCTTACCCTGTGGCAGCCTGTGTATTAAATTTGGAGATAGGCCAATTACTGGCTGATGTCTAGCTGGTGGCTTAAGTGGAGTGGCTAAGGGGTTTAGGTCTAATTCCTGGTGAATGGATGTACAAATTAATCCCAGTGTTGTTCAGTAGAAAACTTAACCTGGTAATACGGATGGAAAGAGAGGGAGGGATAGAAAAAGTGAACTTTGTGGGAGCAGGAACTATTTCTGTTTTCCTCTCTTGAGCCAGGCACCTTGTAAAAGTTTAGTACATTTTTAAAAATTTTTCTTAATGTTTATTTATTTCTGAGAGAGAGAGAGAGAGACAGAGTGTAAGCGGAGGAGGGACAGAGAGAGAGAGGGAGACACAGAATCCGAAGCAGGCTCCAGGCTCTGAGCTGTCAGCACAAAGCCTAATGTGGGGCTTGAACTTGCAGACCGCGAGGTCATGACCTGAGCTGAAGTTGGACGCCCAACCCACTGAGCCACCCAGGTGCCCCGAGTTTAGTACATTTTTCTTTGATAGATAGATAGGTGGGGGGATGCAACAGCTTGAGTGAGGCTGGTTCTCATGTTCCTACCTTTGAATCCATCTCTTGTGTCAGATGTGAAGCCTTCAGGGCACCTCTGCTGATGTCAGGTGGCCTATCTGGGACTAAGGGTAGGAGCTCTCAGTTCCACTCTTGGTTCTCCAGTTCTACATCACTTCTTCCAAACTTTTATCCTTGGCCTGGCAGTGAGGAAATTTGACTGCTACCCTCCAGGCTTGTGGTGAGTCACTGAGGAGAAAATAGACTCAGGACTGATGTTGAAACATGCTCTCTTGGGGGTAGGAGGCAAAATAAATCAAAGAGATTAGAAGGTAATAAAGAATGCTCTGCTGAACAGGCTCTCATTAATTGGGTGGATTACCAAACCTGAGCCTGCTAGAGATATGATTTTAAAGCAATTTGGTGTCTAATAAGGGCTAAAATGTGAGCAGGGAAAAGTCATGCTTTTTGGTGGTTTTCTCTCCACTGTTGGGCTTTAAAGAAATTACCCTCTTTTTCGTTAATGAAGACATCTCTGGAAACTCATGCCTCTTTTTCCACTTTGGCAATAAGTCTGATGATCTTTGTGACCTCGTTTGTTGACTTTGAGCAATTTATTTTCTGCAACTGGGTAGTGCTTTGATGTTAAAAGCCCCAAGTATCATGCTAGGAACTAGATGGAAAATTTTGTTGCTAAGAGTCCTCTTGGGCTGTTTGAACTTGGTAAGGCACGTGTGCAGCGAAAAGCCCTGTTGTGCTTTCCCTCAGTTTTCTTAAAACTTGTCCCCCCAGTTGTTGTTTTGCAGAGATACCATTTGATAATAAGGGTGCTTGTGACAATTATAAATATGGCAGGAAAATGTTAATTTTTTTAATAAGAGTCTGTCTAATGCATCAACAACTAAATCTCTACCATGTGTCAGGGTTTCACCTTTTATGGACTTGTTTAACTCGTTGATTTTGGCATCTCGGAAGATGCATCGCTCAGAGTATATGCTCAAAAAATGGTTGTTGATTACAAAATTTTGTTTATAAAGTGGTTGAAATCTACATGGAGAAGAGGTTCCATATTCTTGACCTGAAGGAACAGAGCTCCTGAGGAGCATGCATACATTGGCAAACACAAAAACAGTCCAATTATCTTTCCATCCCTTACCTGGTAAATAGCATTTAAGATTCACCTTCTATGCACCATCCTATGTGATCCTTCCCTAAAATCCACAATGTCCTATAAGACTGCATTCTAAAAGCTATGATATAAATGAGTCTTTGCAAATTAAGGCATATTTTTACAGAATAAATTGATGTTAGGATTGCTGTTATATCCAATTGTTGTCATTTTCTATTTGATTAAGTTTAAAAATCTTTTAGTTTGAATAGTTTGGCCTGGGGTTGGGGTACACTATCATTTGAAATCATCATTTATGTCCCAACATTTATTTTAGGGAGGTAAGTTTTCATTTTATTTGTGAGATTTTCCTCCTAATGATAGAAGCTTAGGCCCTTACTTCTGGTTTACAATATTAATATTTTTATTTGTAATACAATATATAATGGCTAAACTTTATTGCCAGCATTTCTGTATGCCCATTGTTCTATGAAATGAATCAGAAGAACTATTTAATTTAAAGTACTCTTTTGATCATGCCCCCATAATCCCTGTTTGGGATTTCATTGCTTTCTAATATGGTACCCTGAAGGGCATATAAAACTTCACTAGGCAGGAGATTATTCAACTCATGTTATGGCTAATTTCTTCAGTTCACAGGGATATATGCATCATTGTTCAGAAAAAAAAAAAAACCAACAACTACAAGTAGATAAAGAAATTGCAAAATGTCAGAATCATTGGGGAAATGAGGTTAAAATTTGGCTTTTCTGGACACTTTAACTGTAGAAAAGATGGTGTATAGCCTTCTATTCATCTCTTCTTGAATCGTCCCTGGACTCTCTCCCAGAAGAAAGAAAATGATAAAACCATCTTCAAAATATGAGTGGGAAGAATTACACTTCTTTCCCTTAGACAGTTGTCTGTTTCTTCTTAAGTATTGTAAACAAATAATTCAGAAACAGAGGCATTTATATTATCTGGTGATAAATATAAATATTGTAAAAGGCCTGTCTGTGGGGTTTCAGGAGAACCACTCTAGCTCCATCACTGTATCTATCCTGGGCTGTGCTTCTCCTGATTTAGCATGACTCCACATCCCCTGGGGATTGTGTTTAAATACAAGTGGAAATTCATCAAACTAAAAAGCTACACAGCAAAGCAAACAATCAAAAGAATGAAAAGGCAGCCTGCTGAAGGGGAGAAAGTGTTTGAAACCATATATCTGATAGGGATTAATATCTAAAATATTTAAGGAACTCTAACAACTCAATAGCATCATAATCCTCCTCCTCCTCCTCCTCCTCCTCCTCCTCCTCCTCCTCCTCCTCCATTTAAAAAGTGGGCTAAGGGGTGCGCTTGGGTGGCTCAGTACATTGAGCATCTGACTTCGGCTCATGTCATGATCTCACAGTTTGTGGGTTCAGACCCCATATAGAGTTCTCTGTTGTCAGTACACAGCCCGCATCAGATCCTCTGACCCTTTGTCTCTCTGCCCCTCCCCCACTCATGCACACTATCTCTCTCTCTCTCTCTCTCTCTCTCTCTCTCTCTCTCTCAAAAATAAATAAACATTTTTTTAAAAGTGGGCTAAGAATCTGCATAGACCTTTCTCAAAGGAAGACATACAATGGCCAAAGGTACATGAAAAGGTACTCAACATCACTCATCATCAGGGAAATGCAAATCAAAACCACAATGATGGGTGCCTGGGTGGCTCAGTCAGTTAAGCGTCCAACTCCTGATTTCGGCTCAGGTCATGATCTCACAGTTCATGAGACTGATCCCTGTGTGGGGCTCTGCACTGACAGCATGGAACCTGCTTGGGCTCCTCTCTTTCTCTCTCTCTCTGCCCCTCCCTTGCTTGCATGCATTTTCTCCCTCTCTCTTAATAAATAAACATTGAAAAAAATAACAATGAGATATCACCTCACACCTGTTAGAATGGCTAAAATAAAAAAGACAAAAGATAACAAGAGTTGGTGAAAGTATGGGGAAAAGGGAACCCATATAATCTCTTGGTGGGAATGTAAATTGGTACAGCATTTTGGAAAGCAGTATGGAAGTTCCTCAGAAATTAAAAACAGAAGTATCATATGGATCCAGCAATCTCACTTCTGGGTATATATCCAAAGGAAATGAAATCTTTATCTCAAAGAGATATATGTACTCACATATTTATTGCAACATTATTCACAAAAGCCAAGATGTGGAAACAACCTAAGTGTCTGTTGATAAATGGATAAAGAAAATGTGGTCTATATACACAATGGAATATTATAAACCCTTATGGAAGAAGGAAGTCCTGCCATTTGTGACAGCATGGTTGAGCTTGAAGAACACTATGTTAAGTAAAATAAGCCAGACACAAAGATAAATTCTGCATGATCTCACTTATATTTGGAATCTAAAAAAGTCCAACTCATAAAAGCAGAGTAGAATGGTGATCGCCAGGGGTAGAAGAAATGGGGAGGTATTAGTCAAGGGGTATAGAGGTTCAGTTACAAGGGATGCATAAGTTCTGGAGATCTAATGTATAGCATGGTGGCTATACTTAATATTATATCGTATACTTAAAATGTGCTTGAAATTTGTTTTTACCACACACACACACACACACACACACACTCGGGTTTAGTTATGTGAGGTGATAGATTTCTTAATTAGTTTGATTGTTATAATCATTTCACAATGTATATGTATATCAAAACATCATGTTGTGTACCTTAACTATATCAACTTTTATTTATCAAGTAATACACTTCAATGAAGCTAAAGAAAAAAAGTAAAATGAAGTTCTAATTCAGAATGAGGTGAGGCTTGAGATTCTAAACTTCTAGTAAGTTTCCAGATGTTGCTGGTGTCTGAACACTGACTTACAAGGAATACTGTCTCCTAATAATTTATACTCACATGGGAATTACAGGGAATTGTATCGGTGAAGTTTAGCCAAGATAGAAATGTAGTGGGAGAGACACCTGGGGACAAGTCACAGTACTTACTTGCTTGGAATATGAAAAACCCCATTGCCTCATCAGTCCAAGAATGTGGTTGCTGGTGTATGACTGATCTCTGTAACCATGATCAAACTTGACGAGGCTGCTGCTATTAGAAAGATTGCTAGCAATTAAGACACCTGAGTCTAAGTATATTATATTATATGAAACACTGCTGGAGTTAATAGGGACTTTTCTCCTAGAATTCCAGGGGAAGGGAATTCTTGGCACATTTTGGTATTTTTGTAAATAATATGCTATATCAATTGTGAAGGGAGAAAGTTTTTGGGAGTTTGCTCCTGAGCACCAATCACAATAGAAGGTACCTTTGCTGCTGTTTCCATGGGCACTGTTTGACTCAGTTCCCTGGTGAGTGTGGTGAAAATAGCTATGACCGCCTCCTGTGGGGGGCAAATACTATCGTGTCAGGTAACTGCAAAAAAAATAGATGTTGTCTTCTGCTCTTAGTATTCCCCTCCTGGGAGTGGTGTTTGCTCTGTTTATTGGCATATTTGAAAGCTATAGCAATAATTTATAAAAATATCCCCTTTAAGTGCTTGATTTTAGAATATCAGATTTACTGATTTTTAAAGTATGAAAACAAACTGCAAACTGAACACAGGCAGCCTCACTAATCTCATTCTGTGCTAAAATGTCAATTATGAGGCTTTAGAAGAGGTGCACACCTTGCAAATCAGGAATGGCAGCACTTTTTAATGACATTAGCTTTAGCAATTAAAATGGTTGCCTTCTCAGGAGTGCTAAATAGGTGATTTCTTCCAGTCAGCGATTCCCAACTGTTGTTTCTAAGGCTTCACTTTCAATCAGTCATCAAGGCCTGTCAATTCAGCCTCCAGTGTTTCTGGAAACTGTTTCTAACTCCCCATTCCCACTGCAATGACTTTTTCATCTTCTCTCACCTGAGCCATTACAAGAATTTGTTAAATGGTTTCTACAGCCCCAGACGCATCCCAGTTCTAGCCCTTTCCATCTCTTGCTGATGAAAGCTTTCTAAACCCCAGACGTGCTCATCCCCTTTCCTTCCCTGAAGACACATGTTGACTTTACAGGGCCTACAAGATAAATGGAAACTTTTAGCACAGCATCTACCTTCTACCTACGACAACCTTAAGAGAGTGTCCCTTTTTATTCACCTGCTCCCCTGGTTCCATAAACTCTTCTTTCCCAGACACCTGGATATTTTATGAAGCATGCAGTGCATTGTCTCATGTCTTTGCCTCAGCTGGGCCCTCCGCATAGAATTCATTTTACCTCTTCTCTCTTAGAAGACCTGTCTTTTGGTCATTTGAGAATTAAACGATATATCCATAGCAAAGCCTTCCTGAGCATTCTTTTCTCAAACAGGAAACCTCCTTTTTCCCTTATTCTCCCACAGCACCCTGTGCATCGTTTGTGATGCATCCTGATTATTTATCTGTGGGGAGATCACTAGATTGTAAGTTCTGAAACTGAAGTCTTGTTTCAGCCATTCTTACCTATCTCAGGCCTCTGGCCAAAGAGCCAGCATATAACAGGTGCTTAATGAATACTTCTTGAATGTGGGTGGATGGGGAGGATAGAAGGACAGTTACATGGACAAAAGAGCCCATGGGGGGCTCAGTCAGTTAAGCGTTTTACTCTTGGTTTTGGTTCAGGTCATGATCTACAGTTCATGAGTTTAGGCCCTGCATCGGGCTCCATGCTGGTGGTGCGGCATCTGCTTGGGATTCTCTGTCTCCTTCTCTCTTTGCCCCTCCCCCACTCATGCTGTCTCTGTCTCTCTAAAATAAATAAACTTAAAACTAAAAAAGAAAGAAAGGAATGGAGAGACTTAGTCTTCCTAAATGAAATAAGTTCTTTGCTTATAAGTTAAAAGAAAAAGCAAGATATGTACACACGTACATACACATGCATATATCTACACGTAATACACATACATAGTTCGTAATGTGACTTCAAAGCTATGAATCTCTCTTATTAAATGAACACTAGCAGCAATGGTACATTTCAACTTATGTTTTTAAGGGCTGGTGTTTTCTTTTATTTTGCTTGGACCTAATTCTGTACTCTTTCCTTATTCTAGAATGATGGAGGTCTTCGGCTCGTGGCTAATTCAATGGTGTGGGTTCCAGAAGGTGGGATGCTGCAGATTACCAATAGAATCTTACAGGCGGAAGCTCCAGGTGCCAGTGCCTCAGAAATCATCTACAAAATTACACAGGACCACCCCCAATTTGGTAACTTTTTTCCTTTGCCATGATTTCATCATTGTATCCAGTAGTCTTGGACTTGCTTTTGTACAATGCCACACAGCAAGGTTGTGAGTCCAATGAAATTGACTTTCTAATACCTCACACATCTCATTTAAACAGAATAGTCAATGGGGCACCTGGGTAGCTCAGTCGGTTGAGCATCCAACTTCAGCTCAGGTCATTATCTCATGGTCTGTGAGCTCAAGCCCTGCGTCAGGCTCTGTGCTGACAGCTCAAAGCCTGGAGCCTGCTTCGGATTCTGTATCTTCCTTGCTCTCTGCCCCTCCCCCACTCATGCTCTGTCTCTGTCCCTCTCTCTCTTAAAAAGAAGTAAACATTAAAAAAAATTTAAACAGAACAGTCAAAATAACTCATACACACATTATCAGGTAGTACACTAAGTAATATAAACATATTAGTGTATATGAAATCCAAAATTTAAGTCTTAAAACAACTTAATTTTACAGAGAAAGTAACTTGCTAAAATATAGTTTATATAAGCATGTATAGCTAATTATGTCAGTTTAATTTTGAAGCTCAGGCTCTTAAACTCCACCTTATGTCCCTTCTAGAACATCACCAGATTTCTTGTTGAGACTTAAAAAAAAAAAAAAAAAGAGCTTTACATAAAAACATTTCTAAAGATCTCCATTGTTACTTCCACTTCCAGAAAGATAGTGCAATATGATAAACTGAAAATTTTCTTGTCCTCCTCCTCCTCATCATCATCTAGAAATGCTGGAAACAAGATAACAATTATAGGGCAGTGGTACCTGGATGCCTCAGGTCAGTTGAGTGTTCCAACTCTTGATTTCAGCTCAGATCATGATCTCGCACGTTCGTGAGATTGAGCCCAGCGTTGGACTCTATGCTGTCCGGGATTCTCTCTCTCTCTCTCTCTCTCTCTGCCCCTCCCCACTCATGTTCCCCACATACATACTCTATCTCTCTCTCTCAAAATAAATAAACATTAAAAAAAAAAGAATTATAGGGCACTGCCTGATCTTCCAAGAATAGAAAGAAGTCTCCAAGTCACAAACAGAGAAGGAGCTTAAACCAGTCTAGGCATGAGCTCATGGAATAGCTTCCCTCAGAGTGGTTGTTTGTGTTCCAGGAACCCAGGGGCTTGAGATATAATGCTCGTGCAAAGACAGAAAGTTAAGATCCTGCATAAAACTTGGACTCTGGAAAGACTTTTACTTAGAGAGACAGAAGAGAAAACAAGAAGCACACCAGCACAGAGAGATGTTAAAGAAACATATCTGTGTTTCCCAGGGCTCAGAGTGAAGTAAAAAAGTCTGCAGAGAAAGAACTCCAGGCCTGTTTCTCCTGATGATCCTGAGTTAAGTTACACTGCACGTTGTCTGAGAAACCCAAAACTGAGATGTTATATGAATACTAATCTCAGGCCAATGATACTTCTTGGGTTCTTTACAGAAACTGGTAGAAACTGCTATGGAATGTCCACCCTCAACTCCAGGTCACAAGATTCTCACAGCCTAAACCACTGAAGATTAGCTCAGAATTCAAAATTACAGAACAGATGAGGAAATAATCCATAGTATCATAAGAAAAATGAACAAAATGATCAAAATTCCAAGGATTTCATAAAGGAGCAATCATAAAAATTGTGAAACAAGGGGTACCTGGATGGCTAAGTTTGTTAAGCATGCGGCTTTTGGTTTCAACTCAAGTCATAATCCCATGCTTCGTGGGTTTGAGCCCCTCATCTGGCTCTGTGCTGACAGTGCCGAGCCTGCTTGGGATTCTTTCTCTTCCTTTCTCTCTGCCCCACCCCTTTCACTCTCTCTCTTCCTTTCCCTCAAAAAAAAAATAAATAAATACACTTAAAAAAACAAACTATGGAACAAGCATATTTAAAATGATTTAAAGATACTAAAGAGAAATCAAAACTTTAATAACCACATACCATAAAAATAAAAGAAAAGGCAGGTAGATATTTTTTAAATGTTTGTTTATTTATTTATTTATTTATTTATTTATTTTTTTTTTTTGAGAGAGAGAAAGTGAGTGCTAGAGGGGAAGAGGGGGACAGAGGATCTGAAGCTGATAGCAGTGAGCCCAGTGCAGGGCTTGAACCCAAGAGCCATGAGGTCATGACCTGAGCAGAAGTCGGATGCTTAACTGACTGAGCCACCTAGGCACCTCATAGGCAGGTAGATTTTTTAAAAGAACTAAATAGATAACCTGAAAATGAAGATTAAAATGATATTCATTAAAAGTAAACATGTTCTTGGCATGTTAAATAGCAGAGGAATAATAATCTCTTTTTCCTCTGGGTCCCTGGGTTTTAAAAATTATATATTTTCTGTAGTGGGGAGAAAAATTAACTTTTGTGCATTTCAAAAGTAATTCCAATGTCAACATAGACATTGAAAAACACGATTCAACCAAGAATTGATTCGATTATGAAATAGTTGTTCTAGCTGGAGTACCTTTTATTATATATAGTTGTATAACCTTGAGGAAGGCAAGTGAATGCCTTTGAGCCTTAGGTTTCTTTAAAAGGTTAGGCTAGATAATTTTTTATCTTTTTATTTTAAAATAATTTTAGACTTACTGAAAATTTGCAAAAATAGTACAAAGAGCCCTTGAATACCCTTAATCTAGCTTTCTTCAATGTTAACATCTTATGGAACAATAGAACAATTAACAAAACCAGAAAGCCAACATGGATACAATGCTATTAATTAATCCACAGACCTTATTCAACTTTGTGTTCTTTTACCCACTGATTTTAAGCTTGATAATGTTTAAGTCCTTTTCAGCTCTAAAAATCTTTGACTCGTTTGATGTATTAAATTCTTTACCTTTATCTTGATCATTAAAAGCCAAAAAATTTAATTTCCTAGAGACAGTCCAATATTCCAATAGTCTCTTTAAGTATTAAACAGAACAATGCTGAATTAAATTTCAGCTTGATAAATGCCATGTAGGCTTGACTGTGACCCTTTCCTACTATAACTCTCTTAATTAACTTCTTCCTATGAACATAATCCTCTTTCTGCGTGTCCAGAGCCCCCTATTAGTAATAATCAAATCACATTAACGTTAGCAACCACTCAAGAGTGAAAAAGGTGGTGGGAACTGGAAACCCACTCAACACCAATCTGCTTACATCCGTCTGTCGCAGTGGTATGAATTTGTGGAGCCCCTACCATCTTGCCACCCCAGCTCTTATATACTCCCTCATCACTTTAGAATGTTCTAGATGAGCTTTAGACTTTTTGTGGAGACCTGACCATGCAACTGAACCAAATGTAAATTGCTTGTGTAGTAAATGCATACAGAACCCAAGTTCCACCACTTGCAGCAGACTCATCACTGTTCTCAAATGTTAGTTTAGACAAGTTGATTAATACTTGTACCTTTACCTACTTCACAAGCTTGAAAGTGAATTTAATGAGATGGCTTTTCTAATGTTTATTTATTTATTTTGAGAGAGAGAGTGCGTGCAAGCATGAATGTGAATGGGGGCAGGGCAGAGAGTGGAGACAGAGAATCCCAAGCAGGCTCCACACTGTCAGTGCAGAGCCCAACTTCGAGCTCAAAATCACAAACCACATGAGATCATGACCTGAGTTGAAATCAAGAGTTGGATGCTTAACTGACTGAGCCACCCAGGCACCCCATAATGAGATGGTTTTAATGAAGTAACTTGAGTATCATTTGAGGGAAAATCCGACTTAATCCAACACATTGCCAACTCTAAATTATTTATCATCGGGTAAGAAAGCTTTAATACAAATTGTCTCAATCCCAAAATAATTCATGGGATTTTCAATAATTCAATGAGATTCTAATTCTTAATACCTATCAAAATTTCCCTTCAAAATTCTTGATTAAACTATAGGCTTCAGTATTAAGGAAATCCCAAGTACAGAATATCTTGTTTTTTAAACCACACTGTTTTATAAACCTGGATTTTCATATATTTAAGGTCATCTCCTTGTTTTTGTCATAATAAATGTGGAGATGACATGCTACACAACAGCTCTCACCTCATTGGCGTGAACCTCACAAAATACTGGTATTTGTTCCTCGCTACTCTTGGGCTTGTCACAAAGACACCTTGTATTCAACAGACCCAGTGTTAAACTTCCCTCCAACCTGCTCATCCATTGGTGGCATTGCTGCCCTTCCTGTCACATCTGTCCCCATCTCTCATCTTCACAACACAATGTCAAGTTCTGTTGCTTCCACTTACTTAGTGACTCTTGTATCTGTTTATTTCTTTCCAATCTTACTTCTCTTGCCTTAGTTCAGGACCATATCATTCATCTGAATTTTTCAGTCATCTCATAATTGATCAAGCTGTCTGTGTAAATGTTAATTACTATTTTACCATTTTTATAAAATAAAATCTGGCCTCTTTAATAGGACTTTCACAGGCTCCCTGTATTCTGATCGTATATGTTCTGTGTTCTAAATCAGTTTGTGCCATTCACCTACAGAAACCTCACAGTGGCTCCCAGTTGCTTAAGGAGGCTGGTCTCAGGGGCAGGAATGGCATCTTGCTCATCTTTCAATCCCCATCCCTGAAGGGTCTAGTGTGATAGCTAGCACCTAACAGGTACTCGATGACTATTAACTGAATTGAAATTAATAGAATTAGCCAATATCCTATGATTCCTGTTAATCTGCATAACATGGCAGTTTTTTTAATCTGAAAAATAGGCTTATTTCATTAGGACTTGTTAGAAAAATTCTGCTTAGTTTTTCTATTATAAAGAAAAATTGCTAGGATATTTGCATTTGAATATTTTCTGTTTCTCTACTCTCTACATTTTCATTGTAGAAATTTACTTTCAGAATATTTTGCAACTGTCTCACATTCATAAACAGTATACATTCTGGAAAAGCATGTTTATTGATATCATCTTATGAACAGAGGTTGAACCGGGGAGAGATGGCTAATGGAATTTGTGACTTAGGTACAAATGAGAAACAGTACCAAAAAGAAACTAGAATGAGTTGATTCTACACATGATTTTATAAAGAAGACTATTGATGTTTTTCTCTTACTTTAGAATTTCAATCACCATCCAGGATATTATGCTCACTTTAAACTTCAATTTAGTGCATATAAATATTAGAAGGAACATTTCCTTCACGTAAGAAAATTCCTCTCATGTAACCAAAGTGTGATTTCAGTTGTTCCATATGTCTAGCATACTTAGTGTACTAAGATCTGGGTATCTTGCTAGAGAACCTTCCCGTCTCCTTCTGCCTCCCTCTCCCCGCTCCTCTTCTACTTCTCTTACCAACTGAGTGGTAGAGAGTCTTCTTTCAGATTTTTTATTAGATGCATTTTCATGAAAACATGGCTTCTGTTTTCAGCATTTCATCTATTCTTCTGTTTGGTCTTCACTCGAGGGCATATCATCCTTGTGAAACTTTAATTGTCTCTATAGCACCTCTGTATTTGCAATCTCCCTTTAAGGAGATAGTAGCTCCAGGTGAAAAACAAGCAATAGAAACAGATTGGTGGTGGTGGTGTCTAGATTTAGGTTTCCTTGCTTCAATTTTAATGAAGTCTAAAGAATTATGGAGGAGGAAATGAGATAGTTATTTAGGAGGATAGATATTGGACTGTGAACACAACATGATCATGACTGGTAACAGAGTTTCACAACCAAGAATATGAGCTTCAGATTCAAATCTCAGCTCCAACATGTACAATTTGTGAATTTGAACAAGTCACTGAACTTCTCTAAGCCAAAAGAACTTCCTTTAAATGGAGATAACAATAGCATCTTCCAAAGGATCAAATAACATAAGGATGATTAACATTCTTTTTAAGTATCTATGAAGTATATACTATTATTTTCATTTTACCAATAGGAACAGAGAGGCTTATAAAGGCCTAATAAAGCTCATGCAGCGGGACATGGAGCTGGATTTGAACCATCACATAATGTGCTTCATGCAGTGCATGCCATATGCATCCCAGTGTCAGTTATTCTTATTTTCATTGTACAGAATTCTCAAGTATAATTTTTTCTGGGGGGTGCTTGGGTGGCTCAGTTGGTTGAGCATCCAACTCTTGATTTTGGCTCAGATCAGGATCTCAGGATTTATGGGATCAAGCCATCCATCAAGCTCCTCAATGAGCATGGAGATTCTCTCTCTCTCTCTCTCTCTCTCTCTCTCTCTCTCCCTCCCTCCCTCTGCCCCTTTCCCCACCCATGCTCTCCTTTCTCTCTTAAATAAATAATAATAATTAATAATAATAATAACAATTTTTCTGAATTTTTTCAAATTTCCCATTGTGTTTACATCAAAAACCTCCTGGTTAAAAAGCATTTCCTGCTACATAGAAAGTTGTAGGTAGGAATGAATCCATCCAATGCCCTGTATTTGAATATTTGTTTGCTGTATTCCTGATTTCATGTAATTTAATTGATATAAGTCAGTAACTTGATGCGTGAATTGCCCTTGAATGACTTCTAGCTTTTTTTTTAGCTGAGAGAGTGGGAACTCTGTGTGTGAAGGTGAATTCAAAGATGTCTATTGAATTCTGTGTTAACCTCCTTTCCTTCACCTTAGATAAAAATACAGAAGTACATAATTTCTGTTGAAAAAAAATTGTAGTAGAAAAGGAGATGAGAGCTCTGACTGACTTTTACTTTTACGGGAGATCCTCACTAACGATGTGGCTTTCCTAGGAGAGATGGTCCTTCTGGTTGATATGCCTGCAGACAGCCCCGCAGAGGAAGGGCAGCACCTGCCTGATGGGAGAACAGCGACCCCCACCAGCACCTTCACCCAGCAAGACATCAATGAAGGCATTGTGTGGTACAGGCACTCGGGAGTCCCAGCCCAGAGTGACTCCTTCCGCTTTCAGGTACCCTCTACTGCTGACTTTTCTGATGTCAGGATGGTCTGAGGAAAATCATCACCATTATTTTTATTTTATTTTATTTTATTTTATTTTATTTTATTTTATTATTTTATTTTATTTTATTTATTTAATTTATTTTTCATCACCATTATTTTAAATAATCAGGTCATTTTCTATGTTGCCTGGAAATCACATTTGGGGGAAGAACAAATGTAATTCGTAGCACTGAGAGATTTTTTTAATCTGCTGATTCAGTCTTAGACTATCTCTACAGACTCATTCCACAGCAAAGAGTTTATAATAGATAATGGCTGAAGTGTTTAGAAAAAAAATGTTTTCAAAATATTAAAATGCCATATGGAGGAAAAAATAATTCTTTTTTCAAATGTTTTTGGAACATTTACCATCTTATGATAAGAGCATAGACTTAGCAGCCAAACCCAGTGGGTTCATATTTCAGTTTTACCTTGCACTAGCTAAACAACTTTGGGAAGATTACTTTGGCAAAATCCTTGTGTTTCATTTTTATCATCTGTAAAATAGAACTATATGAGGATTTAATGAGTTAGTACATATACGTACAATACTGCCTATCACTATGTGTGGGTTTGTTGCTATCATTGGTAAAGATTGGTCACATACCAGTGCTGTAGACTAAATGTTTGTGTTCCCCTGAGATTCATATGTTGAAATCCTACCCCCTCCCCATTCAATGGTATATGGGTATGAGACCTTTGGTAGGTGATTAGGATTAGATGAAGTCATGAGAGCTGTGCTCTCATGAATGGGATTAGTACTCTTATGGGAGTCACAAGATAGCTTGCTCCCCTTCCATGCTCTCCACCATGGGTATGCAATAAGTTGGTGGTCTGCAACCCAGAACCCCACCATGCTGGCCCCCTGATCCAGACTTCTAGTCTCCAGAACTGCAAGAAATAAATTCCTTTTGTTTATAAGCCAGTCAGTTTATGGTGTTTTTGTTATAGTAGCCTGAGCAAACTAAGGCAAACAGACCGTAAGGAGGCTGTCAATAAATTAAAGAACAAGAAATTATCCTGGGCTCGTTGTCTGACAATTATCAAATATAATTAGAAATTAATAATAAAGAGGTAAACAGAAAATTCAAACCATTTAGAATTTTTAAAAGTCTCCTAAATAATTACAAGTTCTAAAAAGATGAGGAGGAAATAACTTATCAAAACTTAAATGATGTGGACAAAATAATACTCAGAAGAAAATTGATGGCCTTAAGCTCTTATTATTGAGCAAAAAGTATGAAAATAAATGGGCTGAATGAAGGTAGAGAACCACAAGGGAAACCTAAGGAAGGAATTCATAGAGATAAGCACAGGAATTGATTCAGTATAAAATGTGAGAATTGATAATGAATACAAAACCTGAATCTTTGGAAAGACCAATAGAATTAAACAAACCTATGTCAAGGGCAATTTGGAAATAAAGAATTGAATAAAAGTGCAAAGGAATGAGAAACTTTGAGAAAGAGTGTTTAAACATAGGTACAGAAAGGAATTTGGGAAAGTGTCAGAGAAAGTATAAAGAAACACTCGTGGTAATGATCAGCCAAAGCAGAGTCACAGTCCCTCTGAGTTTAAGACTTTTCCTTTGTCTAGGAATCCAGTTGGGGATAAACTGCCACGAGAGCTTACCTTGTTAAAATTACCATCCATTCTCCTCCTGATGCCTGGTGCACACATCTTTATTGTCTAATTTATATTGTGTAAAAGATGTGCTTTTCCAGGGAGCAGATTGAAAGAAACTTGGAAACCATTAGAATGAGATTATAGCGAGCACACTGAAGGTCCAATGGGTGAGCAAGCCTCATGTGCCCTTTGCCCAAGTTAACGTTTTCATTTTTAGCACCAGGGAACTCTGCAGTCCTCAAAAAATGATATTCGATTGCTTTTCCAACTTGGTTACTAAATGGGTATAAAAAAGCAAGAGTTACTCTTTTTTTTTGTAAACAAACTCACTGGACTTTAAGACATCCAGTTGAACATTATTACTCAGAAAGTGGTTCCCTTTGGAAAGTCTTCACACATTTTACTCATGATGTGTTTAGAACTCCTACTTGAGATCTTCTTTAAAATCTATGGGATTTTCTTTAGAATATCCCCAGTAGTGACAGTATATCATCCTTTGGAAGTTGATTTTAATAAATAACCAAAGAGCCAAAAGTCAGTCAGAGTCATGTCTGGTAAGAAGAGTAGTAATTATTTTTTGTTAAAACAGGGAGCAATTATGAAGTAACAAGCTCAGTTTTCTTACATGATTTGTGAACTCCCTCTGAAGGCATTCCAAAAAGTGCATTTTCAACACTGACAGCATCTTTATTGCAAGCGTGAAACAACTCTCTGAGATTATGTTCTCCTGGATATAAAAAAGTTGGGTGTGCTTTTAAAGTCTCATTGTTTTATAGGCTTACCTCATATTTTGATTTGAAATGACACAGACACTGTAGCTATGTACTGAAACAAATGGCTGAAACTTCTCTCATTCATCATTTTAGTGTCCCTAAAAGAATTAAACTAAAAAAGATGCTGTTCTAATGATTCTTCTCTTTCTTCCCTTCTTTTTTCTTTCTTTAAAGCAGAAAATGCAATACAATGAGTTGCATGGATTTAATTCCAATTTAATGTTGATGTGCTGTCATGAGCCATCAAGGCATGCCATCTGTTACTTTGCACGTAAAACTTGGGATTTATGTAATGCAAGTGGCATTTAAAAATAGAGCATGGCATAGTGAAAAGAAAGCACGCACGTTTGCGTCATTTGGGGCATGGGAAGGGACTCTGGTTTTGGTGTATTCAGAGCACGTTGAAACAGCCTTAGGGGATGTGGTATGAAAAGACCAACATATTTCATACCAATATCTTTACTAAGGAAGCTAGAATTGATTCCCTTGCTTGGTAATGTGTCCACATTTCACTACCTGCGCAGTGTTCCATTCTTTTTCTTCAAGAGATAAAGTATATTTTCCCCTCTTCTAAGTTTTGAAAGCTTCCAAATTTAGCCATCTTGGTCAGTAGGAAGATCATGAACCTTCCGACCTGTTTGAATACTGACCCTTATTGACTTTATGACTGTGATATCTTGCTTAACTTATTTGACCTTCCATTTCCTCATCTTAAAGTAGGAGATAATATCAACTTTGTAAGTGGTAAGAGAACTTTTGAAAAGTAGGTAGTATAGTGCTGAGCCCATGGGAGATGCTCAGCAAATTATAGCTGTTTCATTAATATTACTTGTAATGACACACTATAAGGTATCTTCTTGAAAACATGTAGATATTCTGAAACTTGATCTCCAGGCATCTGATGTGATCAAGATACCAAGAAGACGGTTTTTCTGTTGGGCACAACTTCAGAAGACATAAAGAAAGGACTGCCATTCCTGCCTTTTTCCTTAGAATTGACAGAACCCTGCCCCCTCTCATCTGGAATTAATGCAACTACACGTGGCCATACAGGCCTTAGCAACTCTTGTGACAAGCCTAAAGTGGAACAGAAAACAGAGAGAGGGAGTTTAAGGGGGCAGCTTAGAAGCACTGGGGGAAGGGAGGAGCTAGCTGAGTAGGCAAAGCATAATTTTTTTAGCATTTTTGAAGCAAGAAAACGTTGATTTTGTGACCACTATTCTAATTTTTTTTTAATGTTTATTTATTTTTGAGAGAGACAGAGACAGAATGTGAGTGGGTTAGGGGCAGAGAGAGAAGGAGACACGGAATCCGAAGCAGGCTCCAGGCTCTGAGCTGTCAGCACACAGCCCGACGCAGGGCTCCAACTCATGAGCTGTGAGATCGTGACCTGAGCCGAAGTCGGATGCTCAACCAACTGAGCCACCCAGGCGCCCCATTTTGTGACTACTATTCTAATTGTAATTGTTACTAATTACACCTTATGATGATGAAGCTGAGATTTATCATTTCTAATCCAGGTGTACATATCTGTGCTGGGAAAAAATTGAAGAAGTAGAATAAAAAGTCCCATACAGAACATGTGTTAAATATGCTCGTAATGAGACATGTAGCTATCAAAAATTATGTTTTCAAGAATGAGGAATGATATAACAAAACATCATAGTATTATGTTAGATTAAAATTTGGAGGGGCGCCTGGGTGGCTCAATCAGTTAAGCATCCGACTTCAGCTCAGGTCATGATCTCACAGTGCATGAACTCGAGCCCTGCATCGGGCTCTGTGCTGACAGCTCAGATTCTGTGCCTCCCTCTCTCTCTGCCCCTCCCCTGCTCATGCTCTGCCTCTCTCTGTCTCAAAAATAAATAAAAACATTAAAAAAATCTTTTTTAATTTTAATAAAATATAAAAATAAAATAAAATAAAATTTAGAGAGCACATAATCGCATATAAAGTTTCACATACACATAGAAAATATATTAACCTGAAATGCATCAATAGGTTAAGAACTACTCTTTCTACTTAGTGACGTTCTAGATTTTTTTTTTTATTTCTCATTTGGATTTCCCTGCATTTTTAGAACTGCCTAAAATGATTACATTTTTTGTAATCAGGAAAACATTAATATTAAAATATGAAGAGCAAAATGAAAATGAAAATGCAAGAGCACATAGAATTTAAAGACAGATGGTTTAAAGGAGGAAAAACAAACATGCACAAACATACTCTGCCCAACAGAGGACAAGAGGCTCACCAGCATGACATTTCTTTTCAGGTGTCCAGTGCCACAGAAGCCCACACGCATCTGGAGAGCCGCATATTCAACATCGCGATCTTACCACAGACACCTGACGCACCTAAACTCTCTCTGGGAGCATCTCTCCATATGACCGTGAGTTGGGTGGGACGGCCTGTGGTTTCCATTTGGAGGAGGCATGCTGATGGGTTTGAAGGAGTGTCCTGCTTTTGTATCTGGCAAATGGCTGGCTCAGAACGCAGACACTGGGGCCAACAACAACCAGCCCTGATGTCACATTTCTCATTGACTTGAAAAAGAAACTTGAAATTCCAGAGCGAAAGAAAGGTTACATGGAATCCACCTCAACCCCCCATCCATTACTTCTGTCCTTTTTACAGCATCCAGATGGTCACAGTAGTTGGAAGGAGTTTCAGGGTAGTATAGATTTAATCAATACCGTTTGGGTGTAATTGTTCAGTCAGTTATGTCTCCATCTAGTTGGAGAAACTGCCACTCTATATTTTAGAAGCCCTATTAGAAGTCTTTTTGTTTTTGTTTTTGTTTTTTTATCATAAAAGTTTCCTGGAGAAGGTGATGTCTTTGCTGAATCCAAACAAATAAGTAGCAGTTATCTAAGTGAAAGTTTGGGGGGCAGGTTGGGAGGAATGGAGAGGTGATGGTAAAGAACACTTCCAGATTTAAGAACAGCACATGCAAAGACATAGCGGTGAAAGACAGTATGATGGTTGGGTAAACTGCAAATAGTTCAGTAAGACCCGAGAAATTAGGGAGGCAGAGGAGGAGTAGTGAGGATGTGGAGGTTCGTGAGCTAGATCGCAGAAGATCTCGTGTGCCGTGTAGGAAGGAGTGTGGGCATGTGGAAAAGTTTGAAGCAAGGTGACAGCTAAATTAGTACATGAAGCTTAGTTCAGACAATTAGTAACTCCACTGTAACCCTATATCCAGTGGATATGTAACGCCAGAACCCCTGTTCTAGACAGAGCCATAAGCATATAAGACCTTATAAATTAATCATTAAGGATTCACATTTTAGTTAGCACCCACATAATTACACCCCAAAGCAGTGTATCAGCCCTGAGCCACAACAAAGAGAGCAGCTATAGTTTTAGAAATTATGGGTCTGGGGCATGACAGAGACATAAAGGGGGAAACAGAAAGTTTTTAATGAATAGCTGGTATCGGCATTTCCACCATAAACCATAATTTAAAGAAATCATAATTCAGCAGCACTATAAAGTCTATAATTCATCATTCTGACTGAAGGAACTTGGATCAGAATTTTCTCTAAAGTGTAAAGAAAAATGTGCATATGCATTGCTTGCCAAATGCTAATGCACTGTTGTTTGGAGTTTAGAGGGAAAAAAATGGGCCAGGAGCCAATGAAGATGGCGCCATTCCCACTATGTTGTTGTGGACTCTAGAGACTTCTCAAGTTACTTAACCTTTAGGGTCTCAGGTTGCATGTTTGTAAATTAGATCTGCCCTGTGTAATTTAGGATATCACAAAGGTGAGTTTACTGTAAAATGTGATTAGCTCACTCTTTATCCCTTAAAACATACAGTTTGAAATTCTTATGATATTAATGAGAGCCATTACTATAGGATATACTTATAATCTGTGATAAAAAGACATTTTCTATTCAGTGACTTAGACTCATCTAAGCACACAAGTTTTATACATATTTGTAAATACACTATGAATATATATATATATATATGCTAAATAAATATATGGTATATTCATATATGTGTTTAAGGGTAGGAGTCCACCTCTCCAATCAATCAATCATTCAAATAAACACTTTTGGGCCCCTAAGTTATCCCAAGTGCTGTGGAACATATTGGAGGTTCAGTGTGGAAATTAGAGTCTAAAACACGCAAGTAAGTAAGCAATGAGAATATAGCGATAAATGCCATGATGTGATATGCAAGCAGAGTCACAATATGGAAGCAAATAAGGAGACACCTAGTTCGGTAAGGCATGGGGGAGGTCATCGAAGCTTCCTCTTGGAGGTGAACTGAGTTGGTTGAAGTGTAAATTATGTCTAGAGCATGGTCTCAACTTCAGCCTGCATTGGGATCACCTATACAGTTTGTTAAATCACAGATTGCTGGAGCCCACCCCAGAGTTTTCTGGTTCAGTAGGTCTAGTACAGGGCTGAGACTTTGCATTTCCAACAAGTTTCCGGGTGATGCTGTTGCTTCTGCTCTGCTCACCCTACTTGAAACCCCATTTATCTAGACTGCAAATATGGGGAAATTCATTTGAGGCAGATGAGCAGCAGGTGAAAAAAGTTGGAGAAACAGGAGAACATGACATGTTTGAGGAATTACAGAGAGTTCAGTTGGCCAGAGCATAAATCTCTAGGTGAAAAAGAAACAAGAAATGAGAGTCAGATCATAGAGGATCTTACAGATAAGATGAAGAATTTCCATTTTGTTCTGTGAGGCTGTTGGGGCAAGTAGGATGTTGAAGAATTCATAGCAGAGAGGGGGCATGATCAGATTTTCAATTTAGGAAGATCATTCTGGCTGTAGGGTAAAGAACACCCACCTGGGGTCCAAACAGAGAACAAATTGGTCAAGAAATAAGCTGTTGCAGTCATCTAGAACATGAAGGGTTAGTGGCATGTACCACGTGCAGTGGCGATGAACATTCACAGTTAGTGAGATCTCAAAGAGACACTGGCACACCCATGTACACTGCAGCATTATTCCTAATGGCTCAGAGGCAGAAGCATCCTAAATGCCCTCCAGCAGATAAATGCATAGAGAAAATGTGGTATACACAACAATGGAATATTATTCAATCTTAAAGAAGGAAATGCTGCAATATGTATGAACCTTAAGGACATTATCCGAAGTGAAATAAGCCAGTCACAAAAGGACAAATACTATACGATTCTACTTATATGAGCTATCTAAAGTAGTAAAACTTTTTGAGACAGAAAGTGGAATGGTAGTTGCCCCTGCAGAGGTGGGAGGGGGTAGAGGTAGGGAGAGGGAAAAGAGGAGTTGTTTTTGTTCAGTGGATATAGAGTTTCAGTTTTGTAAGATGAAAAAGTTCTAGAAATCTGTTCCACAATGATACATATATAGTTAACACTACTATCCTGTGCACCTAAAGTGGTTAAGATGGTAAAACAAAAAATAGAGATTAAAAGATATTTAGAGACATAGTGGTTAATTAGATATAGGAAGAGAGCAAAACAGCCCAGTTGCTGAATATGTAAAGATGCCATTCATAAAGATTAGGAATGTATGGGGACTTCAGGGCAAGGGGAGAGGTGGAAGATATGATGAGTTCAGTTTGGGATGTGCTTATAAAATGTGTGCCTATTAAGGGCTGGCAAAAGATATTCTCCGTGGGAGATAAACCTCTGAGAATCATTAATGGTGGGTAGTGGTTTAATCCTTGGGCCTCAGATTCCCCAGGGAGATTATATAGAGTAAAAAGCAACATAAACAAATACCTGCCTAAATGGAAATTTGTTCTGTGGCCTTTCTATAATGCTCTCCTTCATCAAATAGAAGATCCTTAGAATTTTGTTTGTGATGTTCCACCAGATGTATGTGCATACATACATATATAAGATGTATACATATATGTATAATATTATAAGATATATATGTGTATGTGTATGTATGTATGTTTATATATATGTATATACATACATGCATACATATACACACATGCATATATATATATATATATATATATAAACATGTGAGATATGTATATTTGGGATATATATCATATTTGGGCAGGGAGATCTGTAAACACGCATATTTACCAATAATAGCATAGCACGGTGTGAGATTCAGCAAATAAGTTAATAGATTTATATCAGTTCAGTCTTCCAACTAATCATCCACTACTTGACTTAGAAGATCTTTAAGGGCAAAATCTTTGACTAATTAATCTTGGTATCTTCCCCAGCATCTAGCACAATGGCTTATAGAAAGTAGCTGCTTAGTAAATATTTGTTGACTAAATGAATCATTTTCAGACCTATTTTCACATAGCTAATAACTCCCTAAACTATATCACTTTCAAATTCAAATAATTTAATCGTATGTGTATGCACATGCATACACACACTTTGAACATCCTATTTCCAATTCCTCTCTTAAGGGGGAAGAAAATTCTTTTATCTCTTAATGTGAAAGACAGAATATTTTTTACTTCCTTTTTTCAAATGGTTGTGGTACTCAGAGTTGGGTTTCCCAAGGTCATGACCTAAGAAAAAGGCCTCGAACAAGTCTTTCTAGTTCCATTTGTTTCCAGTGATTGCTGTAACAAGAGGTCTCTTAAAACCACTCTTATTGGGGTTAGCAAGGATTCAGTTGGAACAGCTGATCCCTTGTCGTGTAGACTCAAGTCTAGGCATGCTGTATTTGTTTTCTGGCTGCGGGCTTATGTGTCCGTGTTTTTTTCTTGAGACCCTTCAAACGCTAATAAAATCATTATCTGCAATTTCTAGAAATGTTTCTTTATCCTTGGAATTCCTACTGTGCTTTATCTGAGCCTTTCAAGCTACTTAGCAGTTTGTACAGTGGAGCTATTTATGAACTTCCCTCACTAAAAACCGGAAATCCTTAAGGAAGGAATCTATATCTGATTCATCTTACATCTCCCACAGTTCTTTGCTCGGTACCTTCCCATATTAGGTTCTTACTAAATATTTGCCACATGAATATGTGAATGAATTAATTTTGTCCAAACTAAACTGTGTGAGAAGATGGCTTCTTGCAAAACCTCCATTTTACTCATCTCATCCTCTTAATTTCTCAGGCCAGCCATGGGCATTGCTGCTTTGGTTTTATGACAGTCAACATGGGAAAGTGGTCTTGCTTTTAATGGAAGCTGAAATGGTAATGTTGTTTATAAATCCTGACTAGGGATTTTTAAAGATTTAAGTCACATATACTTTGCTAAGACTTACATGTTAAAATGTTTTGCCCCTCTAATTATTTAGATGACATTGCAAGACCATGGAAAATATTTTTTTTAATTAAGTTGTTATAAAAATATTTTCATTATTTTATTTCTTAGCTTAATCTTTTCCTAATGATATTTTTCATCCACTCAACAAATTGTTATCAAGCACTTCCATGTGCCATGTGCTAGGTGCTTGGGATCTGTCCATGAACAAACAAAAATCCACGTTCTCATGGAGTTTCCATTCTCTTGGCAGGTCAGGAGAGAATAGACAATAAGTAATAAACAAAATAGTAAGTAACTCATATGTTGTATGTTAGTGAAAGTATTATGGTAAAACAAAAAGTAGATCTAGGTCGAGGGATCAGAAATGTGGTGGGAACAGGAGAAACCCAGGTTGCAGTTCTAAATGAGGTGAGCTTTATTAGGACAATGATGTTTAAAGAAAGACTTGCAGGAGGTGAGGGAGATAGCCCAGCAGACACCTGAGGGAAAGGCATTCCAGGCCCAGGGAACCATGTGTTTAGAGACATCCAGTTGGGAATGTGCTTAGATGTTCAAGGAACAGCACGGTAGCCAGCATGGCTGGAGCAGAGTGAGTGAAAATGACAGTCACCTGGTCAAACTCACAGATGTGTCAAGTGTGTGTGTTGGGGGCAGCAGAAGAAGGGGCAGAGGGAGAGTTGGGGCAGACCTTGTAGGTCCTCACAGGCCATTGTAGGGACTTTGCTTTTTTTCAGAGCAAAATGGAGAGCCATTACTGGGTGTTGGGCAGCAAGGGTCTAATCTTCCCTGGCTGACTGTGGTGTTGAAATACACTGTAGGTGGGGCAAGAGAGCAGTTGGGAGGCTGTCCTGGTGATGATCCAGGTGAGAAATTGTGGCTCCCAACAGGGTGCTGGCAGTGGCAGTGGGGAGAAGCAATTGGATTCTAGCTATATTCAGACGCAATATGGGTATTATGAAAACCATTATTCTGTAATCTTCTTTTGTTGACAGATATTTTAATAAAAATGTGTCTTCTGTAATGATTTCCATAAAATTTAATCTTTCATTTCTTACTATGTTTAATTGATAAATATTGAACATTCCAAATAGCCAATATTAAAATTGATTATACTTTGATATATCTCAGACTCAATATTGCTTTCTTCAGAAAATCAAATTCTTCCTTTTTCTACCTAGTTTCTATTTCTATTAGTAGGGAAATAATAACAATAAATTCCATAATAAGTTATCTGTCATCTTGGCTGGAATATATTTCCCTTTAGCCATGCTCCTATTCTGTTCCCTCTTCTTGCTGTTTTATTTTAGGGACATCTAGATTTTCAAAAATATCTCCTACTACTCTGAGAACATTCAGTTATCCTGATGGTTTTGAGATTAAAAGGTGGCAAATAGTACTGAACAATGTGCTGAGTCTACACTTCTGTGCCCATGTTGCTGCGCCCACACATGTATACATTTATGGGTGTGTGCACACAGGCATGGGCTGTAAACACCTTACATGGGGCATATATTTTTAATTTGTTGTCCTTACTTGTTTTATTTTAGGGTGAGAGACCAGCTGCTATTTGTAATTCTTATTTTCCTTGCTCATTACATTCCAGACCTGAGCAGTGGCCTGAAATATGACTCTTTACTCTAGGAGGGTTGTCCTAACCTGCAAAGCTGCCTCTCCCCAGGACATGCGTGCCTTCAGGACACTTACAAAGCAACTGCAACCTTCAATCTTTTCACGGTTAAAAGGAAAACTACCACGCCCTCCTCCATGAGAATTACTGAGCCCTACTTAATCCTTTCCTAAATGGGGAAATTCCTTCTTCAAGAAGCAGAGCTTCAAAGAGCAGGAGAGCATGTCAAACTCTAACCCTTCAGGGGTCAGTTAGGAAGAGCCTGCAATGAGCCGGATATTTTTGTTCTGTTTTGTTAACAGCATATGTGACCCAGGCAAGGGGCCCATGCTCACACACTTTTCCCTTTTCTCATCTCCACTCTGTGTTTTTGCTGCTGTCCCCAACTCACTGTTATACCTGGTCATGAGATTCAAAATCTCTTTCTTTTCCCTTTTTTCTTTTTTTTGAGCGTTGTCACTATTGATGGGTTATGGCTGTACACAGGTGAATGGACAGTAAAAACTATGTACACTGGCCTTTTGATTAATTTTGCTTGACCCCTTTATTGGGTATTGAGAAATACCCCAAAAGCAATAGCTAGTTCTTTTGAATAGTGCAATGGAGACAAAGAAAACATTGACTATTTTTATGTGCTTTAATAGATAATTGTTAAATCTCTGAATTCAAATAATGAGACTCCTTTGGTGTCTGAGGTGAGTTCATCTTTGGGCCTTTGAAGCTACCACTGTTGGAAGGAAGGAAGGAAGGAAGGAAGGAAGGAAGGAAGGAAGGAGAGGGGTGGGGAGGGGAGGGGAGGGGAGGGAAAGGAAAGGAAAGGAAAGGAAAGGAAAGGAAAGGAAAGGAAAGGGAGGGAGAGGGAGGGAGAGGGAGGGAGAGTGGGAGGGAGAAAAGGGAAGAAAAAGGAAGGAAGGAAGGAAGGAAGGAAGGATGGATATTTGGGTCACAGTTCCCATTAGCAAAGCTGGGGGGGATTAGGGAGGGCTTCTTACCAGATACAACCTTAGCTCATTAAATTAGAGGAGCAAAGATGTAGTGACCCAGCTGTGAAGAGCAGAATAGCAGAGTAGCCAGTTGTGATGGCTCATTTTCTTTTTTTTTTCTTTTGTTTATTTTGAGAGAGAGAGAGAGAGAGAGAGAATGAGAATGTGTGTGTGCATGCACACACAGAGGAGAGGCATAGAGAAAGGGAGAGAGAGAATCCCAAGTAGACGCTGTGCTGTCAGTGCAAAGCCCAAACATGGAGTTGATCTCACGAACCATGAGATCATGACTTGAACCAAAATCAAGAGTCAAATGCTTAATGGACTGAGCCACCCAGGTGTCCCCATTTTCAAATATGTACCACTATGAGTTCCAAAACTAGGGAAAAGTGATCATATTGAGACTCCTACAGCATGCACCGACACAAACCTGGCAGAGTGCAGGGGAGAGGACAGTTGGGATACAAGAGAACCAGAAGAAGGTTCTATAACCCTGGGAGGTTCTTAACGCCAAGACAGATCTGCAGTGCAAGATACCACATCCTTCTTCTGAACTTTCAGAGAAAATTTTGCTGTGTGTGATTAATTTAAAAGCCCAAAATGAGGTCCTTTGTTTTGTTTTGTTTGTTTGTTTGTTTGTTTGTTTTGTTTTTTCCTTTTGCTTTTTTAATAAGGTTTTTTTCCCCCCTCTGGCTTTTGTTTTCATCACACCATTTGTTCTTCTTCCTCCTTAAACTTTGTTTAGGCTCGGGAAGATGGCCTGACTGTGATTCAGCCTCATTCCCTCTCTTTTGTAAACTCTGAGAGACCAAGCGGAAAGATTATATATAATATCACTTTACCTCTGCATCCAAATCAAGGTAAGATGTACAGTAAATGATCTTTTGAGTGATGCTGTTGTTATCTAATTGTTGACTTATCTTCAAAGCTCTGAAGTTTTGTCTGCATATACTTGTTGAGGATTTAAGGAGTGACAGTTATTCATACCTTTGCTCCCCTGTTCTGAATTTAAGACCAATTGAGAGAGAGACACTGTGGTCAGACAGATGGGGATGAATGTGTCAGCATTGGTATGACAGAGTTGTGCTGGAGAACATGGTGTGCATATAATCTCAGTCACTGGGTTGAGTGTGCCCTCTCATGTACAGGCAGAACTGGACAGACAAGCACTGTCTGTAGGGACAGATCCTGCCCCAGTAAGTTATGATAGGTGAACAGACCAGAATGAGCATGTGCTCAGGACAAGGAGCTCTGCCAGAAAGCACAGAAGGGGCTGAACCATACATAGTCCATTCCTTTCCCATTTGGGTAAGCTACTCTTCACCCATGGGGAAAAATGAAAATGTGGAACTATAGTCAGAGGAAAGGTAGGCCCCTGCCATCTGTCTTCATCCTTTAGATTTCTTACTTTTGGGCTTAACTAATAAGCCTATCCCTAACAGAAGTGTGGCTGTCCCTCATGGAGAGGAGATTAGCTTCTGTTAAGGCAAATTCTGCCTTCCCAAGACCAACCACTGCCCTAGATGAAAGTCTTTTCACATCATCAAATCCCCCAGGAGAAATAAAAAATTAAATTTTATTACCCTTTTGATAAAATCCAGAGAAATTAAACTCTTAAAAGTCATCCTTCACTTTTTTTAAAACCTGCTAAGTCACAGCAAGAGCTGTTCTCCCTACATTGCCAGGGTAGAAGGTACAGCCGGGGCTGTCTTCTGGAGAATGGCATGGGTCTCTCAGACCCTCATAACTTGAGTTAGTTCAACACCAACTCTCACATGTGTCCTGCTTTGAAAGTGTTGATAGGACATGAAAGGTGATCATAGCAGCATTATTTTTATACCTGCGAAATTTAGAAATGATAGGAAAATTTTTTAGCCCTTAAAGCATTATCACAAGCAGAATAATAATTGCAAATCCAATTCTTAGAATAGTCATGATACATGTTACTGTTGCCAAAGATTATCACAGAAACTGAGGTATTTCTGAAGAAAAGGCATACATTGAGAAAGTTCTCATTATAGCCTAACCAGGAGACCAGTCTATGTCATTTTCTCAGCAACCTTGACCTTTGAACTTAAACTCAATTAAGAGAATCTTGTAATTATGGTACAATGTCTATGACTTGTGGAGAATTACCTAGTCTGAGTTATATTAGGGGCAGTAATTTACATCTTACTATTGTTTATAGTCAATGAATCCTAGTCAAGAATCTATTTGGGTTTCACCCATGAGAAGATGTTCAGCATCACTAAGCATCAGGGAAATGCAAACCAAAACCACAATGAGATATCACCTCACACAAGTCAGGATAGCTAGTATCAAAAAGGTAAGACATTACAAGTATTGGCGAGGATATGGAGAAAAGAGAAGCCTTGGGCACTGTTGGTGGGAATGTAAATTGGTGCAGTCACCAATTTACACTGGTGGTTTCTCAAAAAAATTAAATATGTCCTGATCATATAGAACTACTATATGCAATAATTGCATTTCTGGGTGTTTACCCAAGGAAAACAAAAACTCTAATTCAAAAAGATATATGCACCCTTATAATTATTGCACCATTATTTACAATAGCTAAGATAGAGACACAACCTTGGTGTCCATCAATAGGTGAATAAAGAAGATGTGAGATACACACACACACACACACACACACACTGGGATGTTATGTTACTCAACCATAGAAGAATGAAATCTTACCATTCATCACAACATGGATGGACCTAGAGGATATCATACTAAGTGAAATAAGTCAGACAGAGAAAGACAAACACCATATGCTCTTTATTTATGTGTGAATCTAAAAAATAAAACAAATGAACAAACAAACACAAACAGACTCATAAATACAAAGAATAAACTGGTAGTTTCCAGAGGGGAGGTAGGTAGGGTGATGGGAAAAATATGTAAAGGGGATTAAGAGGCACAAACTTCCAGTTATAAAATAAATAAGTCACAGAATGAAAACAACAGCATAGGGAATATAGTCAATAATATTGTAATAACTTTGTATAGTGATAGATGGTAACTATACTTAATTGTGGGGAGCATTTCATAATGTCTATAATTGCCAAATCACTAAGTTGTACACTGAAACTAATATCATATTGTATGTCAATTATACTTCAGTTAAACATTTTTTAAAAGATGCTATTAAAGTCTGTTTGGGTTTTAGATTCACTCTTTTCCTGAATGCTTGGAGAATGGTATGATAAGAGAAACTAGAGAGCAATTGTTCTTGAAGTATAAAAGACTCCCATCAGTGGGAAAGGCAGCTTTATGGCTCTGGTCATTCAGTCAACCATCAGAATTACTGTTCATGCTCACTCTGAGTCTCTTCCTCCCCAGGGATCATTGAACACAGGGACCAGCCTCACTCTCCAATCCGGTATTTCACACAAGAAGATATTAACCAGGGAAAAATCATGTACCGTCCTCCCCCTGCAGCTCCTCACCTCCAGGAAATCATGGCCTTCTCCTTCGCTGGTAATGCCTTCCTCTCTATTTTGAGGCACCCAAACTGCTCTTTGTGGATCTTCATGGCAGGTTCTCCCTAACTCTTCCTGTTGTCCTTCTGGACAGTTTAGTGACACTGCTTTATAGCTGTTCAAAATAGCTTGAGACTTGTAGACCAATATGTAGTTGGGGCTCAGTTTGTCATTATTTTTCTTATTCATGCATGCAGGAATGCTTTCAGTAAATCTTTATTTGTACCTCCTATGTGTCAATCACATACAGTGAGGTCTTGGAGATATAGTGGTGAGCAAAAAGAGACATGAATCCTGTTCTTGCTGAGTTTTGGGACCTATGTTTGGAGACAGAATTTGAGAAATAATCCCAGTAATGAATGTTTAATTGTAGACTAAGAGAAGAGCTCTGGATAGAAAGAAAAAATGTTCAGTGGTGGAATTAGAAGTGACAAGACTGACCTATACTGAGGGTTCAATGGAGGCTGACTCAGGGAGGCATTGACAGTAGAGGGACGTGTGGATGCTAATTAGCCTAAATGTGCATGTTGGGATATTGGGAGAACACTTCCAAAGGAAGGCCATACACTCCATGTGAAGAAGCCCTACGGAGGGAGAGAATGTGGCATTCTGGGGCTTAAAAAAAAAAAAAGGTCAATGTGTCTGGAACATCAGAACAGGGATGAGTCTGGAGGAAGAGATAGAGGCCAGACCTTAGAGGCCCTATAAGCCTTGGGATCTTTATCCCAAGAACAATAGGAACACAATGGAGGTTTTAAGATCTGGGGAGATAGCTTTTTATGAGGAACTCTTTGACTACAGTGATGTGAGTGGATTGGAGGAGGAGGCCACGGGTGGATGGGCTGTGGGTAAGAGGAATCTAGGGAGAAGCATCCCCTACTACCTCAGAGAAAGTCCCATGCAGGAATGGAGAATGCAGTCAACATTTGGGGCTGGGATTTGATAGAAGCCACCTTTTTTAAAGGAAGAGAAAACTGAATGAAAGAATAGCTGAATTTCTAAAATGAGCCATTTTGTGCCCTACCACCTAGTCATGATAGCTAATCTTTGCTATCTCTCATCTGTCCCCTTGACCCAGTAATCAAAGCTGCTGAGTAGAATGCAGGAGTTTTGTAAATACTTCTGTATTGTATAGAATCTGGAATGATTCTAAAAATCTTGAATGCTGTTTCCTTATGATCTTTAAGATGTATGTGCCACATAACATGATTAATATGGAATATTATTTTTATATAGTAGCTTTATTCATACAGAACAGCTGGTGATTTCCTATGGTAAGTTGAACACGGGTTAAATAATTTTAGAGTTACATTTTAAATCATGGCAAACATTTAAAATAATATTTTCCATTATTATGTTAAATGCAATTGTCCAGAAAATGATTAACTCTTCAATTATATTGAAAATATTTAAGCATGAGCATAGACCTCTTCTCTAGGGAATATCCCCAGTGTTTAGTAACTGGATAACTAATAGCCCATTAAAATGTTCATAGTTCTCTAACTTGACAAGACCTACTTTACAAAGAAACTCAAAATATCCTGGGAGTAGGGGGAAAGAAAACATGTCAACCATGGTTGAAGTTATTTCCATACCTATTATACTTGCCTAAGTTCCTAAAGCCTTTTTAGTGAGAACAGAGTCCTGTCCTATATAATCTATGGGATAAATGCCATGAGATAAATCTCTCACATCATTACAATGTGTAAATCAATGTCCCTGGCATCACTCAATTCTACGATGGAATTGACCCACCAAAGAGCCTTGTGAGTGATATACGACATCACCCACATTCACTGATTTGTAGGATTTTATGTACTGATAAAATGGGATCTGAATGAATGTATTATAAATCACTCTAACTACTGGGGTATAAAATTATTCTACTCTACAGTTCTTTTGTTACTTAAAATTAGTGATGACACCATTAAATTCAACATAATATTAACAAAAGACCTGGTGATCTTTCCTTAAACCATAATAATTTAGATTAAAACATCCTTTCCTTTTCTAACCTCTGCCCCATATTTTGTACCTTCTCCATCTATTTCTGATCCCAAAATACTTAGTACACTGATTTTCTCTTTTCTGTTCTTTCAGGTCTCCCTGAATCGGTGAAATTTCACTTCACAGGTGAAGATTTTAATAGCAATTTTATTAGAAAATGGAATTTTCCTTTCCTTATTAGTCCTTTCTTTTTGTTCCCTTCATCATTACTTGCATTATTTTCTAAGAACTCCTTAAAAGTTATATAAGACAAGTTTTTCTGAAATGATCACATGACTAAATAGTAATAGTGTAACTTTGTATTCATAGAAAAAGTAATCCATCAAATATCCAAGAGATTAGTGTTGTTCAAGCCCCATTTCAACCAATCCCAATATCTATTAAAGAGAGGTAATAGTGGTTAAGAGGTTAGCCTCTGGATTCAGAGGCTGCCCCGAGGGTCAGCCTACTCTGCGAAAGTTTCTTAACCTCTCTATGCCTGAATGCCTCACTCATCAGTGGGGATAATAACTAATAATTGCATATATGTAAAGCTCCCAGAACAATGGTTGGCACAGTCATTCCTCTGTGACACTCAGCTAATGGGCAGTGGTTGTATATAGTCTTGAATTGAGCCTTTCATTGAATGCCTTGCTACTGGAGGGAAATGAAAGCTGTGTGTAGAAGACCCCAGCATTCCAGCTTTAGTTCACAATGCAGTAGAAGCTGAGTGCCAATAAGCAGAAGCACAGTCAGACCTGGCATCTATGAGGAGCAACATAGGGACAAGCTTTCTTGTTTAGGTCTGGTGTGAGGATGGTTGGCTGTAATCCTGAAATTGCTGTTTAGGTGGATTTGACTATTCCATTGGAATCAACCATCCATATGTCTGTCCTATTATATTTCGTGTAGGATAAATTTTGGTTAGAGAGAAAGTCATCTCCCTCAAACTCCCAGACTTTCTTTCCTTTTTTGAGGGTTAAAAATCACACGTGTTGTGATTTTTACTTGTTGTAAATTTCATTGTTGTATCATTGTTTTTTTTTTAATTGAGATTGAATTGACATAAGACACATAACAAATTGATATATAATATATTAGTTTCAGGTGTACAGCAGAATGATTCAGTATTTGTATATATTGCAAAGTGATCACAACAGTACATCTGGTTAACATCAGTCACCATAAATAGTTACAAATTATTTTTTCTTGTTAGTATAACTTTTACATTTACTGTCTTTGAAACTTTCAAATATGCTATACTGAATTATTAACTATAGTTGCCATGCTGTACATTACATGCCCATGACTTTTTTTTATAACTAGAAGTTTGTCCCTTTTGGCTCCCTTCGCTCATTTCATACCCCGCCCCCACCCCACCACTGACAACCAGCAATTTGTCCTCTAGCTATGAGCTTGGGTTTTTTGTTTTTTGTTTATTTGCTGGTTTGTTTATTTTAGATCCCACAAATCAGTGAGATCATATGGTGGTTGTCTTTCTCTGTCTGACCTATTTCATTTAGCATAATGCCCTTAAGGTCTGTCCATGTCATTGCAAATGGCAAGAGTTTCTCCTTTTTTATGACTGAATAATATTTCATTGCATATATATACTACCTTTTCTTTATCCATTTGTTAAATGGACACTTAGGCTGCTTCCATGTCATGGCTATTGTTAATAGTGCTGCAATAATCATGGGGTGCATATCTCTTTTCAAGTTAGTGTTTTCATTTTCTTTGGATAAATGCCCAGAAATGGATTGCTGGATAATGAGGTATTTCTCTTTTAATTTTTTGTGGAAACTTCAAACTATTTTCCATAGAGCGTGTACTAGCTTATATTCCCATCCACAGTGCACAAGGGTTCTCTTTTCTCCACATCCTAGCCCACACTGTTATTTCTTGCCCTTTGGATAATAGTCATTCTAACATATGTGAGGTGCTATCTCATTGTGGTTGTGGTTTGCATTTCCCTGATGATTAGTGATGATGAGCATTTTTTCATGTACCTGTTGGCCATCTCTATGTCTTTAGAAAAATGACTATTCAGGTATTCTGCCTATTTTTTAACTGGATTGTTTGGGTTTGGGGCTATTGAGTTTTATGAGTTCTTTATATATTTTGGATATTAACCCCTTATCAGATACATAATTTGCAAATATCTTCTCCCATTTGGTACTTTGCCTTTTCATTTTGTTGATGGTTTTCTTTGCTGTGCAGAAACTTTTTAGTGTGATGTAGTCCCACTTGTTTATGTTTGCTTTTGGTGCCTTTGCTTTTGGTTTCAAATCCCAAAAAATCATCACCAAGGCCAACATCAAAGAGCTTCCACCTTTGTTTTCTTCCAAGAGTTTTATAGTTTCAGGTCTTACATGCAAGTATTTAATCCATATTGAGTTATTTTGTGTGGGGGGTATAAGATAATGGTAGAGTTTCCTTCATTTGCATGTAGCTGTCCAATTTTCCCAACACAATTTATTGAAGAGACTGTCCTTTTCATTGTATATTTGTGGCTCCTTTGTCATAAATTAATTGACTGTATATATGTAGGTTTATTTCTGGGCTCTCTATTCTATACTGTTGATCTCTGTTGATTCTGTTGATCTATTTTTGTGCCAATGTTATGCTGTTTTGATTACTGTGGCATTGTAATACAATTCGGAATGAGAGAGCATGATGCCTTCAGCTTTTTCTTTCTCAAGATTGCTTTGTCTTTTTGGGGTCTTTTATAGTTTCATACAAAATTAGAATAATTGGTCCTATTTCTGTGGAAAATGCCTTTGGAAATTTGATGGGATTGCTTAGAATCTGTAGATTGCTTTGAGTATTAGGGACGTTTTGACAATATTAGTTCTTCTAATCCATGATTAGATTACATTTATTATGTCTTCTCCAGTTTCTTTCATCAGTATCTTATAGTTCAGAGCACAGATATTTCACCTACTTGGTTAAATTTATTCCTAGGTACTTCATTCTTTTTGATGTAGTTATAAATGGGATTATTTTCTGAACATCTCTGATAGCTTATTATTAGGATATAGAAATGCAATAGATTTTTTTTTAATTTTTTTTTCAACGTTTATTTATTTTTGGGACAGAGAGAGACAGAGCATGAACGGGGGAGGGGCAGAGAGAGAGGGAGACACAGAATCGGAAACAGGCTCCAGGCTCTGAGCCATCAGCCCAGAGCCTGACGCGGGGCTCGAACTCCCGGACCGCGAGATCGTGACCTGGCTGAAGTTGGACACTTAACCGACTGCGCCACCCAGGCGCCCCGAAATGCAATAGATTTTAGCATATTGATTTTGTATCATATAATTTTACTAAATTTGTTTATTAGTTCTAATAGTTTTTTGGTGGCATCTAGGTTTTTCTATATATAATGTTCCATCTGCAAATAGTGACAGTTTTACTTCTTCCTTTCCAATTTAGATGCCTTTTATTTTTTCAACTATTTTGTCATTTGTTGATGTGAATCCAGTATCAGCTCATTTCCAGTGATAAGCTTCTAGATAGTTTATACAATCATTAATAATATACAACAGATTATATCGTATTTTACATTTTACAAAACAATTTTCAGTACAAGTTGTCTAATTTAATCCTTATAACAATACTATTTTTAGCATTTTAAAGTATTATGTTTAGCATTTTAAAGCTGGGAAAACTACAGGTCAATAGAGTAAGTAATCGCCCAGATTTCCAGTCCTGGTAAACAGTAGAGCAAAGATTTTAATACATGTTTCTGACACTGAGCATGAGATATTTAATTTAGTCTGGGCTGCATGTGTGTTGGTCATGAAAAACAAGTATCGTAATAGTGTGCCTATTTGGTTTCCAAACCTCAACTTTTACCTGAAAGCTTAATTAGGTGGAGGGGTTAACTATTAACTTCTCTGGGACTTGAAGTTAAATGATCCTTGAACTTATCATACAGAGTAGAGTAAATAGATGTTGGGGTGACCTTAAATTAATTTATCTTGTTTCTGCCTGAGGCTTTTTCTTCTATATGTATATATGTATCTTTTATATACATATATATGTGTGTGTGTATATATATATATATATATATATATATATATATATATATATGGTTGAGTAATTTTTTTAAATGATTTTAAAATTTTAATTTTTTTAGAGCAGTTTCAGGTTTACAAAGAAATGAGAGTAAGGTACAGAGATTTCCCTTACTCACCCTGCCCCAACACATGCATAGCATAGCTTCTCCCATTGTCAATATCACTCATCAGAACAGTAGATTTTTTACTAAGGATGAACCTATACTAATGTATCATAATCAACCAAAATCTATAGTTTGGGTTCATTCTTGGCGTTGTACATTCTTTGGGTTTTGGCCAGTGAATGATGACATTTATCCATTATTATAATGGATTATTATAATGTCATATAGAGTATTTTCACTACCCTAAGAATCCTCTATGCTCTTCCTATTCATCTCCCTTCCCTACTTCCCTCCTTTCGCAACCACTGTTCTTTTCATTGTCTTCCATAGTTTTGTCTTTTCCAGAATGTCATATAGTGAGAATCCTATAAAATGTGGTATTTTCTCTGTATGACTTATTTCACTTAGCATAACACTCTCCAGTTCCATCTACATTGCTACAAAAGGCCATATTTCATTCTTTCTCATTGCCAAGTAGTATTCCATTGTGTATATAAATCAAAATTTCTTTATCCTTTCATCAGTTGATGGACATTTAGGCTCTTTCCATAATTTGGCTATTGTTGAGAGTGCTGCTATAAACATTGGGGTACAAGTGCCCCTATGCATCAACACTCCAGATACCATATGTTTTCACTCTTATGTGGATCCTGAGAAACTTAACAGAAAACCATGGGGGAGGGGCAGGAAAAAAAAAGTTAGAGAGGGAGGGAGCCAAAACATAAGACACTCTTAAAAACTGAGAACAAACTGAGGGTTGATGGGGTGTGGGAGGGAGGGGAGGGTGGATGATGAGTATTGAGGAGGGCACCTGTTGGGATGAACACTGGGTGTTGTATGGAAACCAATTTGACAACAAATTTCATATCAAAAAAAAAATAATAAAATCATGTGGAGAGTTAGGACAAAAAAAATGTGGTATTTTCAGATTGGCTTATGTCACTTAGCAATATACATTTAAGGTTCCTCCATGTCTTTGCGTGGCTTAGTAGCTCATTTCTTTTTGGTGCTGAATAACATTCCATTGTCTAGAGGTACCACAATTTATTTATCCATTCATCCACTAAAGGACATTTTGGTTGCTTCCAAGTTTTAGCAATTGTAAATACATCTGCATCTGAGTGCAGGCTTTGGACCTAAGTTTTCAACTGCTTTGGGTAAATACCAAAGAGTGCAGGTGCTGTGTCATACGATAAGAATATATTTAGTTTTGTTTAAAAAAAAAAAAAAAGCCAAACTGTCTTCCAAAATAGCTGTACCATTTTGCATTCCCACCAGCAATGTATAAGAGTTCTTTTTGACCCACATCTTTGTCAGCATTTGGTATTGTCAGTGTTCCAGATTTTGGCCATTTTAATTGGTATGTAATGGCATCTTATTATTGTTTTAATTTGCATGTCTCTGCTGACATATGATGAGGAGCATCTTGTATCTTCTTTGGTGAGGTGTCTGTTAAGGTCTTTGGCCCATTTTTTAATCGGGCTGTTTGTTTTCTTATTGTTGGGTTTTATGAGTTATTTGTACATTTTGAATAACAATCCTTTATCAGATGGGTCTTTTGCACATTTTTTCTTCAATTTGTGACTTGTCCTTTCACACACTTGACATTGTTCACAGAGCAGAAGTTTTTAATTTTAATGAAGTCCAGCTTATCCATGATTTCTTTCAAGGATCATATGTTTTGTGTTGTATCTAAAGAGGCATCACCCAAGGTCATTTCTAAGTTATCTCCTATATTGTCTTCTAGGAGCCTTATAGTATTACTGCATTCTACATTTAGCTCCATGATCCATTTGAGTTAATTGTTGTGAAGGGTGTAAAAGGTTCCCTTTTTTTTTAAGGAGAAAAACTTTTGGAAACTGGTAGGAAGGAAGCTATCTCCTTTAGGAGAGTTTTGTGAGAGAAAATTTTAAATTAGGCACATAATGAACTAAGGTGGCAACAAGCCCAAGCCCTGATATTAACCCGTAGAATGAAGGAGAATAGCTCATTTGGTTAATCAACTAAGATGAGAAGGAAAGTTGATATTCCTGACCTGGCTGCTTCAAAATAAGCATACGTGCTCTGTAGAGCCGCCCTAAGCAAGGAAAATACACAAGGCAAATGGTTCCTGCAGGAGGCATCTGACCTTAAGAGGCAATTTGACTGTTTCTCAGAGAAATCAGAAATGTTGCTCAAAGGGACACCTAGACTTGTAATTACTAACATTTTTATTATAAGTTCTTATATTTGCTTACAAAATTCTGAATCCTCTTGATATATTTTCTAGTTATAAAATATGTGCCAGAAAATAGCTTTCTTCCATTTACTTACAGAGAAAAGGATATACCTTGGCCACACTGACAGTTGTGTGATATTACCAAGGCTCTTAAGTTTCAGGGCCCCTTCCCTCTTCTGTAAAAGTGAGGATGTGGAAGGCTCCCTGAGGTTCTCTCCCAACTTAAAAATGGAGTCAGTGTATGGGACACCTGGATGGCTCTGTCAATTGTGTCTGACTCTTGATTTCAACTCAGGTCATGACCCCAGAGTCATGGAATCAAGCCCCATGTCAGACTCTTCACTGGGCATGGAGCCTGGTTAAGATTCTCTGTCTCTCCCTCTGCCCCTCCTTCCCACTTGCACGCTCTCTCTCTCTCTAAAAAAAAAAAAAAAAAAAAAAAAATGATATCAACATAAAACAATTTTAAAAAGTAAGATTATATCTTATAACTATGATTTTTATTTAACATAGGTGTTCTTAACTTAGATTCCAGGGACCTCAGAGAATCAGAACCCACTGAGATTTATGGAAAAGTTCATTATGTTTGTCCCCAAACTCTCCAAAGTTAAGAATTATTTGTCCCTATCTTTGATGATCCAGAGAGGAGATTGAGCATAAACAAAGAAGCAGGGGCAATAATTGTGACACTTAACTGAATGACCAGGACCATAAAACCTTCATGTCACAAGGGTAATGTCTCCTGGCCTTCAGTAGGGCTATTTCTGGACTGCTCTGTACCTTATAAAATCCAGCCATATCTTTTAGATCTGTTCTCAAGGAAAAGACAAATCTAAAACCCAAATGTCGTTAGTAGGAGGCCCTGAGTAATGCTTTGCTTTGCTTAAGTAGATGTCAGATTCCTACAGACTTGTTACTAAGTCTAGAAGAAAGGGAAGAAGGAAACCAACCCATATGAAAGCATATTACACGTTTATATAATCAACAGTACAGTTTCCTTACTAGCCACTACACATAAACACATTGGTGAACTGATAGTACACATATTCTTCCAAACCTGGCTTGTAGAGAAGAGAGGGTATTTTTTATTTTTTTATTTTTTAATGTTTATTTATTTTTGTGGGGAGGGGAGGAGCAGAGAGAGAAAGGGAGACAGAGAATCCAAAGCAGGCTCCTCAATAACAGCAGAGAGCTCCATGCAGGGCTCCAACTCACAAATTGTGAGATCTTGACCTGAGCTGAACTCGAACTCTTAACCACATGAGCCACCCAGGCGCCCCACAAGGGTGTCGTAAGGTAAGAAAGGGGAAAGAAGAGTCAAGGGCCAGGCACCTCTGCCTTTGTGTCCTTCAGGTGATCAGTGTTCACTTGGATGTCAGATAATCCAAGGAAATAAAATATTGAAGTCATTGTTCTGTTCGCAAAAGTATCTTCCATTTACTGCATTGTGTATAACGTTCAGGTAAAAAAAACCGGGTCTGCTTGCTTCCAAACAAATGCCATTAGAGAAACTTGTATGGGTATTTTCTATCTTTTTCAAAAAGTTCTTTTCTAAGAAGACATAGGCATGTCTTTTCTAAATGAGATCACTCGAAAGAAAATATTTTTCTGAAATAGAAGGAGTCAAAAAATAATTCCATAAATAAAAAAAATAAGTCTTTACCAGCATCATCTAAGAGTGCAGATTTTGTGTTACTTTCCTTTCCCCTAGTGTTTACCAATATCACCTTGTTGTGAAATTTGCTTCTTAGAATGACTTGTTATTATGGTCCTTTAGCCTTTTCATTATCCAGTAGAAAAAGCTTTGTTAGAATAGCCCACAGTATCTTACTTGCTTGCTTACTTTTTCCATTTGTAAGCATCTCTGTAAGGTGTTAAGGTAATCTAAAAAAGCTTCTGGCTACCTGTTTGTGGAAGCAGCCTGATGGTGACCAGACTACAAGTTGATGTGTGTGTGTGTGTGTGTGTGTGTGTCCTTTCCAGTTTCAGATGGAGATCACACAAGTCCGGAGATGGTCCTCACCATTCATTTGCTTCCCACTGATCGGCACCCGCCTGTGTTCCAGGTCACAGCTCCACTGCTTGAGGTCAGCCCAGGAGGCAGCTCTTCTATAGGTAAGAACTGAACCTGAAAGAAACATGCCTTTGGAAATGGAACCATAATTCAGCCACAGTCCCTGTTTAAACCTCTTGATGCTTGCCAAAAAGTAGTGACCTCCTCTTCCAAAAGGTGCATGCATTCTCACCTGTTTCCTTCCCTCCGCCCATTTCCATGCAAATAGAAGCAGCACAGAGAAAAGGAAATAAACCCTTCAGAGATCAATATTCAGTGATGGAATACAACACAGAATTCATTTTCTAGCCTCCAGGAGTTTGATTTGTTGCCATCACTAAAGTACAAAGTTAACAAAGGAGAGTAGAGAGCAGAAAAGAGGGGAGCAGTTTCAGTGACTGCTCCTGTTTTGTTTGGAAAGTAAAGAGAAACAGGAGAGACGACAGATCATAATAACCTTCAGAAGTTGTGAGGAGGTGGCCCTGTTGTTTTGGATGTGATTTTATTTACCTATTAGTGTACCTACTTTTTAGGATTTTCTTTATTCTTTCACTAAGTACATTTTAAAAGCAAACAGTGGATGTTGTGGTTTTGTTAGCTGTTCTCTACAGATCCTCATCCAGTTTCTACCCATGAGTATTGGCCTGAAATTAATTATCATCCAATTTCTAAACAAGCCGACTGTCACTTCTACCCTACTCTTTCTCACTTCTGTCATGGCCATAGCAGCTGATGTTAAAACAATTTTGTTCTTGTGTAGGTTCAGAAAAAGAAGGGAATAAATAGTGAAAAACAAAAACAGTTTCTAGGAACATTTTCTGTAAGAAAACATACCCCCGCAGGTCAGGACTGACCTAATGTTGGTTTCCATGCCCTCATTTGTATAGATGATGAAAAGTGTTCTTAATTAAGAACTACCTACTTATAAATTAACTTTTAAAAGTAAGTTAACTATTTGCAATTTGAGAATTGACTGTATTATCAATTTTCACTCTTTTGTGGTTGCTTGGAGTTAAACACTGCCTTCTGATGACCACCAGATTGTCTACAACATGGCTTCCAGCCTGCCCTGTGGCTGTAATGTATGCAGGGCATACAGTTAAAAAATTTTTTTTGAATGTGTATTATTTTTGAGAGAGAGAAAGAGAAAGAGAAAGGAAGAAAGAGAGAGAGAGAACGGGGGAGCGGCAGAGAGGGGAGACACAGAATCCAAAGCAGGCTCCAGGCTCCAAGCTGTCAGCACATAGCCCAACACAGGGCTTGAGCCCACGAGCTGTGAGATCATGACCTGAGCTGAAGTTGGACACATAAGTAGCTGAGCCACCCAGGCACCCCAGGGCATAGAGTTTTTTTTAACGTACCCACAACCTGTCGCTATGATTTGTCTCCTGACTGCAGGACTTCAGCTGGTAGTAAGAGATACCAAGATAGCACCTGAAGAATTCTTCTTTGAGCTCCGGAAACCTCCAGAGCATGGCGTGCTCCTTAAGTACACAGCCAAGTTCAAAGGGCCCATGGCCACAGGTAGCTGCTTACTCTGTCATTGACTGCTTGGAGAATTTCTTGCTCTATAGTCAGTTTTATGTGTCTCAGACAAGAAGGAAAGCCACTCTGTGGGACAAACTATGAGGAGACACTGAAAAAGGAAAAACTTTTAGCTTTTAGCCCATTGGCTGAAATATTTGGGACTTCTTTCTCTGTGCCATCACCCACACCCCAAACTATGAAGCTGTTTCCTCAAGCTGTTGGTGAAATTAGTTCAATTGGTCGATTTACCTGGAGTAAATACATTTAGAACAACCTCATAGGAAGTGTCAGCTGCCACTTTCCTATGGTTTGTTCATGAAGATGAATTTGTCTTCCTTAGTTTGGTATGTTAATCTTCACAATATTTTTAGCACTGAAATTCTGATAGTATAAACTACACGTATCCTCATCCACAGAAAAGGAAACACATTTTTTGAGTATTGTCTTTGTGATGTAACACTATGGTAGGTGATATGACCAGCTTTCCAAAATAATATTTCTTACACTCTCCAATTATAAAAAATAAGACATGTTGATTGTTTAGAAAACAGAGAGAAGCACAAGGAACACAACTAATCTAATTTTTAATAGTCAGCCCATATATATCAAAGTGAGTATTATCCCTTTCAAAGTAATCACTTTGGAATACTATATGCTTATTTTAACAATCTGTACTTTCTCAAAACCTTTATATAATTCCTAATAGGTATGTAATCATGCATTCTTTTGAATATCCCTGCAGAGAGAGGGGGGCAAGTCTCTGACCTTGAAGGTAGATAGAATTTGAAGAACAACCAATCAGCATTTGGGAGTCACAAAGGCGGATTTTTAAAAAATTTACTGAACACAAGAAATGTCATCAGAATAAATTTCTAGCATCCTAAGGGAACTACTTTAAGAACATTAACAGAGCCCAGCTTCTTTAACAGTATATTTAGCTTATATTTGTATAATTAATATATAAGATACAAAGATATATATAAAATATTAGTTTTATTACTTTTTTTTAAGGCTCAATACCACTAGCACCAGTAAATCACAATAACACAATGTTAAAAGAGAAGGCTTGGAAGACAAATACAGAAAATGAATAAATTCTTTAGTCTCATTCATAATACCAATTATTACAGCCAATAATCTATCAGGGAATAGAATTGCAAATAACATCCAAGAATACCAATTCCTCAGTTGTACTCTCTAGAATCCTTGGGGTCCATGGCACTAAGGGACATTTCTCATAAAGGATTCCATGACCAAACAATTTTGAAATGCTTTAATACTTATATATCGAAGATTCTAAAATTCTAGTAAATCCTGCAGTTCAAAAATTTTTAGTTTTAAATTTTGTTTAAACCTATTTTCCCCAAAGTTATATGACCTTGAAACTTATTTCACACAATGCCTATGAAATCTATCACAAATTAGTACTCTAGACTTAGAAAGTTTGGATGTCTAACTTTAAGTAGGTTTTTCAATTTTTAGATATTTTTTATTTTAGAAAAACTTTATACTCCCAACTAAAATAAAGACCTCTACAGATTCATCAAACATAATTTATTTTCATACCTTTCTCAAAAGAATTTTAGTGTCAAGATTAGATTCTAGAAGTGTTATCATAAAGAATAGAGGCTTGACCTTTAATTCGCTAGAACTAAGAATGATGCCTGAATCTTACAGAAACAGATTTGGGCTCAATATGATTAAGAACTTACAAAAATTAGAGCCCTCTCCAGTAGAATTAGCTACCTTGTAAAACAGTGAGCCTCCCACCTTGAGAAGTGTTGAAGGGCAGGCTAAATAACCCCTTTTCAAGAGTGGTATAAAAGGAATCCTATATTGGGTGGGTGGTTGGACTAATTAACTTACAACTCCCAGAGTTTATGATCCTATATGTACTTTGAAATCCTGAGAACAAAGGTGTTATATACATGAAAAGTGTTATTCCCAGAAGTAATTGGTTTTGCACTTTATTTTATTCTCAAAAGGTGACACTTTCACATATGAGGACATTGAGAAAAATGCTCTGCAGTATCTACACGACGGCTCCTCCGCCCGGGAAGACAGCATGGAGATCTCAGTCACAGATGGCACCTCGGTGACAACCGTGGAAGTAAGAGTGGAGGTGTCACTGTCAGAGGACCCAGGGCCTCAGCTGGCTGCCGGCGCCTCTCTGAGCATTACAGTTGCTAGTAAAAGCACGGCCGTAATCACCAGGTCACATCTTGCTTATGTTGTAAGTTCTTGCCCCGCTCTTGTTCACTGCACCCCATCCCTGGGCCTGACTAGAAAATAAGGCTATGGCTGAATATTTGGGACATCAGGTATATGGCCAGATAAGGAAGTTTTTTCTCAACTTTCCCAATAGTTCTACTCTTAGAAGGAGTTACAGTGTTTACTCTGGCTGCTCCTAGTGTCTCATGAACAGACAAAGGAACGAGCAAAACTTTGATGAAAACACAATGAGATTGTGTAGGGATGGGTGACTGCCAACAAGGAACATTGCTGGTGTCAGAAAAACCCAAGTCCCCATTTTTTTTTTGAAGACCCATCCATAATATTTTGAGTGGGAATTTTCAGGAAAGAGCGTTTTAGAAGAACTTGTCTGATTAATGACTAATAACTTATGATATTTCATGGCCCACTGAGAAGAAGCCCACTTTTCACCAGCTTTTTTCTCAGAGCCAGCTCTAGACAGAATGCTGGCACACCCCTTTGGCAGTGCATCTCTGCCAGATTCCCTAGGCAAGATTACTGACTCACCCCCATCCCATGTCCCAAAGGAAGCAGTGTGTTTAGGGGACCAAGGTTTAGATTTAGGGACTCTGCATTTTTTCCCCATCTGGTATTAATTTGCTAAGTGATCCTGGTTAATTAAACTCTTCTTCTTTCTTTGATTCCACCTCTGGAGCTAAGGATAATAAGGATAATTAATTTTATTTTTCAGTTGTGTGCATTGTAAACATACATGAATTATCCATGTAAACATAATGAATAGTTTTGGCAAATACCTTGAAAATAAGGATGATTATCTGAATGGTAATCATTCTTAGTATTGAATTTTTCCTTATCAATGTTAAAATTCCAACCAATGACCTATCCCCCTCCTTTTTAAATACTATATAGTTTTAAGTAATCCTTTTCTGGGCTAAATAGTCTAGCTATAAAATCTAGTCCTGAATAGTAGCATGTAAGATAAAGCCTTAGCCTGGGAACAATTGCTTCAATTGCTTTAGCACAGATTTAGCCCTGAAATTGTCTTTTCTTAAATTATGGGAAACTGCATTCCACCCTGATTCTTCTCATGGGTCCAGTAGAGCTTCAGAACAGCTTTGATTTTGTTTTTTTCTTAATTGACAGGTGATTTTTACCATAGGTTATGGTCTTTTGAATCTTATGAAACTCATGAATTCATAAAAATGTATGAATATAGATTTAATCAATAGATCACCAAGGCTTGAAAAATGTTTGACAGGCCAAAATAGCTCTCCAGGAGCAGTTCCTGCCCATTAACTGTGTATTATAAGCTGCATATCAAAACGCAAGCCCATTGGCCACTGAACATGTATTTTTCAGAAATTGATTGAATGTGAATTTACCCACTAGAGCAGAAAGACTCCAAAAGGACTATTCTAGCCTGCTGAAAGTATAGCATATTTTAAGGACTTATCTAAGTTATATACTAACTTTTTCTCTGAGGGTTGTAGAAGAATTTTGTGCTTAGTGTCATGGGGGGTAATTTTTGTAGATATGCATAGTTAGTGAGTTTGCAGTGAACATGCAAAAACGTTAGAAAAGCCATCTGAAATGCTGGTCATAAATGGAGCAGAATATAAAACGATAGGAGCAGACAAGCCTCTTCTTAATTAGAGTATCATTAATGGCAAGAGATGTCAAGAGAGACAAAAGGCAGAAATGGGATTCTGTGTGATTTGCTTCTTAATGGCGGTTTCCTGTGCAGTTTGCTACACACTGCAGGTAAACAAGTAGTGAAAGGGTGTTTTGTAGTTACAACAGATGAGTTTTAATCCAGGCTTACCACTTACTAGCATAGTAACCCTTGGCAAGTTACTTAGCTTTCTAGGGCTAGTTTTCTCATCTGTAATGTGGGCAGGATGATATGAGATTAATCTTAAAAGGCTAATAGCATTTCTAGGCACCAGCCAAAAATATAATAATTAAAAATAGGATACCATCTATAATAACATCGCATAACACATATCTAAGAATAAATGTAAAAAAAGATGTATAATTTCTAAGGAAAATTGATACTATGTACAACTAAAAGAAAATCCAAAAGAATCTCTTAGCAAAGTTTTAGAAATAAAAGGAGAATTTACCAAGGGGTCAAAGAGAAGCTCAACAAAGCAATAGCATTGCTATACATAAGCAAAAAATAGCCACTAAATGTAACTTAAAAAATGATTACACTTATAATAGCATTATAAAATCATGTCTTTTGGACTAAATCTAACAAAAATTAGACAGTACTTCTACAGAAAAAATTGTAACAACTTAATCGACAAACATTTTTTTTTTAAACACTCAATAGGGGCGCCTGGGTGGCTCAGTCGGTTGAGCGTCTGACTTCGGCTCAGGTCATGATCTCACAGCTCGTGAGTTCGAGTCCCGCTTTGGGCTCTGTGCTGACAGCTCAGAGCCTGGAGCCTGCTTCGGATTCTGTGTCTCTCTCTCTCTCTGCCCCTAACCCACTTGCATTCTGTCTTTGTCTCTCTCAAAAATAAAATAAAACATTAAAAGCATTCAATAAATGATGGGACATGCCATACTCATGAATCACAGGATTTAATATCTAAAAGATAGCAGTTTTCCTGCAAAGTGATCCTGCCTTTCAACTGAGTTCCAATCAAAAGCCCAGTGGACTTTTTATGGATCTTGATAAGCTGATTCTACAATAAAGAACGAAGGACCAAAATTCTGAAACAGAATGCTAGGAGGGCAGGGGCTTGCCCTATCACATATCAGAATTTATGATAAACCTGCGCTATTTAAAGCGGTGTAGTAGCACAAGAATGTACGAGAGAGTCCAGAAACAGACCTACAAATGAGACTGTAATATAAAACAGGTATAGTAAGCCAGATCAGTGGAAACAGGAGGAACTACTTAAAATATAGATCTGCACAAAAGATCCTATGGGTAAAAAAAGAACTTGTTAGTGCTCCCTCACACTGTACACAGAGATTAGTAACTTCAAGCAAATCAAGCAATTCTTTGTAGGATATAGGTAAATATTTTTAGATATTGGGAAGGGGAAGAATTTTTAAACTAGAAACAAAAAGTCCTAACTATGAAGAAAAGATTAATAAATTTGACTATGTTAAAATTAAATTTATGTTTCCCTAAACATACCAGAAATAGACAAAACAGACAAGCTACAAATTGGAAGAAGGTATTTGCAATATATATAACCAAAAATAACAAAGAAAATATATCAAATGTCTACAGATTGAGAAGAAAAAGATAACCCAGATAAGATGAACAAGAGACATTAATAAGAATTTCAGAAGAGGAACCCATAGGGCCAATAAATATAAAAAGATATCATCACTTTTTTATGCATCAAGAAAAGCCGAAAAGACTGTATACCATATCATACCAATTCAACTGGAAGAAATCTAAAATTTTAAATGTTGTAGAGGAAATGAACCTATAGAAGTTTCTTTGCTGATGGAAAAGTAAACTTGAAGAAGCCACCTTGGGAAAGAATTTGGCATAGTCTTGTGAGGATGAGTGGTCATATACACTAACCATTCCACTCCTAGATTCCTATCCAAGAGAAACTTTCATATGTACACCAAAAGATATGCCCAAGAATACTCAAAGTGATACTATTTGTAATAGCAAAAATATTGAAACAAGACAAATGCCCATCAACAGGATAATAGAACCTGTGGTATACTTACTCCATAGAATATTACACAACACTCGAAACAGATGAACTATTGCTACATACAACAATATCGACGGGTCTCAGCAGTCCACTACTGAGTAAGAAGTCCCACAAGGGGAAAGTCTTTTCATAAGTTTTTTAAAAACAACTAAAAATGCTTTGTAGTAATATATCAAATCATATCAAGAAATTCAAGGAAATGAGAAGCAAGATCCAGGGTGATGGTAGCCCAATGACAAGATAAAGGAGGAACACATACATGAATGTTAATTAGCAGTGTTCTAGTCCTTGTGTTGACTGGTGGGTCAATAGATGTAAAAATAATAAAAAGAAAATGAAAAATGAACTAATACAAAAGGGTTAGGAAGGTAGGAAAATTATGTGAGAATAAAGTCTACATTCTTATCAATTTTTTTTTTTGCATCCATGATACCTTAGATAGGCCAAAGTAGTCATTTTCCTTAATTATTAAAAATAATTAATATTTTCTTAAATTATGATAGCATTTTCAGAAGAAAAAAATATCTAGCCAATTTCACACTTTTTCAAACCCACCGGTCACTTGAGATTTGAAACATTAAAATAAATGTGCCTGACATGAAATAAGCATTTCTTTGCCAAATTTACCAGTGTGGAATTTCAAAGCTATTCATTCTAATCAAGAGCCAGGAGTTCTGTCCTTGTAGTTTATCACCATCTCCGAAGACAGTACTTTGGAACTCTTAGCTGTCTTTTAAAAATTCTCTCTCAGAGGGTACCCATAATAATATTAGGAGGCAGTCTTTTGGAAGTCTGCATGTTGTATTTGATAACCCATGTGGAATAGTAGAGAAAGTTTTGAAGTATAAATTTAGGGGAAATTTTCTGAAGGTTTGCAGCTTCAATGAATTTGAGTTTCCTTCCTTACTGGTGTCAGGTGATGTGAGGAAATATGGAAAATTCTGTGACCTTGCATTGAGGCTCTGACCTGTCAACTTAAAAAGGCCCTTAGGGGTATAAACAAGAACTGACTAAAACTCCCTGCCCCAGATCACCAGATATCCTGAGCACATTCCTGATCCATACTTCAAATAACTATAACACAGCAACGGAAATTTGCATTTAAAAGTACACTTTGCCATGCAATATATATATTTTTTGTTGCTGTGGTAAAGTGCAAAGAGCCCCCATGTTCACAGCCAACTACTCTAAAAGATGAATGACTCAGAGAAACTCTCCAAGAAGATGTTGCCTGCCTCTTAGATATTTCCACAATATTCTTGAAGAAAGAAGAAATTGTTCATTGAGATATACAACTATTGTCCACTTGGAAACACAGAAAGCCAATTTTATTTCTCAATAAACAATGCAGAAGGAAAGGGAAATCGTGTTTGTTAAGATTGGTCGTCTTGGGGGTTGAGTATCTGTAGGTTCCATCCTGGTAGAATGAAATCTGTAAGATTTCCTAAATTCTTCTGTTAAACTAAACTTTTTGCATGTCAAATATTACCTAAAGTGAGTCATTGACTAAGCTAAATAACTTCCCTTCTTTCTGTTCCACAGAATTATATTTATCATTGTATTATATGTTATAATAGAATTTTAACTCTGTCTAAAAAGCAAACTGTCCTTTGAAACTCTTAAAAGAAGCCTACAACCATGTTTATAGAGAGATGACTTTCTATCTCTGACCATGTTTTGTTCTTCACTAGATGCTTGTAATAGCAATGAAACCCCATATGGCCCTTATAATAACACATACCTAAAGTGCATTTCCCCATTATTATCATAAGCTAGTCTTGAAAGAAGACATTATCAAAGAGGCATTTTACGAGGAATAGATACTAGGATTTTCAAGCACTTCAAAGTGGTGTTGCTTTATCACAAAGGGAAAGAGACTTTTCCAATTGGCAGAGAAGGAAGCACATGTGATTTTTAACTACTTTATAGGAAGTATTTATTCCTATAAATGTGTGTTCATGTCTTGCCTCATATTTGCCTGATTAGGATGATTCTTCCCCTGACCCAGAGATCTGGATTCAGTTAAATTCTCTGCCCATGTATGGTGCCCTCTTAAGAATGTCAGGACCTGAAGTGGAAGAGCTCTCGGAGGTTTCCAATTTCACAATGGAAGACATCAACAACAAGAAAATTAGGTATATAACCACTTTGTATTACTTGACAGAATTTTTAAAAATTGTATTAAAACATTTAAGCAACTAACCCATAGCTCCCTTGAAAGATTATATTGCTTCATTTTTTTAATGTTTATTTATTTTTGAGAGAAAGAGAGAAAGAGAGAGAGGGAGGTGGGGGGGACAGAGAGAGAGGGAGACACAGAATCTGAAGCAAGGTCCGGGCTCTGAGCTGTCAGCACAGAGCCCGACGAGGGGCTCGAACTCATGGACTAAGAGATAATGACCTGAGCTGAAGTTGGACGCTTAACCAACTGAGCCACCCAGGCGCCCCTATATTGTTCCAGTTTTAAACAAAGATGCAATCATCTTACCTGGCTTGTCATGTAGCTCATTCATTTGATTCTTGTCCTTACCTCTCTAGGTATTCAGCTGTGTATGAGACTGATGGTAATCTGGTTACTGATAGCTTCCATTTCTCTGTCTCTGATATGGACCACAACCATCTAGACAATCAGATGTTTACCATCACTATCACTCCTGTTGAGAATCCACCTCCAGTCATTGCTTTCGCTGACCTTATCACGGTAAACAATTCTCAGATCAATGAACAATGAGTGTTATAGAGAACTGGAATCTGTGCTGATGTAAATACAGGATTTCTACCTGAACTGGCTGCCAAGTTCTTCCCCCAAAGTATCTAGCCAATACTGTCAAGATATGCAGTTTTTAATCATGAGTTTTTTCAAAAAGTATGAAAAAATTATATGCAGAAGGTCAAATAATTATGTTTGTATTATTTAGTCAAAACTATTTATGTGCTAGGCATAAATGCTAGACGTGTAGACGTGTAATATTTTGTATATTATGCTAGATGTGTGAAGTAGTGGGAGTGAAATTATAAATGTAATATATCTTTTAGGAGTTAATCATCTAATGTCTGTAAGAACTAAAATATGGGATATGGACAATGTCCCCAAGTCACTTCTTAAGTCAATATTAATCACTGTAAATATTATTTACAGTTCCTTGGGTGTGGGGGGGATGGAGGCCATATGACATATCCCAATCATGAGGTCACCCAGACCCGAGTTCAAGTGCTGGTTCTGTTACTTACTAGCTGAGTGACCCCAGTCTAATTAATTACATATTTCTTAGCTTCCATTTCCTCATCTTTAAAATATAACTACTCCTGTTATATAGAGGATTGCTCTGATGGTTAACAGAATAGCATATAAAAGCCCCCAGTACATAACAACACATGGTAGGGATTCCATAAGAGTTAATTCAGTTTCCTTGGCCTGCTCTGTGTACATACCATAATACCAAAAATGCAGGAATTTTTCTGGTTTTGTCAAGAAAATGATACTCATAAAACTGAGTTGTTTTTAAATGGCTTTGATATTCCATACCTTGGGGAACCCATGTGGACCTTCTCCATTCCCAGCGTCAGGGTGACCTTCTACTTTGTATCTTGTAGATCTCCCTACATGAGGCCAAGAATTATTCAAAGTGAAATGGCTCAGTCATGTCCAGGAGGCTAGCAAAAAACACCAGGGACAGGTTGCAGAGTTAGCATACAAAACAGGGCCCTAAAAGAAAAAGTTAGTTCAAGCAGCTGCTTTTACTTATACTGATTTATTTGCCTCTTTAACATTAAGGTCAGCCCTTGCTTTCAAGTATGGTGAGGCCTTTCTTCCTGCACACCTACCAACATATCCTGTAAGGGGAGAAGTGGGACTTTTATCCTGGGTGGGAGCACCTGTGGGACAGTCGCCCTCACAGTATCTGAGGGAGAACAGGATGGATCATTCTGTAGCTGCGGGCTTTTGAATGTTGATAGGGAAGAAAGGCAGCCATCCTGCTGTGCCGAGGTGGGTGATTGCAATGGGCTAGAGCTGCTTTATAACCAGATCCATCACTGAAGGAAGCACAACTTTGAAGGGAGACACAGAAGTCATAGTGTCTGAGTGTAGCTTTGAGAGGCCTGGCTCCAGCATCATGCACATTCTTCATCTCGTCTGTAGAGATTCTGCCTCCTCAAAGAAGTGGAATTGGTGCTGGAAGGTCACCCCAGGCAGCACTTTTCAATTCAGTTCTTTTTACTGCAGTTCTGTGCAACCGCCCAAGGACTGTACAATATTTTCTTTCTTAGGTGGACGAGGGAGGGAGAGCCCCACTCTCATTTCACCATTTCTTTGCTGCCGACGATCAGGACAACCTCCAGGGAGACGCCATCATTAAACTAAGTGCTCTGCCCAAATATGGCTGCATTGAGAACACAGGAACAGGTACCAGCAGTAGTTTTGCTGTAGAATTGTTCTGGACCTAGAAAGAAGGGACGGTGGAAGGAGGTAACTGACTTTAGCTAAACCTGGAGGTGAAGGACTAACAGAGGAATGGATCCATTTCAAGGAAATGGGAAGAAGGAAGCTTTCATTCACTCAGAAATTTACTGAGCATTTTCTGTGTGCCAGGCACTTTTTAAGTACTAGGGGTATATCAGTAAACAAAACAGATAGAAACCCCTACCTTCATGTTGCCTTAGATCCTGGTAGGGGGAGACAGATACGAAGCCCCACCAATGGGAAGATTGTGTAAGATGCTAGGAGGTAAGTCAGGCTATGACAAAAAAATAGAGCAGGGTGGAAGATCTGTAGTGTGTGCAATGGGGATGGAGAGACACTCAGAACTGAGTGTCAAGGAAATTCCTGTCTTTTCATTGTGAGGTGGCTGCCGTTTAGCTGAACCATAGTTTATGTCCCAGCTCCTTTTAAAGATATGACATGAATTGAAATGCATGCTTGTCTATCTGTGACCCTCTCCTCAACATCCCTCCCCCTCCACCATCTGCCCTGGACCCACCGCCCTTGATGGTTATCACAAGGAAGGAGAGGCAAGCAGGCGTGTGCTGTCCACCAGGCCCTCTGAGACCCAGGTGACTGGCAGTTGAGACAGCTCCTGGCAGGTTACTGTGTTTCTGCCTCTGCAATGAGATTCCTGAATGCCAGCGCTTGGCTCTAATTGGTGTGCAGCTAGCAGCTCCCACGGAGAGGCCTTTCACTGAAGGTGTCTGTGGCCAGCATGTTGCCTGGGATCTGAGCCTGGTTACCAGAAATCCCTTTAGCAGTGGCCGTGTTTTCCTGTAGAAAATCTCAGGTCCTTTCCCCATCTTGCCTTTCATTGTATGTACGTAGTTTGTTTATCCCTCAATTTGATTTATCTCAACAAATGTATGTGCTAGATACAAAGGATGTAAAGATGAGTCATAGCCCCTGCCTTGAGAGGGAGACAGATATGAAGACTGATGAATCACAATAAATAAAATGCTGGGACAGGGAGAGGGGCAAACTCTGAGAAGGTACATAGGGCAAAACGATTAATTTTGCCTGAGATGGCAGAAAAGGCTGAGGAAGTGACATGTGCACTAGAACTTGAAGGGTTCGTGGGAGTCTCACTGTGGGCAGAGGGAAGAGCATGGGCAAAGGTGGGAAATCATGAAACGGTAGTTGCCCCTTTGCACTTCTCTTCTCTCCGGGTGGTTGCTTATTAAGCCTTCCTAACAGTTTTACGTTAACCTGGAATGCATGCAGAGGAGTATGTCACTGATCTAGAAGTTAAATTTCTGGCAAGCCTCAGCTCTCTAAAAAGTGATTCTCAAACCTTACTGTGTGTAAGACTCACCTGGAGGGCTCGTGAAAACAGTTTCCCGAGCAGCAAGCTCAGAGTTCCTTTTTGCAGAGGCTGGTGAGGCCCTTGCATTTGCATTTCTCCCCAGCTCATAGGTGATGCCACTGCTGTTGACCCAGGAAGATGCCTGGAGAATCACTGCTCTACATTAGTATGAGCCTGGAAGTAAGGAAAAGATGGTGGGGGGGGGGGGGGTGGGGAGTGAGAGGTACAAATAATTATCCCAAGACAATTTAAGGACTCCAGCCTTTGCTCCATGGGTGTTCAGAACTGAGCCTGTTTTGTATATATGAAACCAGCTCCCTAGATTCAGAATCCAACAGATCAGCCTAATGCCTTTTTAAAAATATTAGAAGCAATTTTAACTTCTTACTGGCAAGACGGGAAGAAACAATAATTATATTGTTAGGTATAAAATCCTACAGCATGGGCTCTACATTCATTTAGTACCAACACAAACAGAACAGTACCCACCTTCGTTGCCTCTAGGCACATAAGACTGTGTTCCAGCACAAGGCAGTAATAGATGCTGATAATGATAGCCTGCATGCATTGAGAACTGTTTAATTTGTGCATAGTATATTCTGCTTAAGAAGGCAAGGAAGCAAAATGAGAATGATTTTACGTGAGAAAACAGAAGATGCAATTAAAAAAAATTTTTTTTTTAAGTAAGCTCCATGCCCAACATGGGACTCAAACCCACGATCCTGATATCAAGAGTGAGATGTTGTACCAACTGAGCCAGCCAAGTGCCCCTAGAAGGTGCAGTTTTAAAACTTGGAAGGATTGGTGCTTAAAGCTTCACTGACAGATTCACTTGTTGAACAGCATGTTTTCCAATGACAGAAAAGAAGTCATTACTCTATTTGAGTATATATTTAGGCATCATTTAGTTTGCTTAGGCTCTTTGACCCAAATAAAGAAGCCACCTTTATTTTATTTGTAGTGATCAATGTAAAGGGAAAATAAAAATTTGAAGGAATTACATACAGCACTTCCTTCTGGAAACACTGAACTGTATGTCCTAGGGATTATCAGGTCACTGGTCACTTAGACTCTCCTATGTTATGCTTCTGATGTCAAGAAGAATTAAACTGATGGGTAAAATCTAAGAAAATTCATGTCATTGAAGAAGAAACAAATGTCCTGAGCTCTTCAAACAAATTACAAATAAAACATTTTCATTCCTAGTCTTTCTGTTGGGAGGTTAACAAAAAAAAAAAAAAAAAAAAAAAAAAGATACTATCTATAATTCAGGAAGTCAGTGGCCTTTTGATTTATGACCTGATCTTTGCAAAGGGCCATGGAAGAGAGAAAAAGAAAGCCTTGTTGTTTTGAGATCTTCTATATACACTTTTCTTTGTTGATATGTATCCAGGGAATGTTTGAAGACACGGGGATTTCTTTTCTTTTTCTCCTCTCTTTAGAAGAAAATGTGGTAACAGTTTAAAATCAACCAATTAGAGAGACTCACACCAAAAAAGAGACAAGTCATCTGTCATGTAGACAGTGCTTACTCTCCCTCTTGCCCTTTTCCAGTGTTTGGTTGGGGTTGGTATGAAAAGTAGAGTTAACCAGAACCTGCTCTATCTCTGGAGCTCTGAATGATACTTGAGAATCTCAGTCGCTGAATGGCACCTAAGCTCTGAATGGTCCCCGAGCATCACAGTAGCCCTGGTGTACCATGCCAGGGTCTAAGCTCTGACCCAAGGGGAGGTTTCTTAGATAAAAAGGTATACAGTTAGCCTTTTTTTATATAGAGAAGGAGGCTTCCTCTTGCAGGATGTGCTAGGCATAGTGGTTTTGAAATTGACTAAGGCTCAAGGTAGAACCTTTGCTATTGTATCATTACTTGCCCCAGGATTTACTTTATCACAGATTTCTAACAAAACAACCTGATTCTTGCTATATAAAATAATAACATTCTGAGTGCTTTCATGCATATTATATCATTTGATTCCCTGTGGAAACAGCAGGGCAAATATAACCATGTATAGATGAGGAATAGGAGGGAAACAGGGATCAAACCCCAAGTCTTATATTGCTAGTCTTGGGCCCTTTCCATTCTCCATTTTTATCCTCTAATGAATTTTCATCTTTTGTTGATAATAGTGTCATGTTTTCTAGTTCAGCCTAGTAAGCAGGAATTGAGGGATCAAGGTAAAAGTTCTCTCTTGATGTTGATGCAGGTGATCGTTTTGGCCCTGGAACCACCAGTGACCTGGAGGCATCATTCCCTATTCAAGATGTCCTGGAAAACTACATTTACTACTTTCAAAGTGTTCATGAAAGCATTGAGCCAACCCATGACATTTTTAGTTTTTATGTAAGTGATGGAAACAGTCGTTCAGAGATCCACAGCATCAATATCACCATTGAGGTAAAGACTTTGAGGTTGGAAAAGTTGGGCCTTTGATGACAATATCCCATGATTAGATAGCTCTATATGAACTGAAAAGCAAAAAAGATTCCATTTGACCTTCAGTTTTAGAGGTCAATTTAAAAATATAACCCTGACTTTTAGGAAACTTGTAGAATTAAGGCTGGCATTTGGGGATGGTCTGACTTGGAAATCTGAATTTTCACTTCAGGGTAAAATGTATTCATTCTGTGTAAGAGCAGTTTGTGAAGGTCATACAAGAGAAACCCTGGCAATCTCATATTTAGACAAAAACTAACATATGCCTATTTTTCCCTGAAATTATTATATGTAGTCCTAGATACATATTTGCCTTTTCTTATATTTTAATGCATTTATTCGTTAAATTGTAACATCAAAGAAATGTGTCCTTTGATGCTGTATTTATTCTCGTTTGAGCAATTACATAGCTTGCTCTACCAGCCCGGGGAGAGAGAAAGATAAAAGATAAAACTCAGCATGGAATACCCTCTGCCTTGGGAAAATATCCTCAATACCCTACCCTTCAGGAATTGTAAAGCGGGGCTGGCACAGGGTCAGGGAGACTCTGAGAGACTCACACTTTTAAATATGATGGCCTCCTACAGTACTGTGGTATTTTGGGGCTTTCCAAGACAGTTCTGATTTCAAAGAATGTGTTATTTTGTCCCCCAAATATGCTTGCACTTCTCCAACCACATGTCCATGAAAAACATGATCATTGTACCTGTGGAAAACATCCAAGGCGATTTCTGTAGAACGTCAGTTTCTTTTCAAGGAGACATTTTGCTTGTGTGCTTTGCTGTCTTTCCCAACTAACCATTTTGATGGGGAACTAAAGATTGTGACACATGACATGCTATTTCAATAGTGAAAGTTGGTGTGAACATGTTACTTTCTCTGAATAAGATACATTTTCTTTCTTCTTAAACCAATATCTGTGTGAGACCTGATATTTTATACTTTAATCAGAGGAAGAACGATGAGCCTCCCAGGATGACCTTGCGGCCCCTTGGTGTGCAGCTCAGCTCAGGAGTGGTGATAAGCAATTCTTCTTTGAGCCTACAAGATCTGGACACTCCGGATAATGAGCTGGTTTTCGTATTGACAAAAAAGCCTGACCACGGTAGGACACAACTGCTATGGCGAGCTTCTTAATTGAGATCCCCAATAGGTTGTCAGAATAAACATGTAGATTTCTGTTGGTTATTCCTCCACCTCACCTGTACATAGTCCATTCTTTGCATCAAAGTATAATCAGATTCACAGCTAGCCAATATTCTTGGGGTCACAGTTGACACCAGTTGCTCTAAAAGCCTGAATCCTAGGTAATTGGTGTATCTGAAATTCAATTTCAGCTCTTTTCCTGCTTGCCTGTATAACCTCAGGCAAAATGGGTTTAGAGTCCTCTTGTAAGAGTAGGGCTTCATTGCTTGTTAATCCTGGGCCATCTCATGCAAGGAACAGCATGGCCACCTTGATATTAATTGCACAAGGTATGCACTTCAGGTTAGAGGTGTGCTAGGTGTCTTTATGAGCTAGGTCCTCTTGCAAAGAAAGCACTTTTCCTGATTAAACCAGAGGTAAAAACCACCATGGGAATCTTTTACCTACTTGTTTTCTAAGTGCCATCCCTCTGGTACTAGCTAAAGCTCTGGAACTTTCATCTCCCACGTGGTATCCTAGTATATGATAACACTCTTGGTCTTTTAAAGATGAAGTTGTTGCTGTTGATGGAAGGTTAATAGAAGAGTCTGTTGGTCATTGCATTTTATCGTCCCTTCCTTCACTTTCACTTTCTTTAATGAAGCACTTTAACTGTCCCATTGTGATACACATGACCCTTGAAGACAGAAAAAGATGCCTCCACCCAAAGATGTCTTGTGTCTTTCTGAATTTAAATGGAATTGAAAACACAGTCCCTTCTCCCATCCCAGATGCCCCAGAAGGAAGGCAGCAAGTGACGAGTGCTATTTTCACTTTGTAGAAGGGAAAAATAAGGTTTAAATAGTGGCGTGAGTTTGAATTCATGGAGGGAGACTTGACTTCTAAGCCACTGTATTACCACATCCATTGTGTCTCCTTAAGAGATTTTTAAACAGGAAAAGGAGGATTTTATCATATTTATTTGTAGATGAGGCCACAGGGCAGCACCCTGTGCTTAAATATTTAGAAAATTCTGAGTTGTTGGTCATTTATGTGTGTGTGACACCAAGAGCCTCTGAGGTGCTTGACATCTTATCCAGGCTCATACTAGTTGACAAAGCCAAGCCAAGTTTTGGCGCCATATGTATTCTACCACTTTTTCTTTGTTTTTCTTTACTTTTTTCCTCAGGTCGTCTGCTCTGGAGGCAAACTGCTTCTGAGCCTCTGAAGAACGGGAGGGTTTTAGCTCAGGGCTCCTCCTTCACCTACCAGGACATCCTGGCTGGACTGGTCGGGTACATGCCTGGTGGTCCTGGTGTGGCAGTGGATGAGTTCCGGTTCTCCCTCACGGATGGCCTCCACACGGACACAGGGAGGATGGAGATATACATAGAGCTGCCTACAAGCAGCGCCCCCCACTTGGCTGTAAACCGAGTCCTTCAACTCTCAGCAGGTACCACAGGAATGGAAGAGAGTGGCTGTGGTCCCTCTGTCCTTATTTCTTCCTTGTCAGTGTGCACGTTTGTTCTGTGGGAGGATAGTGAAGTAGGCATTCAGAACTCAGGGAGACTGGAGGTGGGAAGAACTATTCTTTTAAGGACACTAAGAGTTATGATTGACTAATGTAGATCTCTTAAATTCTTTGGACCAGATACCTTTGTCTTTGAATTCAAGAAAAGATTAAGAAGAACTTATAGTACTTCCAAGACCCTCAGAAACCTTAATTTATCCAGCTACTCATAGGACCAGGTTTCTTAGAACAGGGCCACTGCCCAACCAATCCCACAGAAAAAAAAACAAAACAACAATAACAACAAAAAAACTCAAGCAGAATTCTCAAGATACTCATTAAAAAAAAAAAAAAATAAGTGGGTGGGGAGGCATGGGGGGCAATTGGGGAAATTATCATACACCAAAAGAGATTATGAAAATAATTGAGAATCATTAGATATAGTATCCTAGGGTCTAACTTCACAATTTTGCCTACACATAAGCTGCACTGAAAGACCTGGGACACGTGTCAGTCTCAAAGTCAGTTGTGGTAGGGAGTTACTGAGTTAGAGAGTGGGCCTTTTGCCCACAAAACATCTGCATCACCCTGGGTGGGGTCCTGGTTTTTTTTTTTCCTACTCCTCATATATGTATATAATGTCTATTTAATTTTGAGAGAATGCAAGATGGGGAGGGGCAGAGAGACAGAGCAGAGCATCCGAAGCAGGCTCTGCACTGACAACAGAGAGCCCAGTGTGGGTCTTGAACTCATGAACCACCAGATTATGACCTGAGCCTCAGTTGGGCTCTCAACCAACTGAGCCACCCAGGTGCCCCACATGTATTTTGTAGTGAAAACTATATGGCATAATGGTATTTGAAACTCTGGAGATTCCCAAAAGTCCCAATTATTAGGTCTGAGATTTAACTTTACCCTATTTATAAGCTAGTGAGTTAGCCTGTTACCGTTTCATGAGTGCTGATAGAACACTTGAGGCTCCTCGGTCAGAGACAGAGTGCTTTGTTACTCACAGCATAACCGGAAGCATTGCCATCGGTAAGTCTGCACTCTGCACTTGTCTCCCTCTGCACTCCAAGTCTGGTGGAGGTGACGCAGAAGGCCCAGATGGGTGCCTTCACATGCAATGGATGCAATATAGAAGAGGAGCACGGAGCCTGGCATCCCCCCACCCCACCTTGTAGTGACAGTAAGAAAGCCTGATCTTTGTCCCAGAGGAGGATGCCACTTCATCCCTCAGGGCCACTTGCTGAGAATGGCCTGAGGAAAGAATGGTTAGGCCTTGCACTGTTGGCATTACCCAGCGAGAACACACAGGATGCTCAGGGCCCAGCCAGACACCAGGATGTGTTATGCAAGAATGACTAAGATCTGCATACCAGAATTTACTGTTTTTAATGTGAGAAAATGGATGGACAGAAAAGCAAGGGGCAGGTGCCTTGCCTCCATCCCCAACACCTGCACGGCCTTACAAGGCCCAGCACTCGGGTCTCCCTATTTGTAATCCTTGTAAACATGGATTTTAACTATTTGGTCTGAGATGGCAACAAGATATATTTGTAAGCTTATGTGAAGCTGTCTCTTATGATTTGGTGATCCTGAAGACAATAAATACGTTAGGACACCTGGGTGGCTAGTCGGCTAAGCATCAGACTCTTGATTTTGGCTCAGATCATGATCTCACAGTTCATGAGTTTGAGCCCTGCATCGGGCTCCATACTGATAGTGCAGGGCCTGCTTGGGATTCTCTCTCTTTCTCTCTCTGTGTGCCCCTCCACTGCTCACTCTCTGTCTCTCTCTCTCTCAAAATAAATACATAAGCACTAAAAAAAAAAAAAAAATAAGACAGCAAATAAGTTAGGTCCAAACAGGTCTCATCATAGATCTGGGAGTTATGACATAGATTGAAGGAGGGGTAACTGATAGGTCACAGGAGTAGAGAGAGCATAGGGAGAGTGATGATTAACAAACTGGAGGTGGGGACTGTTTCACTTAGGGAAATTAAAATGTATGCATCTGGAGACGAAGAAGGGCAAGCAAGCACCTGGTACATAAACCAAGGCAATATGTGATAATTTAGTCTCTAGCCTCCCCAAATCACTTGACATACTATTCAAAGGCAATGATGGGCAGTGACCTAACCTCTCCCATTCTCTCCCAGGGTCTGTGGCACGCATCACAGAACAGCACTTGAGAGTGACAGATACGGACTCAGATGACCGTCAGGTGATGTACATCATGAAGGAAGATCCTGGGGCAGGGCGCCTGCAGATGGTAAAGCATGACAACCGAGAGCAAATCTCCGTTAAAGGCCCCATCCGGAGTTTCACCCAGGCTGACATTACCCAAGGTCAGCTACCTCACTTCTGCCTGTACAGACTTCTACAGAGCCACCCACAGTAGTAAAATGGGAGTTCAATGCCTGGTAGCTTATGGCAGCACACTGCACTCTTTGTTTTGAATAAGAGCTGAGTTATAGTTCCATTTATGCTTTCTTGTCTCCTCAATTTTTTGTTTAAAAAAAAAACTATCCTTCTTGGCTAAAATGTGTTCATGCCTTGACATAGCATTGATGAAATTTGGGGCGATTATGGAGGGAAAAAAAATCACTTTGACTTGCTATGATGCTCAAAAGTGTGTGTGAGAGGGAGAAAGGAAAAAGAAGTGAATTGGGATGGATTAAGGTGAAAATTATGCCTGCCTTAGGTGAACAATTTATATCTCTTTTTTAGCTCCCCAAAGAGCACAAGTTAATGAACTAAGCAAAATGGAAGGGCATAAATCGGAGCTGCCTGGGGGAGATTACATAGCTCATCCCTCCTCCAGGAAATGCTGATGTAATGTAAAAGCATAAGTGTTAAATGCTACGTAGTTACTGTACAATTCTTCCAGGGGTAAAAGAAAAAAAAAAAGTTATGTAATGGGGGAAAAAAGTAACCCAAATCCAAAGTCATGTGATGATGTGCAATTCCATTTAGAGGTGGAAATATGTCCTCAGGAGAGGAAATAACGGTCTTGTCCATGCATTAACACTCAAAATGGGTAGCAGCTAAATTCTCACTGGACCTGTCTGTACTTTGCCAAAGGGGGTGGAATAGACAAAGGGATAGTAATATCTTAGTTATCCTTGCCTCAGTGTCTCCTTTTTAAAAATGAGACCAGGCACCTCTCCCCAGATGTTTGGTTCTATTTACATTGCTAGGTACTTAGCAGTGAGACTGTCCCTGAACAAAAATGTAAGATGTTGAGCTTGTCCCTTTTGATCCTTTTGACTTCGATGTAGAGTTTATCTGTTAACTCTTTGGTTGGTTATATCCAGTGTTGTTTCAAAAATGACTTAAAGCTGCACTGGGAAATGGGATTGATGAGCTCTGGGAGGAATACGGGCTGTGGCTCCGTGTCCCTTGCCCTGTGACATGGGTGTATAACCAATGATGTGGGTGCTGTTGCTGCACATATTCCATGTGGGCAATTTTGTTAATCTGGTTACTCATAAGACTTCCTTAGAATCTTTCACAAAAGCTGAGCCTCAACCATAAAGCAGTCTTACTTGGGATGATTTTATTATGAGAGTGTTTTTTATTATGACGAAGTCAATAGTGGGAGGGGAAAGGGAGGAACTGAAAACTTTAGATTAAAATGTCTACAGCAATATCAAAGTGAGGAAGGTGTTAATTGATTTGCTGGTGTGAATACCAATCAGATTCCCACCTCATGCTTCAGAAATAAGGGCAGAAAGCACTAATAGCGAATCTTTATTTTCTTGTCCTTTTTTACAGGCCAGGTAGAATACAGTCATGGGAAAGGAGAATCTGGTGGGAGCTTTGCTTTTAAATTTGATGTGGTCGATGGAGAAGGCAACACATTGATCGGCCAGTCATTTTCCATCAGTGTTTTGGGTAAGGGGGCATTGGGTTTCTAAAAATATTCCAGCAGTTCTGGGGTTATATAGTCTACACTGTGCTTACCTTGAGGCTGGAGACTTTCCTTTACCCAGCCCACATGGGAATCTGGAATACTGTCCCCTCTGTTGTGTGAAGCTGATCCTTGGTGCACTCCCTGAAGGACAGGCCTAAGGATTATTCTGATTTTACTCCTGGGCACTAGGCCCAGAATTGAAGAAAGGAAGCTGAAAGGATCCTCTTTCAAATTACTACTTCTGATATTTTCAGAAGACAACTCCCCACCAGTCGTCACCACCAACAAAGGGCTGGTCTTGGATGAGAACTCGGTGAAGAAGATCACCACTCTGCAGCTCTCTGCCATGGACCAGGAGAGTAAGCCTGCAGAATTGATCTATAGAATCACTAGAAAACCTGAACTGGGCCATCTAGAGCATGCAGCGTCACCCGGTAAGCCTATCACCTCTTGCTTCATCAAACCAAAAGTTGGGATTTAGTAAGCGTTGGGGGTAAGCCATGTATGCCTAGAATCTGCCGTTGTTAGTATTTACTTTTTGCATTACGAATTTTGACCATTATATACTGCCTTGCATTACATTTGGCATGCAATAGATACTCAATAATTTCTTGCTGAAACCTGAATGAACGATTGCAATTTTATGTAAGCAATCTTGTCTCCATAACTAGATTGTCAATTCCTTGAGGGCAAACACTGCACCCTGTTCTTCTAAAGTCTGAGCACCCGGCACAGTGTGATGCACTGTGCTTAATCCAGGAAATGTAATTCAGGAAAGGAACGCCTGGATGGCTCAGTCAGTTTAGTGTCTGACTCTGGCTGAGGTCGCGAACTCGCGGTTCATGACTTTGAGCCCCATCTCAGGGTCAGTGCTGACAGCTTGGAGTCTGGAGTCTGCTTCGAATTCTGTGTCTCCCTCTCTTTCTGCCCCTCCCCTGCTCATGGTCTGTCCTTCTCTCTCTCTCTCACTCAAATATAAATAAACATTAAAAAAAATTTTTTAAGGTAATTCAGGAAATAGCAAGTGAGTATGTGTATAGAGCAAGATTCTAGTTTAGCTGCTGCTGAGGAGAGAAAAATAGATATAGGAGATCCCAGCCTCAGTCTCTAAGAAAACGGTACAGGACATTGCATCCTCACCCTCCAGTGTGCTCTATTGGATGAGATAAGAAACCTCTGCATATAACCATATATAAGAGAAGAATATGGTAGGTATTTTAAGAGTTGTATAAACCTGGTGTCATAGAAGCTCAAAAATGGGAGAGGCTAAGGGCACCTGGGTGGCTCAGTCAGTTAAGCATCTGACTCTTGATTTTGGCTCAGGTTATGGTCTCACGATTCATGGATTCAAGCCCCACATCAGGCTCTGCACTGACAGTGTGGAGCCTGCTTGGGATTCTCTCTCTTTCCCTCTCCCTTTGCCATTCCCCTGTTCAGTCTGTCTCAAAAATGAGTAAATAAATGTTTAAAAAAAATGGGAGAGGCTACATTGGGTAGGAAGGTGCACAGAGATGGCATTTAAAAGAGCCCTTAGAAGGTAGACTTTGGGCAAACAGAAATTGTGTTATTTTCAGAGATGGGAATGGCATGGGGGTACATTCCAAAAATGATGAGTGGCCCAGTTTAGCTAAAGCATATACTCTGAAAACAGGAGTAGATGTGGCTCTTGGGCAGAGTGAGATTTTATGCAGGGTCCTCAAAGCTGGGATAAGTAATCCCTATTAAATTCAATAGGCGATGGAGAGTTACTACAGAATTCTGAGCAGGTTAGGAAAGCGAAATTCATCTAATGTCTAACAGATGAGTGAAAGAAAGAAAAAGGAGGCAGTGATAGTTGGTTGGAAGTTTCACATTTGGGCTCAATAGTCGGTAGTGAGGTTTCACCCAGACGGGCAGCGGTGGGTATAGGAAGGTGGGAATGATGTAAGCGATAATACCTGGCACCCAGTAAATATTCAATAGACAGTGGTTGGTGGAAGGAAGGGAGGAAGGGAGAGAGGGAAGGAAGAAGGAATTTCAGAGTGGAAACCTATAGAAATTGGCTGAGTGGATGTGAGGCACTGAAGATGCTTGCTGAGCAATGTAAAGGCAGAGGTGTCTTTATTTCGTACATCATAGAGGCAGTGATCATTTGCAGGAGATTTAGAGCTTCACTGGTTTCCTTTGGATTTTAAGTTACAGAGCCTTCATTCTTTCAACCAGGGGAATGACAAAACAGAGGATGTACTCACTGTGATTCTACTCACTCTCTAATACAGGAAGTCAGAGCATAAGCAAACAAGCAAGCAAATGCATCCTATAACAATGGTTATGAGTATTAGAAGGAGAAATAAGAATGTTCCAGGGTGCAGGGAAAAAGGGGGTAAGGGAAGAAGGACTCCCTAACATGACACTTGAGAAGAGGTCTGAGGAGAGTGAGGGAGCCAGCCATGCTGATGTTATAAGGAAAAGGCTTTCAAGACAGAGGGGTCAGTGAGTGTAAACACCTTGAGTTGGGATCAGCGTGGCACATCCAGTTCCAAAGGCAGCAAGACCAGTGTGGCTGGGGCAGGGTGAATGAGAGGAAGAATGAGAGGGAGACCCATGGTGAGAGATGGAGGGTAGTGTGTCAGAGGATGGGAGGGGAAGGCACACCGACCGTGGTGATGGGGATGGCGGAGGAGAAAGTGTTGAGTCTTTGGTGGGAGGGCATGGGGGAAGATGGGGAGATTGGCGAAAATCCCTAATGCAGGGGTGCCTGGGTGGTTCAGTCAGTTAAGTGTCCGACTTCAGCTCAAGTCATGATCTCACAGTTCGTGGGTTTGAGCCCCGCATCAGGCTCTGTGCTGACAGCTCAGAGCCTGGAGCCTACTTTTGGATTCTGTGTCTCCCTTTCTCTACCTCTCGCCTGCTCATTCATTCTCTCTCTCTCTCTCTCTCTCTCTCTCTCTCTCAAAAATAAATAAACATTAAAAAAAAATCCCTAATGCAAATGGAAGCAAATGGCCTACCCTTTTGTCCCAAAGTTCCTGGGGGAAGAATGCGCATCAGCACTCCTAAGACCTTGGCTGCAGGAGGTATTTGATAACTAATTCATGAGCTAATTGCTTCTGCCAGAATTCTGTCAGGTTGCTGATTGTATCTCTCCAAAGATGAAAGGGCAGACTCTTGGCTGTTGTGTTAGGCAGCTGCATCCACACTGTACAGAGCTTGAAAAGCACTGAGCCTCATGCAAGGCACTGTGAGCTGCCTTCCTGATGGTAAACCCCAGCCCCCGCTCTTCTCTGACCCTGGGCTGTATCAAGAGTTCAGTGCGAGGCTGCTTCAGTGGCTCCTTTTCTGTTTTTACAGTCTCAGCCTTCCCTGGGCTTAAATTCTGGTTGCCAAGACCAACCCAGTGCTGCTTAGAGAAAGACTCTTAATGATCATACTTCTCCCTTGGGAAAGTACCCTCCGCAAAAGGAGGGAGGGCTCCCTTTCCCCAGGACACTTCTTTCACCTCCCTTTTCCACCAGGCTTGGCTTCCTAACCCACTTGACTCGCGCCCCCGCCAGTTTTTCTCCATCCACCTGTTTCTAGAAACTGTCAGTGGACCAGATATGAGGATCCAGCCCCCTCCCCTTTACCCTTAGGGGCTCCTCCCCATTGCTAATGGAACAGAGCTTCCCTGTCCCTTCCCACATCTCCAACCCCATTCTGAGTCATTTCTGTAGCATTTAGACAGAATTCTCACATTCCCTGTCTGCCCTAAGAGAGAATATTTTTATGAATTTGATACTTTAGATGTAAAAGGTGTCCCTTCAGAGGAAATGCATGTTGATATCTTACATTCCTCTCTTAAGGCAGCTGGCTCAGTTTCGAGAAAAGCCTCTGCACCTTGCCTTTTTGCCTCAGTGGGTGCGGATGGGTCTACCAGGAGCTGGGGTGGGCTGGCCTGTGCTTTGCGAGAAGCAAGCTCCTAGGCCAGTGTCTTGTGGTGCAGGCACTGAGCTATTTTGGGACTGATGCCTCTCGGAATTATCAGTTTCCATCAGTGCCTGCAGATATCCTTTCACTGGTTAACTATGAAGTGGACTTATTCTCATACTGTCTGTCTTGGTCAGTGAGTTGTTCTTTTTGGATAGACAGGGCAGGTGTGGAGATCCTATTTTTGTCCCCTGAGATCTAGGGAGCCACATGCCTGTACAGACTGTGTAGAAGACAGACATGGGCCTGCCCGTGTGTGCCCTTTGCAAGGTTGAAGGGCCATCCCCTCATGTCAGGGACCCTAAAGATCCTCGTTTTCCTGTGAAATCAGAGTAAGGAGTTATTAGGATAGAAGCTAAGTCTCTGGAACAAAAAGACTCTAAATTGCAGTGCCTTCCACAAGAAATTCATTTTCTCTCACAGAAAAATCCGGAGGCAGGTGGTCCAGATGGCCTAAAGTGGCTCCGTGATCCTCAATATGAGGCTTCCATCTCTGTCTGAGGTGACCACTGTAATTGTTGCCATTCCCCAGCCAGCAGTAATAGGCAAAGGCCAGGGGAGCCCACATCCATTTCTATTTTAGGAATATTACCGAAAGAACACACATCAATTTTGATCACATCCCAGTGGCCAGAGAGTAGTCAGACAAAGCTGTGAGGTGGCTGGGAAATGTAGACCCTAACTGGGCATCCAATTGCTTAGCCAACAGGGAGGACTTATACTTTTCAAGTCAGGGAGGAGTACAGCAGTCTCCAGCACAGCACTGGTTCTCACCTTCACCAAACACTGACTGAGTAGCTGCTGCAGGAGGAAATTTGTTTTGGAGGTGGGAGACGTGTAAACAAACCTGTGCAAATGTGTTTCAGTAGCTGTGACAGCAACATTACGGGACAGTGAGAGCCAACGCACAGCGAGTTCCACCTAAGAGAGGTGTGGTAGTGAGTCAGGAAAGACTTCCCAGAGATGATGCTTTAGCAAAGGTATTCAGTGGTTTCCTCTTTCTCTCACCCTCTCTCAGTATCCTGACACCAACCAAAATAGGATGCACCCATGGCTTTAGTTTGGGTTCTCCCCGAGAGCAGAGGTATGTTAGTGCACTTAAGACTGCCGTCACAAAGTACCACAGACTGGGCGACTTAACAAAGTCTCACGATCTGGAGCTGGATGTCTGAGATCATGCTGTCAGCAGGGTTGATTCCCTCCAAGGGCTGTGAGGGAGAATCTGACCCAGTCCTCTCTCCTCAGCTTATAGAGATGGCCGTCTTTGTGCTCCCAGGGCATACTCCTTGTATGGGTATGTCTGTGACAAACTTTCCCCTCTTATAAGCACATTAATCGGATTGGATTAGGCCCACTCTAATGATGGTATTGTAACTACTTCCATCTGCAATGATCCTATTTACAAAAAAGGTCACATTGTGAGGTACTGAGGGTTAGGACTTCATATGAATTGGGGGGCGAGCGGTGGTAAGGAAAGGGATACAATTCATTCCGTGACCGGAGGCTCTGAAGAAAATCTGAAGTAGAGAAGCTGAGTCCCCCGCAGCCTGAGTCTGAGGTAGGACACAGGCAGTGTCACAGAGCTATCCACAGCTCTGCAGAAAGCAGGAAGGCTGAGGCAAAGGGAAGGCAATTTCTTCAAAGATACTTTATTCCCACGCTGCTTCCCTGACCTGGACTGAACTTTCTCTAATGTGCTGGCCCTCCAGGGGAATTGGAAAAACTGACAGGGTTAATGTGGGTCTCTGTAATACTGCCAGATACATAGTTTAGCCAGCGGGTTGGTAGCTGAAAACACCTTCGATGGGATTAAATGCCTTCAAGACATTTCAAACAGTAACTACCTGCTGTGACAGCCAGTAGGGACAATATGTTATTGGAAACACCATCTTGATGGGGAGTAGCTTAGGTCTTCCAATGCCCAATTAACAAAGGCTGGAATTTTTTCTTACATGTATAAAGATTGAAAATCTGTGCTCAGTAGGACCTCTTAGATAGGAATTAGAGTGGATGAACTGAATTCATTCATCAACCATGTTTTGAGTACCTGTTGTGTGCCAGGCACTATTGTAGGTGCCCAATAGTGAAGAAACAACAAAAATCCTCGTTCTCTTGAAGCTTATGTTCTAGATGCAGCGCGTTACCCTCTGGCACTAAGTTAGGGATATCAGACAAGAAAGTATTCTAGAAAAAATGAATCAATTAAAAATATTACAATGGTGATATTACAGAGGTAGATTCCCGAGTGGCTTTTGTGATTTTTCACTAATTTTCTGTGTTTTTCACATTCTCTCTAATAGGCTCGTATTACTTTTATATTGGAAAAAAAAAAAATTAAAGGATAAGGGTAAAATTCAAAAGGCTCCTCACCTAGCCTGAAGAGGTTAGGTGAGTTGTACAAAAAGTACTCCCAGCGAGCATAAACTTTAAAGTTAGACAACCTTGAGCTCCAGCCCCAGCACTGCCCTCCTATTAGCTGTGTGACCTTGGATAGATCACATTGCTTTTCTAATTTTATTCGTGTCATAATCTAGAAAAACGGAGGTAATATGCCAACCTTGACCTCCCAGAATTGTTACAAGATACAACTCAATATGTATAAGCAAGTGTGAAACAGTGTTCTACACATGGAGTAGGTGCTCAGTGTTTGCTAGGTCGACTTGGGAAAGGTTCATTAAGATCAAGCCTAGAGCTGTCATATACTGCTAGTGGAAATATAAAATTACCACTTAGTTTGGCAGTCTCCTAAAAAGTTAAGCATGCACCTAACATTCCCACCATTCCACTCTTAAAGATTTACCCAAGAAGAATAAAAACTTAAGCCCATACCAAGACTTGTGCACAAATGATCATAACAGCTTTATTTGCAATAGCACAAAACTAGAAATAACCTAAATGTCCATCAACAGGTGAATGGAGAAACAAACTGTAATAAATCCATACAATAGAATACCAGTCATCAATAAAAAAGAACAAACTATTAGTACATGCTGCAATATGAATGAATCTCAAAACAATTATGCCCAGTGAAAAAAAGCAGGCATAAAATAATACATAGCTTATGATTCTAATTATGAAAAAATTAGAGAAAATCCAACTAACCTACAGTTACAGAAAACAATTGATTTGTTTCTTTGGGATAGGGTAAGGCATGAGAAAGGGAAGAACGGAGGGATTATACAATGTCAGTTGAGAAACTTTTGGGGTGATGGAAATGTTCACTATTTTGATTGAGATGATAGTTTCATGGATGTGCCCAAGCATACTTTAAATATGTGTAATTTATTATATGTCAATTTCCTCTCCGTAAGAAATGTTAAAAATGGGAAAGATCAATTCCAAACCTTTCTTTCCAAGAAGAAGGAAAAAATCTATTACCTTTCTTCATCACTCTTAGACTACAAAAGACTCATATAAAGGGAACAGTGAATTAGGTGACCAGTTGATTGCGAGAATCCATACAAGAATTTCCCCATGAGCTGTGAGGATGGATTCACAGCAGGGAAAAAGATTTAAATTTCTCAGTGCAGCCAGTCTGAAGTTATTAAATTTTTAAAGAATGGTATGGATTTCTGTCCAGAGCCACAAGACAAAGCGATAAGACAGGAGGCTATATTTTTTGCCTGTCAAGAGCTGATGTAGCAAGCACAGAAATATAAAATTCCTCATCAGAAAAATAATGCCCCAGTATCCAGGAGACTGTTGTATCTAGGTAACAAATTTCAAATGATAAAGAGAGTTGTAAATGTATAAACCATATGGGTTGATTTTTTTTTTTTTTTAAAGATAAAGCAGTGATATTGATGCCACAGTTACATGTAAAACAGTCAAAGTAGAATCTCTTTGGTTTTTTTTGCTAAAACGACAAACTGGTTTCCCCAGGATTAACAATGACAAATAACAAATTCCAGGAAACAGCAAATGAATTTCAGGACCAAACCAAAAGACCAGATTCAATGGATTAATACCCCATCACCCAGAAACAGAAAGAGGGAATTTGTGCTGAGGGACTAAAACTACATTTGATATGGGTTCGTTTCAGTCTTGGCTGACACCAGAGGATGAACCATGGAAACCCAAAGCCCTAAGATAGGAGCAAGAAGTCTGGGCTGTTTTGATAAAATATTGTCGGACATTTAAAAACATAAGATGTTATTCATTTGTGGGATATGGGTGTTATCTAAAATCACTTTAGGTTTTTTTGTTTTGTTTTGAGTTTTAAAATGACTGAAAAAAATGTAACGTGTTTTCTCTATATCATGTTCTTAAAGGATACTGGCTTTTTAGGTCATTTTAGAGTTGAGATAGAATTATTGCTCAAACCCCAAAGTCATACAGTATGTTTTGTAACTGCCAGCCTGGCTAAAGTGGTATGTGAGAAGCTAGAATCGTACACCAGAGAGTTGAAAGGGACCTTGAAGAATATCCAATGAAATCTTGGATGCCAGGCTCACTAATCACAGAAAAAAGGCTATGTGTAGCCAAGCCCTGTGACTCCAGTGTTCAAAAGCTAAGTCATGACACAATATTAAAAATTAGGGCAGGTTTTCAGAAAGGACTCTGAGGCTATAGGGGAATATAAAACCTAAGAGAGAGGAGTTTGGAGACTAAGGCAATGGCTCTACCTTTCACAGATTTGACCTGCATACATGAACCCCTAGAGAAAGGAGAGGAACAATTATTGAGCACCTGCTGTTGGCTTGGCACATAGTAGAAACTAAATAATTAAGTTAACATGTGCTCCCACAGAACGTGTGCTGTTGTATATATATATACACACACACACAAACAACTCTAACACAGCGTCTCAGAGAGAAGCATATAAATGCTATGAGAGAAATACAAAGGACTCTGTGTGATGAGAGTATGGCATTTCTCTAGTATTAGAAGTATGGCTAGCATTTTGACATCCTTTCTCTGGTTCTCTCTTCCCCTTTTGCTAGGTATCCAGATTAATTCCTTTACTCAAGCTGACTTGACTTCACGAAACATTCAATATATCCACTCCAGTAAGACCGAGAAACATTCAGATGCCTTCAGCTTCACACTCTCAGATGGAGTCAGCGAGGTAGGCAAGGCACTCTATTCCCTCAGTGAATGGGTACTGATTCTGCACAGTCTTCCTTGATGCAAAGCAACTATGCAAGCCTCACCTTCCCCTACTCTCACCCAAGGCGAGTGGCGGCTTCTGACAGCCCTGGGGCTCTCGCCAAAGGGAAATCACCCTGGATTCCAAATCAGTCAGTCATGCCGGGAATGGGTGAAAGGAAAAGTAGAAAAAGCACCTACCTTCTCCATGGGTGGGTGCTGAGGACAGTTGTCCCACCTGCACTTTCTGCCATCTAGGTGATGCAGACTTTCCATATCACCATACGCCCTGTGGATGATTCACTTCCTGTTGTACAGAACTCGGGGATGCGGGTACAGGAGGGTGTGAGGAAGACCATCACAGAGTTTGAGCTCAAGGCAGTGGATGCCGACACAGAGGTAAGAGCACTCCACTTGGTTCTCTGCTTGAATGAGAGGCTGTTCTGTTGCTTTGTGACTATGCATCCTGAGAGTAGGGCAGAAGGGTAAGGTTCATGCAGGCATCCTTGAAGGGTTAAAAACTAGAAGATCTGTGGCCTTCTGGAAAATAGAAACTAATAATATTTGAGATCAAATTGTTTTTAAACACTTCCTCGAATCCAAAATAACATTCTCTCTCTCCCCTGATTACATGTAATAATCCTTTAACATGCTGATTCTTTAAATCATGATTCATAGAAAATTAGATTGATGGCATTTTACCCATTTTTTTTTTTTTATTTTTTCTCATTAGAGTGAACAAGTGTTTTTTGGATACCTATTCATTTTTCCTATCATTTTACCTGCTTCATTCAGACTTCTCTGAATGACAACTGATTATTAAAATTTGAGCATCCTTACAGAACTAGGCTTTATTCAGTAAAACAGAGCACATAGAGACTAAACTCAAAATCTCATGATGCTTTCAAGTTAAAGTATCTAACATTCTGGCATGATTCAGCTCTCCCATAGAAGAGTACCATAGCATTTGTTCATTAGTTCTGTGTGTCTTTCCCTGTGCCAGTCCTCAATCGTTCATTTATTCTCAAAAACATTGATTACCTAGTAAGTGCCAGGCTTTGCTCTAGATGCTAAATAGAGGGCTGTGAACAAAACAAAGTTCCAGGCTTAGGGAGTTTCAGCGTTAGGTTAAGGGAACAGACAAGAAAGAACGTATAAACATCATGTCAGATAGGATAGGTGCTATGAATAAAAATGAAGCAAGACAAAGGAGATCAAGATTGAAGGGTGTGTTATCTTAGACAGAGTGGCCAGGGGAGTCTTCTCTGAGGAGCTGATATTTGAGCAGAGATATCATGAAGTGGAAGAACAAGGTATGCAGTTGTCCGAAAGAGTCACTCTCTGGGAAGAAGAACCAGAAGTGCAAAGGGCCTGCAGTCAAGGTGCTTGGAACCTTTGAGTTACAACAAAGAAGCCAAGAAGCCAGAACCCAGTAAGCAAGCAGGAGAAAAGAGGAATGGGGCCAGAGAGGAAGCCCGGCACTAGGCCACAGAGGGCCTCACTGGCCCAAGTCAGGCTTTCGCATTTATTCTAAGTTGGTGGGAAATCATTGGAAAGTCTTGAACAGGGTTTTCTACATCTTTCTTTTTTCTTCTATGTGACACCCTAGAAGCCACAACTAGACAGGGGAAATTAGCTTATGTTCTGTTGCATATGGGATTCTGTACATGGGAGTTTTGGGAAAGTGGAGAAAAGGTTAGGAAGGAAATGAATGGTTTTAAAAGTCTAGTTCCTATCATCCTGGCAGAGGTTAAAAATTCAGGCTTTTGAGGTGCCTGGGTGGCTCAGTTGGTTAAGCGGACAACTTCGGCTCAGATCATGATTTCGTAGTCTGTGGGTTCGAGCCCTGCATTAGGCTCCATGCTGACAGCTCAGAGCATGGAGCTGCTTTGGATTCTGTGTCTCCCTCTCTCTCTGCCCCTCCCCTGCTTGCTCACTCACTCTCTCTCTCTCTCAAAAATGAATAAACATCAAAAAAATTTTTTTAAGAAATTCAGGTTTTCCCCTTTGACCCTTAAAAGACAAATCTAAAAGTCTTCTTCTGACACCAGAAGGCTCCAGAACATAAGTTCAATTGTAGTAACCGATATAGTTTCTCTCCTTAGTTTTATTTTTGGCACCTGTAAGGCAAATGCAATCCTTATTTTATAAACATCTTTAGGTGTGGGTATCCTTGACCACCTGCTGGCCATCACTCACAAATCTGGTTTCTGCTACAAACTTCTCTTCTCCCCTGGCTTTGTATGCCCTCAACAGGCCGAGTCTGTCACGTTCGCCATTGTGCAGCCTCCACGCCACGGCACCATCGAGCGGACCACCAATGGGCAGCATTTCTGGCACACCTCCACCTTCACCATGGAAGACATCTACCAGAACCGGGTCAGCTACAGCCATGATGGCAGCAACTCCCTCAGAGACCACTTCACCTTCACTGTGGCTGATGGGACAAACCCCTTCTTTATCATTGAGGAAGGAGGAAAAGAGGTAAGGGGCAAAGACAGTGGGGAGGGAGACACAGCAAAGTGTGCCCAAGTTTGTCCAGAGGCAGAACATGGCATTTTTAGGCCAAGAATAGCAATGTTCTTATTGTCACTAATTGGCCTTGGGCAAATCACTTAACTTCTGTAAGCGTCAGCTTTTTACCCGTGAAATGGGTACAATTTCAGTTAGTCTAAGGCTCAAAGGAGGTAATCCACGGAAAGTGTATAATATTGTTGGCAAATAGCATGCACAAGAAAGGGTGATAGTTATTGTTATTAAGACTGTCATTATTTCCCTTTTCCTTTTTCCCACCCATTGACTCCTTTCATCTGGTTTTTCAATAATCTCATATGATTCTAAATTGTCTTTCTCTTTTCTGTGCCTCCTCAGTCAGCCAGAGTTTCTCAATCTCCGAAAGAATAACCTAGTTAAGAGTGTGGCTTTTAATCAGTGTCCAAAAGACACTGATTACAATTCTAGCTCTCTCACTTACTAGCTGAAATGTCTTTGTAAGTCATTTACCCTTCCTAAGCCTCAGCTTCCCTGTCCATAAAATGGGGATTATATCTGCCTTTATGATATATGTAAAGCACTTAACGCAGTGCCTTACACAGGAAGCATAGGAAACATTCAATAAACTGTGGCTGTAGTGTCATCATCCTTGTCGTCATTTTAGGACCAGCTCGTGGAACAGGTTAATAGTGTTTTTCTCTTAAGGTCCTAAAGTTGTCAAACTTTTTCTCTAAGAGAATTTCTCCATTCTCCGCTACCTTCCCTGCAGTTCTTACTCACTCCTTTATTCCTCAGCCAGATTTCCAGCAGTATCATAACCCCTGGGAATAATTGCAACTCTCATAGAAGGTGGGCCCGAGGACACGTCTGCATGTCAGGCATCTGTGTCTGACTCCGCAGAAGCAGTTCTACTGAGCAGCATGATCACACCCGACTGTATTTCAGGATACCAAAAGGGTCAACTTCTCAGTCCTGTGGGGTCCTTTCCTAATCTGATGATGCGTGGGCATGATTCCTTTCCTGGAAGAAGAATCCCCCTGCATCCCTTAGAGAAAGCCTGTGTGAAGGTCATTCTCAGCTGGCCCAGGTGCCGGTGAGACGCCTCTTGGGATTGCCTGCCATTTCAGTGTCTGCACTGCGTCACCGTCTGGCAGATCATCACTTTTATTTTCTCTCTTCTAAACCTGCTCCCCAACTTAATTTGACTTTCAGAAGAGAAAAAGATTTCAGGATGAATCAGCAAGAGGCTACCTCTCTGATAAACACAAAAGGTCATAGTAGTCTCCAGAGGGACTGTATTATTTTTGAAATGGAAATTATTTAGGATGGTTGCAGAAGATTGAAAAGCCAGTGGCTTGCTGCCCTGTGTGCTGGTGTGCCTTATTTTCTAAGGAACAGTGAGGTTCTGAGAGCAGACCACGTATGTTCAGTGTGTGTGTGTGGACATGTATCTGTGTGACAGTGAAAGTATAGACCAGTTTCTTTTCACTATTCCCACAAACGCTTTTATTCTTGATTTCCTCAGCCCCTTTCCCCCTATGGACAGTTCTCCCTCAAAAAAAAGGAAAGAAAGGAAGAGAATATCGTCCCATGAAACGTCTTTTCACATCTGGCAGAATCACACCTGGGGACTTTGACATTAACCTGTTAATGATGAGTTTAGTCCACCTCTCATGAAAATGTTAACAAGAGTCATCGAAAGGAAAATAGTGCAATACTGAACACAGCTAAGGAAGGCATGGGTGTGGGAAAGTCAACTTCCTTAGCAGGTGGAATTGCAGGAAAGTGCCACTTTCCTTGCTTTCCTTGTCATATTGTCCCCACTTTCTCAGTCATCATTCTTCTCTGTGCCTCATGCCAAGGGGGGCAAGCAGTAGGAAACTGGCTCAGTCACCCATGCTAAAGTGCCATCAGATTTCAGGGGTTGCAACTCTGTAGGTCCCAGACCTGACATATTTCAAATGTCTGTGAATCATGACTTTTTTTCTTTTGGCTTCCCCCACAGGTTATGACAGCAGCACCTCAGCAGTTCCAAGTAGACATCCTCCCAGTAGATGATGGCACCCCTAGAATTGTTACCAACCTGGGGCTCCAGTGGCTGGAGTACATGGATGGCAAGGTAAGGCCTTTCCATCTGCCACATTCACATGAACCAACTTGGGCTATGTCCTTATTCAGGACAACTTGGGGATAGAAGTCCAGTTCCACTCACGTTTATCCCTCCCTAAGGGAGCTGATTTTTCTAAGATTGGCAAGCTCCATGAGTTTCATTAAGATTGTATATATAGTCTGGGGCGCCTGGGTGGCTCAGTCGGTTAAGCAGCCGACTTCGGCTCAGGTCATGATCTCGCGGTCTATGAGTTCGAGCCCCGCATCGGGCTCTGTGCTGACAGCTCAGAGCCTGGAGCCTGTTTCAGATTCTGTGTCTCCCTCTCTCTGACCCTCCCCCGTTCATGCTCTGTCTCTCTCTGTCTCAAAAATAAATAAACGTTAAAAAAAAAAAAATTAAAAAAAAAAAAGGTTGTATATAGTCTAAGATGTTCTTACAAAGTGACTCCCCAAAATACAGAAGCTCGAACAAGATAGACATTTATTTTCTTTTTTTTCTCACATAAAGAGTGGAAGTAAGTGGGCAGTCTAGGGTTCTACGTGACCGTTCAGAGATGCTGATTCCTTCTGTCTTATTGTTCTGCATCGCTGGGTTGTTGCTGTTAACAACATAGCCAAAACTCTTAAGCTATTCATTGATATTCCAGCCCATAGGAAGAGGAAAATAGAGAAGTAGAGGGCAAGGAACTTCATTTTAAACAAGTGATACAGAAATTAAATACATCACTTGCACTCATATTATTTTGGCAAGAAATTGGTCATATGGCTCCATCTGTTGCATAAGTGGCTGGGAAATAGTCTCTAGCTGGCTCAGCTAAAAGTTTGTTAACTAGAAGAAGGGGGGGATGGGTTTCAGGAAGGATTGATGAGAAGAAAGTGAGTATTTTGTAGGTGAGTATCCTCAAAGGACTCCTAGTTTAGAAATTCCTTTCTCCTCCTAAATCCCAATTTGGTCTTTTTAAGATATGCCACGATTCTTACCTGGTTACATATCAAGCATTAAATGCATATGCACTGAGTCCTTTCTTTTGTGTGTGGTATCCCCTCTAGGATGTGGATTTTCTTATCTCCATGGAGCTAATTAGTTGGCTGTATATGTAGCTGCTGTGCTATAGTTTTCTATTGAACTGGTTGGGATTTTTTCAAATTAGTACAAACTCCTCTCATCCCCTATTTCATTTTTTTCCCCATATTCAGAACCATCCCATTCTCTTCTCAACACTCTCCAATTGGTTTTCTACTTCCCACTTTTATCCTACTGCAATAACTCTTATCAAGTCACCAATGACCTTTATTTTGCCAAATCCAAAGGTCACTTACATGTCTTTACTCTATTAGATCTACAATATTTAATACTGTTGAATACCCCCTTTTTTCTCCCAAACCTTTGCTCTTACTAAATATTTCTTGAATGGATGAATGAGAGAATTAAAGTTTAGCCAGTGTATTTGGGCAATATTTGGGTATTTATCTTACTCAATTTCAAGCATTATGATTGACTCCTATAAGGTATAAAGTGGCCGTCTTCCCTGTATATTATCATTGTTTCAAAGTTCCAACCTTTCCCACCATCTCAAATCTCTCCTCCAGTCCAGATGGAATTAATCTCTCCACTCCCAAAAAGTGTACAGTACTCTTTTTGTATCTCCTATTATGGTTCTTGCCACAAGAGTTACCTTGCTCATGAACCTTTCTTTCCCAATAAAGTGTGAACACCTCAAGGACAGAGGCTGGGATGGTTGCCGTCCTCATACCTCTTCAAACCTGACAGAGTTTTCCATGCAGTAAATGCGCTCGGTAAATCATTGTTGAACTGAATTAATTCTGAGTCAGAGGGTCTTGGTCTGGCTTTATTCCCACCTCAGGAATTAAATGTAATGGGTTTCTATTCCAGGCAACCAACCTGATCACCAAGAAGGAACTGCTGACCATGGACCCGGACACAGAGGACCTGCAGCTTGTCTATGAGATAACAGCGGGCCCCAAGCATGGCTACGTGGAGAGCAGGCTCCAGCCTGGCAGAACTACTGTTACTTTCACGCAGGGTGGGGACTCAGGGACCCACGAGATGGGATAAATCTGTTCTAACTCTCCCCACCGCCCTGATCTTTTCTCACAACCACTTCCAGCTACTTATCCCCATGTAACTTATTTGTAAACAAACAGATCTTTTAGTGTCTAACCATCCAGCTTTGGAATTTTACTTCTCCTGATTTCCTTTTCCTATTACTGTGAATTGTGGCAAAAAAAATTTTTTTTTTTCTTTTTGTCCTTACCGTGCTTCCTCAGCTCCCAAATGCTTTAGGTTTTGGCAAGATTTAGTAGAAAGATGACATATTGATTGGTTTTCTTCTTCTTTTTTTTAAATTGAAGCATAGTTGACACACAATGTTACATGAGTTTCAGGGGTACAACATACTTGATTTTCTTTAAAAACAACCACTATACTTTATGAAATATCTGTTATCCTGTATGGTTTATTTTTGTCCTCTAACGGTTATGGATTGTCTTTTGAGTCTTCAACAAAGTAATTAAAATCAACACAGGTAGGTTGCTCAACAGAAGTATTTTCCTATTTTGAAAAAATTTTTTTTTGTTATGTTTATTTATTTTTGAGACAGAGAGAGACAGAGCATGAACAGGGGAGGGGCAGAGAGAGAGGGAGACACAGAATCTGAAACAGGCTCCAGGCTTTGAGCTGTCAGCACAGAGCCCGACGCGGGGCTCGAACTCATGGACCGTGAGATCATGACCTGAGCCGAAGTCGGCCACTTAACCGACCGAGCCACCCAGGCGCCCCTGTATTTTCCTATTTTGAATCACATCAAGGACCATTCTGTATTTTAGTTTCTTATAAGTATGTCAGACTCTTCTAGACTTCTTTTGAGGATGGACCTTACTTCAAGCAGTCGTTGCAAAAACTTACACCTTACAACTCAGGCACCATGTTTCCCTTTTCTTCCCGTTCTCAATCTTGTGTTCTTTCCCAGAAGAGAGCATGTTTTCTGTGCCTTATGTATGAGCTGTTTTAATACACCCCAGCTTTTCTTAATAGCACGTACCTTCTAAAGAACCTTATTTAGGAAGAAGTAGGGGTAAGTATGAGCATGTATATACAGAGGATGGAATCAAAGACTTTTCTCCGTCAGCTCTCAGATTTGCCTTTAACATTCCAGAGAGATTCATTAAAGTCCTTTTTTGCCAAGACCCTGGGATTCTCATTTTACAACAACATAAGGTACTCTCTGTACCTAAGTACCCTCTTTTGTCACACAGAGCTATAGGATTTTATTTTAAAATCTGGAAGACACATTTATTTTTAAGACTACTATCCCTTTTTGTTCTTAGGACATTAATTTCTGTCTGCAGCCCATTAGAAAAATAAACTGGGTATGTTAGTGTCGAATCTACAAGACTGCCTTTACATCCTCAGTTAATTCACCATGTGTTTCTTCTCACAGAGGATGTGAACTTGGGATTGATCCGTTATGTGTTGCACGAGGAGAAGATCCATGAGATGATGGATAGTTTTCAGTTTCTGGTGAAAGACAGTAAACCCAATGTGGTCAGCGACAATGTGTTCCATGTTCAATGGTCCCTCATCAGCTTTAAATATACCAGGTACAAGGGTTATTGGTGTTCATTCTTTTTTTTTTTTTTTCATTCTTGAGAAATATATCAGGCAAACAGAGGAAATCAGATTGAAGTACCAGGGGATAAATTCTAGTTATCTGATAATGGTGGTGGTGGGTATAACAATAATAAAAATAACATCACCAATTTTTTTAATACTGTTTGTATCAGGCACTTGACATACATCATCTTGTTTACTACTTGCGGTTGTAAGGTGAGTGCTATTGTTATCCCCACAAGAACAAGGCAATGGAGACAGAAAGAGGTTAACTAGTTTACCCAAAGTCACATAGCTAAAAAGTGGTAAAACCAGGGTTAAAGTCCAGTGATCTTAACCATTGTGCTTTACTGCATCTCCTACAATTATTTTTGCTTCTGTCTTTAAGTTTTAGAATACAGTTGAACTGATAAGAAACAAAATACACATTCAAGTTCTGAAAGTAATCACTGGCTCATAATAACAACATCTTTGCCTTCCCCCTACATTCTCTCTGTTCTTGGGCTTGCATTTTCCCCCTAGTTCCTTTGGTGTTCATAGAATTCTGTATCTTTTGGAACAAATTCATAGCCTAATATAGGTAACTCTTTTAAGGTGCTTTTATAGCCTGTTGGGTGGTTGAGAGGCAAGTAGGCACCAATTTTGGTAAAGATAGGCAGGCACAGTATTGATTTTTAGAGGTCAGATTATAACTAGGGTTATAATTTTGTGGGGGAGATAATTCTTTAAATTTTTTTTTACTGTTTATTTTTGAGAGAGAGAGAGACAGAGTGTGAGCAGGCGAAGGGCAGGAGGTAATTCTTTCGATCTACATTTCAGAAACTCACTACTCTAAGAAATCAGTTTCATGATAATTCAGATGAAAGTTGGAATGGGGGTTAGGGGATAACCTACAAACCTGATTTCATGTGCCCAGTCCTGGGCTGTTCCAGTCTTAGTCACACATACTTAGAAAACTTAGTGGAACATTATAATCAACTTTTTATATGTAAGTTCTGCTGTTACTTTTCTCTTGTTTGTATATCCTTAAAAATTAAATAAATGGACTAAACCTGACCACTTTTTCTGGACAAGCCTCCAACTTTTAATGGGCTGAATAGTACAGAGTGTCCCAAACCTGGAAATGAGGACTGACCTATCAGGGGCACTTTGCCTACAACCCTCACAGCAACAAGACATAAGTAGGCTCTGGGCAAGGCAAATGAACCTGTGATCATCATCCTCAGGGATGAAAACCAAGGCCCAGCTCAGGCCCCACTCACTTATGGCTTTTCTAAACCTAGATACTTACTATGAATTAATGACACATGGATAGTTTGCCTTCTACTTTGCAAAAGCAATACAAATTCATAGCAGCAAGCTAAGTTAACCCTGTGTCTTAAACTATTTGGGCTGTTATAACAGAATACCATAGATTGGGTGGCTTACAAACAACAGAAATTTATTTCTCACAGTTCTGGGGGCTGGGAAATCCTAGATCAAGGTGCTGACAGATTCGGTGACTAGTGAGGATCCTCTTCCTGGTTCATAGACGGTTGTCTTCTCCCTGTGTCCTTACATACTGGAAGGACCAGGGAGCTCTGTTGGACTTCTTTTATAAGGGGAGCAGTCCCATTCATGAGGGCTCCACCATCATGACTAATCACCTCCCAAATATGATCACATTGTCGTTAGGATTTCAACATATGAATTTGGGGGGACATGTTCAGTCTATAGAACCTTGTCACTCCCCAGTGTCACAAAGCTCCATTTGTCTTAACACCTTTGTTATGTAGGCCTGGTTCTCTGCCACCACCCTGGCTCCTTTGCATATTTCCTGGAGATCTGGTCCAGTCAGTTTCCACCCGAGCTAAGTCATTAATTGTCTTCCAAACAGCTTTCTTTCCTAAGAACCCACTGAACTATTCTAGTTACTCTACCGCATGAGGGAGAGATTGTTTGTCATTCCTCTGTGTTTTGAAGTACAGCGTGCATAGCTCCTATGTGCTGCTCATTTTCTGAATGACTTTCAACTTGCTCTGAGAACAGGGCAGATACCATTCTGCATCCACAGCCTTCTTGGTCACTTGGTGCTGTGACTATTCCAGGTGAACACATTTCCTCAATTTATAACCTGGCTTCCTAAAGAAATTAAACTTCCTATTCTATGAACTACCTGACACCAGTAACCAACCAGGAGAGACAGGCATTAAACAAGTGGATTCTTCACAGCCCCAGCTCACAATTTCAGAGACCACCTTTTTGTGTGCTTCCAGCTACAACGTGAGTGAGAAAGCGGGGTCTGTCAGTGTCACAGTGCAGAGGACTGGGAACCTGAACCAGTATGCCATCGTCCTGTGTCGCACTGAGCAAGGGACCGCCAGCCCCAGCTCCGGAGTCAGCTTCCAGCCAGGACAGCAGGACTATGTGGAATATGCTGGCCAGGTAGGATGAGCGAAGAGGCCTCTGATTCCTGACCGCCAGCTGGCTCCACCAGGGCAGCACTGTGGTCATTGGCAAGTGAGGCGCCTTCCCTCTAATTTTTACTCCTCTTCCCTTTCCATTGGTGCCCTTCCTCAAGTGATTTTCCTGTGTTCCCTTCTCACAGGGCCTAGTTCCTCCCAGCTAATCTACTCTCCGTGTAAGTTTTAACTGTCTAAGTTGTCTGGCTTCTCAGTCTTTACATTTTGCTTCATGACCACAAAAACTCTGCATTGTGTTCTGTGTGAGACCTTTGGCATCTAAGCCCTTCCTCTCCCCTCACCTTCTCTACCTGAGAAGGGAAGAGAGAGTACAGGAAGATGGTTGAGAAGCTCTTGGAATAGCCTGGGTGAGAGATAATGGGAGCTTGAGTTTCAGTTATGGGGTAAAAGTGGAGACAAGTGGGTGGATTGAACAGATGAGTAAGAATTGATAGAATTTCACAGTGGATTAGATAGTGGGCAGAAGTGGGAGATGGATGGTGATGCCCCTTGCTGGGAGGGCACACTGTCAGAGGAGCAGGTTTGGCAAGGACTGGTCTTGGCTGTGCTTCTTCGGACAGGCCGAGTGTGAGGTGCCTGAGATTGTGAGAGGACCGAGAGGACCACAGTCGTGGTGGTGGTGGTGGTGATGGTGATGGTGGTGGTGGCGGCAGTTGGCAGGGGGTGCAGAGAGCAGCTGGGGCAGAGGTGCCTGAGCAAGTCTCTACCACAGTGGTGGTAACTAGAGCCAGGGTGGGGATGAGGCAAAGAGCGGAGAGAGTAAACACAAAAGAGAGAGGAAGAGGACTTAAACAGTAAAGTCCTTTATGGCAGGATGCCCCATGTTTACCATCTTTTACATATGGTACAATAGCTGGCACTTACTAGGTATTTCTTCAGTGTTTTTGCAAAGTAGTTTCACCATTCTTAATGACATCGTAAATCTCTGTAAAGAGGAATGAGCTCTCTCTTTGAGGCATTTCAGCTGGGCTGAGGTCAATTTAAATGAGGAATGAGAAAAGAATAAGGAATCCTTTAGAAAAATAATAAGAACATTTATTTGTTTTTGTCAAGGAAAGACAAAAGGCAGTGGGTTCTAGAGCTAAATAGAGATCTAGGGGTGTTTCTAGTGGGTTCTAGAGCTAAATAGAGATCTATGGAGTGTTTTGAAATGTGGAGCTTCGTAAAACTTAATTTGATTAGTTGATTAGATATGGAATAGTAATTTTCTGCTGATGAAAATTGTGTTTTTCAGATTTGTGTGTCCCTAGAGATTGATGACTATTTTACATATTTTAGCTATCTCAGTTTATACAAAGTGCAGTCTGGGCCTATTCCCTAACCTTTTAGTTTTGAATAAATCCATAACCCTGGTTCCATTTCAAGGTTTTATCTTTATCTTTTTTTTTAAGACAAAGTAAAAACAGAATAAATCCCTATAAGTTCATGATTGTGTGAATATAAAATAATTTCTCTGTCTTGTATCAGGCTAAATTCATATACATTATAGACCTATCCTATCTTAATGACAAAGGATTTAGTTAAATATAATGTTAAAATTTAGTCTGGCTTGTTCATAATGTAACTTTCTCTGGATTCAAACTCCATTATCCAGTACACTGAGATTCTATGTCAATTTTGATTGTGTAAAAACAGTATAACCATGGTAATGAGGATAATATCTCGCATTTGTTCAGTGCCTTAAAATATACTTCAAACTTTCATTATACATTGTGTCTTTTAGTCCTCCCAGTAAATATGTGAAATAAGTGTGTGAAATTATTATTTAGCTGATGAGGAATCCAATGTTTGTAAAAATTCATAGACTATCCCAACTTGAGACCCCCAGAACTTCACACTCCAAGTTCAAAGATCTTTCCAGGTAAACTTGCCGCAAATAGAAGGGGACATGAGTAATCAAATCACTCTTGCTCCAAGTGAATTAATAAAATAAGATATGAATAGTTACCAACCTGTTTTTCTACAGTCACCAGATAGTAGGAGGTATCTTTGCGTTCCATGTCCCTATACAGTAAATCAGCTCCAATGTATAGATGAAGAATAGGAAGACGTAGCTAAGTGTTCCAGGTGATACAGCAAGAAGTTGGGGTAGAAGAACCAGCTATTTCATTCAGTGCTCTGCCCCCTAGGCTTGGGTCCCTTTTCCCAGGATGATCTAGGGGAGCATAGCAGGGGAATCTGAAGCACAATGTAACTCCTTGCTGTTTCCTTTTTGACAGGTGCAGTTTGATGAGCGAGAGGATACCAAGTCCTGCACCATTATCATCAATGATGATGATGTGTTTGAGAATGTTGAGAGTTTCACCGTGGAGCTCAGCATGCCAGCATATGCCCTATTAGGGGAGTTCACCCAGGCGAAGGTCATTATCAATGACACTGAGGATGAACCCACATTAGAGTTTGATAAGAAGACCTACCGGGTCAACGAGAGCGCTGGTTTTCTGTTTGCGCCTATTGAAAGAAAAGGTCTGTTGGTGCCAAAGGTGACAACGAGCTATAATAATAGCTAACATTTTTTTGCATCCTTTTTATGTGCCAAGTGCTCATGTATTGTATTAACTTCTGTGTGTAAGTGCTTTACATGTTTAATTCCCGGAACAACTCTAATAGTGATCCTACCTGTCGTGAGTACTATCAGAAGACTCCTCTTCCTAGTTCAAGTTGTTAGTGCTCCCATTTATTCTTTAATGGGATTAGAAGACTGGTTATATTTGGCCTTGCAAATTATTCATGAACTTAGAATTCTTAATCAATCACCCGATCTATAAATATTTAGTAGCCTTGGTCAAGCAGGGAAGTTTGAAAGAGATGGCTTCTCATCTTAGTCCTGGAAGACAGAAAATATGTTTAAAGATTTTCCTTTGTGACTGTCACAGATAGAGCTCAGATGAGAGATAAACTGTGTGTGAGAAATAAAGGGCAATGCTTGAGGGATTGAAAACAAAACAAAGATCATATGCATTTATGATCATGCAATATTGAGACTTTAAAACTCATGGAAATGAAATCCCCCACTCAAAACCAGAACATGACTATAAGTGATGAGGTCAGATTTTTTATTGAATCTGCTGACTGGGTATTAGTGTAACAAACACTGTAGATAATGCAAACCCTTGGTGATGCCACTTGGAAAACAAGTAAGCCCCATTGATTGCTCTGGGCCAGCAAGCCAGGCCCAGAACAGGCTGTCTTCCAGGGACGTGGCAACACTAATAAGCAAAGTCATTTGTACAGAGAGGCAGGTTTTATTTTGTTTTGTTTTTCTTTTTTTAAACAAGCCAATTTCTCCCTGAGCATTAAAGTGCAGAAGTTTATTCAGAAAGGCGGTGAACTGTGCTCAGATCACTACCTTCAGGACACAATTACTTTGCTACTTAAAGTACCAAATATGTCTCTTATCTTTCTACCCGCTGTGGTCTTAGATGGTGGGCAATGAGTCTTGTGAATTAACAGAGCACAAAATTCACGGAATAGGAAATCCATTTTAAGTTGTTTGGCGAAGTATCTGGGGTATATTAAATCCTCAAGTGGTTTATACGACAGGCTTAAGAAACTGCAGTGCAGGAAGGTTTCATGTCAGAGTTTGAACAGAAATAGTGATGGAATGTGTCAGAGGGAACCAAGCTTACCAAACTATCAGCAATTTTAGAATTTGAGAAGTGCTCATTCAAATGCTTTGGTTTTCTTACCATTTGTATTTCAGGGGATTCAAGCAGCATCGTATCTGCAATTTGCTACACAATCCCTAAGTCAGCTATGGGAAGTAGCCTCTATGCTCTAGAATCGGGCTCTGATTTTAAATCTAGAGGGATGTCTGCTGACAGTCGTGTGATATTCGGCCCTGGTGTCACCATGTCCACCTGTGATGTCATGCTCATTGATGACAGTGAGTATGAAGAGGAAGAAGAGTTTGAGATTGCCCTGGCAGATGCTTCTGACAATGCCCGCATCGGAAGGGTAGCGTCGGCCAAGGTGCTCATTAGTGGTCCCAATGATGCCTCCACTGTGTCCCTGGGCAACACGGCTTTCACTGTCAGCGAGGATGCAGGTAATAGAGAGCATCTCTGGGGTTCCATTTCCCATTTCCTTATCTCTTTCTTGAACAATTTCCGCTTAGTTTTGAGAATGTTCTTAAGGCATTTGAGAATGCCATTCCTCAGTGACACCCTTGTCCGTCTGAGACATGTAATACTACGCATTAAGACCAAGAAAGGAAGGTAGTGAAGGATAGAGAATCCCTTCCACTTTTCTTGCCCTGGTTACTGATGACAGGGAGGGATCTGGCATAGGGCTTCATTGTCTGATCTCTGTGGTCCGGAGGGAGGGCATGGTACTAAGCACTTCGGCTTATGAAGGCAAGAATGTGATCTGGTGGAGATGGGAATAGGTTATTTAGCATACTGCTAGCTGCCAGAACAAATAAATTCCAAAGTTTCAGTGTCTTAACAAATGAAACTTTCTCCTTCATATAATACCCCTAAGCAATCAGTGGGCATATTTCTTCCACCCAGGCACCTTTCCCTTTTTTGGCGCCACAAGGGTCTCAAAGTCTTCTGCATGCTGCTAGCAGACATATTACCAGAAGGGGCAGCAGCTGTGCTGAGCATCCACTGATCTGAGCCACCTGGTCAAGGCCATTCACTTCTTTGAAGGTGATATTCTGAGGGATAGTGGGAACTCATATTTTTGAGCACTTACTGAATGCCAGGCACCATGCCATCTGCATTCCATACATTCTCATTTAATCTTCTGTAGAAAAGAGAACATTAAATAGAAGAGCAAATGGCAGCTCAGAGAGGTGAAATAAAGCTTCAGAGATCAGTAATTAATATGGCATAGCTGTGATTAGAACGTAGACGTTTCTTGTACCATGTTTTCTTTCCTATATGCCAAATACTCAGCCATGAATACTTGTCAGCCTCACAGCTTATTGGCCAGAAAATATGATTTGATGGGATTTTCATGTGGCTTTTCTCTAACCTCGATTGTGAAAATAGCTAAAAATCTACCTGTGCATCGTTAGGACACTATGAAGTGTGATGTTACAGTGGACCACAAGATGAGCTTCATTCCTAAGATAAGCAATAGCACATATGGTTTAAGTAATGATGTGTGCACCACTCAGATAAAATAGGGAAATCAACCCAGTTAGGAACATTTAATTAGAAACATTCAGCTTCAAACCCCATAGAGTCCCCTAGCTGGTTCTTTCTTAATTGACTATTTTCCAACTCATCCCTGAGGCCCTACTCTCTGAGTTTATTCTCCCAAAATAGGCTTCAGATGTTTTTTGATGGACCCTCTCCACTTTGTTTTTCTCCTGTGAACAGTCTCTTTCATGAAGCCACAAAACACTTTTCCCTAGGGGCTGTCTCTCCAGTACCACCTCCGTGAGGCCCTCCTCCCTGTCTTCCCTTGATCTTAGTGTCAGTAAAACCATGGCTGGTGACACTTCTCAGCCTTCCTCAGAGGGAGCAGAGGGGCATCACTGAAGTTGGATTAGACAAGCTTACAGGATAAAGCTGCTCCTACTGTGAGGGAGAACATTGTTCTGAAAACCCACTGACTTCTGCCCTAAGACTGACCACTGACACCTCTGGGTCTCCACTAGGTACAGTGAAAATTCCAGTTATCCGTCATGGGACTGACCTTTCTACCTTCACATCTGTCTGGTGTGCAACACGGCCCTCAGACCCAGCTTCTGCTACTCCAGGAGTTGACTATGTTCCCAGCTCTAGGAAGGTGGAGTTTGGGCCAGGTGTCACTGAACAGGTGAGCACAGAGCAGTCCAGGACCAGATAGATCTGTTAACGTTGTCTCTATTCTGCTGTCCAAACTCTCTGGAGGGCTCTAAACCCCACTTACAATATTACTGTCTTCCCTTTATTCACAAACACAAACATGCAAACAAGAGAGCGAATGCAGAGCAATCTTCTATAAACTCTCCAAGTGACATTGTCAGCATCTAATATCCAGCACCACAGATATAGGATAGGAACTACACTTGTTTGGTGATAATATCTAGAGACAAAACACCTAAGAGTTTTTAATAAAGAGATTATAATTTTATGAATTAAAAAACCTTACTATAAGACCACCAGAGAAAGCAAGTTATCACCTTTGTCCTACTCTCCTAAAGGCAGATGGGTGTTGTGTGTTGGACATTGTATAAGGTTTGCTTTGATTTTTCTTCTTTTTATATTTATGTTATTTTTAAAAATGAGATAGAACTGACATATAACCTATTAATTTCAGGTGGACAGCATAATGATTCAGTGTTTGTGTATATTACAAAATTATCACCACAGTAAGTCTAGTTAACATCATGATTTTTCTTCTAGTATTGCACCTTGACTATCTTGGATGACACTCAGTATCCAGTAATTGAAGGACTGGAAACATTTGTGGTTTTTCTCAGCTCAGCACAAGGGGCCGAACTGACCAAACCCTTCCAGGCTGTCATTGCAATTAATGACACATTCCAGGATGGTAAGATATTGGAGATGCCAGGTGGTGGCTCAGACTACATTTCTATTTTTCCTTATCTTCCAAGTATATGACATTAGAACTCATCCACGTTTCATTCAAGAAATAAATCGTGTGTGTGTGTGTGTGTGTGTGTGTGTGTGTGTGTGTGAGCACATGTATACACACTCTTTTACGTAGAATTATGGAGGAGAAATAAACATTCATGTTTCTAGTACTGTGCTAGGCACAAAAAGATGTATAAGATTTGGGCCTTGTCCTCAAGAAGCTTAGTGTCTAGTTGGGGGAATCATACCCTTAAACAGAAAAATTAGAATATTTTATATAAATGACCTACTAATGCTATAAATCCAGTACTATGGGAACAGAGGGGACTGAACAGCAAATATGTGTAGAAGAATCGCAGATATCACAAAGGACATGATGTTTAAACAGTCTTAGGGTGCATTAGGGGTTTATCTAATGGGTAATAACATAAAGTTTTGTCAAATGGACAGATATAGTGTATATAAGGTATAAAAACTTGAAAGACGGATACTTGGAAAGCAGTGAGATGCTTACTTTTGCTTTAAGCCTGGCTGGAGATGAATGAAATGAAATGAAGGAAATGAAATGGAAAGACAGGTTGGAGTCCAGTTCAAAAAAGTCTTATGTTGCAGCCTAAGGAATTTGTAAGCAGAGAGGAGTGCTTCTAAGTGGAGGAGTGGTGTGGTTTTTGTTGGAGGAAACTGACACTGGCAGTCCTGTGGATGATGTACAAGAATGAATAGACACAAGTATATGAATAAAATATCAGTCTCCACTGAAGAGCTAACCTAAGTAACAGAATGATGACCAGGAAAGGACAGTTATTTCTTGGAAAGCATTGATGAAATTTAGAATCATCAGATGCTAGGGGTATCTGAGTGGCTAAGTTGGTTAAGTGGCCGACTTCGGCTCAGATCACGATCTCATGGCTCATGGACTCTGTGCTGACAGCTCAGAGCTGGGAGCCTCCTTCAGATTCTGTGTCTCCCTCTGTCTCTGCCCCTCCTCCACTGGTGTGCACGTGCATTCTCTCTTTCTCTCACTCAAAAATAAATAAATAAACATTAAAAAAAAAAATTGTCAGATGCCGGAGTTGGAAAAGAAGATCTGGTCAAACTTTCTACCTAACTCAGGAGGATCCTCATTAGCATCTCCGTAGTTGACGATAGAGCCCATAATTAAACTCTTTCAGTGAGTGAAAAGTCACCGAAAAAGGAACAGGAAGCCAGCAGGGTGATCCTTAATGCTTTCAGTTATTTTTAAATAATTTATTTATTTATATAGTTTAAAAAATGACAATAAAGGTATACTATGAAAATTAAGTCTACCTTCTACCCCTGTCTCCCAACCCTCTGGTTGTTCTCCTTAGAGACAACCATTTTAACCAGTTTTTTTTGTTGTTTTGTTGTTGTTGTTGTTGTTGTTGTTGTTGTGTGTACCTTCAAGAGAAATATCTATAAAACATATGCATACATATAATACACACAATATGTATATAATGAAAATGTCCAAAATTATATCTTATTTTGTACCTAGGTTTGTTGAGATCTAACTTACATAAATTAAAATTTACCCTCTTTAGTGTATCGTTCTATGCATTTTGACAGATGCACACAGTGGCGTGGCCACCACCACAATCAAAATGTGGAACAGTTTCTTTTTTTTTTAATTTTTTTTTCAATGTTTATTTATTTTTGGGACAGAGAGAGAGACAGAGCATGAACGGGGGAGGGGCAGAGAGAGAGGGAGACACAGAATCGGAAACAGGCTCCAGGCTCTGAGCCATCAGCCCAGAGCCCGACGTGGGGCTCGAACTCACGGACCGCGAGATCGTGACCTGGCTGAAGTCGGACGCTTAACCGACTGCGCCACCCAGGCGCCCCTGTGGAACAGTTTCAATACCCTACAGAATTATCTCATGCCCCTTTGTAGCCAACCTCTTCCCCATCTTGAGCCCTGGCAACCACTGATGGTTTCTCGCCTATACAGTTTTGCCATTTCCAGAATGTCATATAATTGGAATCATGTAATATAGCATCTTGTGTCTGGTTTCTTTCATTGGAATATTGCCTTTGAAAACCATCCATGTTGTTACATATATAAGTAGTTCATTTCCTTCGTTGTGGAGTAGTTTCCAAATATATAGATGTACTACAATTTGTTCATCCATTCACCTGTTTATCCAATCACCTGTTTATCCAGTCACCTGTTTATCCAGTCATCTGTTGAATGACAATTGAGTTGTTTCCAGGTTTTGGCAGTTATGACTAGAATGACTATAAAAGTTTGCGTATAGCTTTTTGTGTGACTATACATTTTTATTTCTCTGGAGTAAGTACTTAGGAGTGGGGTTGTTTGATTGTATGTTAAGAAACTGCCACCCTGTTTTCCAAAATGCTTATGACTATTTTGCATTACCACCAACAGTGTATGAAAATTCTGGTTGCTCCACACCCTCGCCAACATCTGGTGTTTTTAGGTTTCTGCGAGTTCTTTTTAGTTATCCTAGTAGATGGATAATGGTGTCTCATGGTTTTGAAAGCCATTTCCCTAATGACACTGAGATCTTTTCAGGTGTTTACGTGCCATCTATATATCTTCTTTAGCAAAGTATTATTCAAATATTTTCCCCATTTTCAATTGAGTTGTTTTTCCCCCTGTTATTACATTCTTATAAATTCTGGACAAATATTTGTGTTTTGCAAATATTTTCTCCCAATATGTTGCTTGTTTTTTGTTCTTTCAAAAGGCAATAGTTTTTCATTTTGAAATAGTCCCATTGACCAATAATTTTATTATGGTTTATGCTTTTAATATTGTATCTAAGAAATCTTTGCTTGACCCAGGGTTACAAAGATTTTTTTTCCTGGGTTTTCTTCTGGAATTTTTTTAGTTTTAAGTTTTACATTTAGGGTTGTGATTCATAAAATAGTAACTTCATAACTATGAACAAAATTATAACAATTATACTATTTTATATTTCATGTTACCTGAGAATTTACAGAGTGATGTACTAGAGTTTTCTCATTTGCTCATAATCTCATGGTTTTATACTTGTTTCCATTTTATAGATAAGGAGACTAGAATCAAGGGAGTAAACACCCAAAATCTCGTACAAAGAGGGACCAAGTTTGTGGCTTCAAGTTCATACTTTTTGCGCTATACGAATTAGTCCTATTTGGTGCAATAGTAGAATCTGTGGGATATGTTTTTTTTTTCTTCATTCACTAAAAAGAAGAAGGACATTCAGTTATCCTTTTTGTTCTTGAAAAGGCTTCTAATGCTTTTACATGAAAGGTATTTAATTTCCTTCTGATGGAGTGGAAAGGGAATGCAAAATCAGAAGACCTAAAATGTAATTCCAGCCCTACCACTTTTTTAAATTTTTGGCCTTAGATTAGCAACATAAGGTTACTGAGCCTAATTTTGTTAATCTATAAATAATGAAAATACCTACCTAATAAGGTTATTATAAGGATTAAATTAGAAAGTATGTGAAAATATCTACCATTGTACCTGGCACATAGTAGATTTTATTACATGTTAATTTCTTTTCTTCCTGACACATCTGTAATTTATCATACTTGCCAGTGGGACTCCAGTAACACATACAAGACTCATTGCCCTAGATCAACAGAAAACATTTCCATTTGGATTTTTCTTCATGCTTTATTGATGAACATTAGGGTTGCAAACTTAGAAAATGCTTATGTTAAAATATTTCTCATCTTTCAGGCAGGCTACAACAAACTGTATTTAGTCAAGAATTTATCCCAGAAAAAGAAATCCCCAAAGCTATTTCAGTAACCCATTGTAGTGTTCAGTGGTTATATCTATTGGCTATCCTTCTTCCTAGGAATTGCTAACTTTTGTTGTTTCCTCCATGTGCACATTAAGGTAGAAAGATCTTACCTTCTCTCTAATCTTTATAAGCTCTTCAATTTATGAAACAGGTTGAATAATTTGCCTAGGGTCACATGGAGAGGAGGTGATAGGGCCAGAGTTAAAACCTAGGTCTGTTCTATCCAAGTCCAGTCTTCTGATTTTATACCCTACCATGCTAACTTTTTCACATTGCAGTTTTAGATGCTTGATGTCACTCAGTATTCTTATAATGTCAACTTTCAGCCTTCCAAAGTGATCTTCGGTCTTTCATCTTTTTCCACAGGGTGATCTTGGGGTCATAAATCATCTAAGTAGCTCATCTCAGAACATTTTCCTATTTTCACTTTCTTCTTCTGCTCTGGCACCTGGAGTTAGACTTTAGTATGGACCAGAGGAATGCTGAGCAAGACATGAAAGGCCTTGTAGCTGCAATCTTATCACACCCCTGTGTATGCACAATATCCTACCTACTCTAACTCAAGAGAATAAGAAGGAGGATTTCTCCTAAATCTCCAATCTAAGCATTGCCCATAAAGAGGCCCTCAAATTTCAGGATGTGACATTTGCACCTACTTTGTGAGTTACTAAGAAGATTATTGAATAATAGCATTTAGCGCATATTTTGCAGTCTAAGACTGGTGCCCAGCACTGTATGGATTACAGCAGAGCAGGGAGCAGAGTCCCACAGTTTATTTCAGGACACAAGACTGTAACACCAGTAATGAGATAACTACAGACTAGGCTGTGTACGATGCATGTGCTGACAGTAAATGCACTATACCTAGTGCAAGCCTGTGAACCTCCACGAGGAATCACCATTTCATGGATCACCATTTTATGGTGTGGAAGGAGAAGGAATCTGCATTCAGGCATAAATGAGAATAGTGCTCCTACTTCCTGAGAAGTGTTGCTGCTTATAGTTGGGGTGTTAAGAAGATTCCACATGTATGGAAGCCCTTAACATAGTGCCTGACTTGGGCTGGGCCTTTCCTTTGTATGCCATAACCCGTGTAAACAAATCTATTGCCCAACCCACCTTATTGTCTTTCCATTGTCTCTTGCCTCAGTCTCCAACCAGACTAGGGGCTCCCATAAAGGCAGAGACCATTCCTGGCAGGCCGGTGATTGTGAGAAATATTCACCTACTTCCCTTCTTTTTCTCTCTCTCTCTCCTTTTTCCAGATAGGGGAAGGAGTGAATTCAGTTTAATATCTTGTTAAGGAGGAAAAAAAAGGAGTCTTTTACAGCTCAAGAAGAATTTTGGGTTAATGAATACATGACAAAACCCAAACATTACCATGAGAGACTGAACTCTCATCTGGCTGGATGCCTTTTGGGCCTGCAAAAAAAATCAATCCAAAGCTTTAGATAATCTGTCATGGGCAGAAAAGCTTTCCTGCTTGTGTTGCTTTTTACCTGCCAACAAGTTTCCTTCTTGTCCTTCTATGCTAGGTCATCTTTGCCACTCACCTTTTAACAGCACAGACTGTTTTATTGGATGACTGAACCCTAAATGGTTAATATTTGGGTCCTAATGCCAAAGTTGTTACTTTTCCATTAGGTGAACTGTTCTTTTAAGAAGTATCTTCTGGGTTTTTCTTTGGTAGTAAGTGGCAACTGTTAGGTTTAGCTTAAGTAAGGAGTTTGCTTTGTTTTTGCTAGTGCCAACGGTTCTGAGCAGTGGGCAAGTTAGAGGCAAACAGAGCTCTTTACATATTGACTTGCAGAATGCTGGGTCCTCACCTCTCGGTTCCTTCCTTTCAGGTGTGGCAAGGCATATGCAAGACACAGCAAGGAAATAGCAGTCTACAGTTTTAGGGTCAGCTTCTGCCACAGGTGACTCTGACATGTGACTGGAGGGACTACCTCTCTGTATTGTTCATTAAGAAATAAATAGCCAGCAATCAACAGGATGTGAGTCTCAGAACAGGACATGTCTTAACGTGGAGCATTATTGTAGCCATTGTAGAAAGTAAGGAGAGAAAAAAATGGTTCTTCTTATTGAGAAACTTGGAGTTGGGGGCAATACAAATCATAATATAATAATTCCTACCAAATTTGAATGCCTGTGATGCGCCAGATACTCTGTTGAGCACCATGCATACATTATTTCATTAAATTTGGTCGTTCCAACAATTCTATAAGTTGGATAGTAATATTTCCAATTTATATATATTAAAAAAAAACTCATAAAATCTAAGTAAATTACTCTATATCGTACAGCTAATAGGTAGCAGGACTGGGGTGGAAATTCAGGCCTGTTTACTGTAGAGCCCATGTTTCTAACCACAATTTCGCCCTGGTCCTTTCCTAAGTCAAATGAGACCATAAAAGTGAGCTATAAAAGAAAAGGTGATTTTATAGCAGTAATCACAGACTGGGGCCCCACTGGCCAAATTCAGCATGTGGATGTCTTTTGTTTGGTCCAAAGAGGTTGGCCTATATGGAATTTCCTTTTACTATTGTAACTGATTGCTTTTTAAAAAAAGTTTAGGAGATACAACATACAAATCCAGATGTCTGGCTTCATCTGAAAATAAGATATCTGCCAACAAAAGACTGGAGCTGAGGGGTGACCCCCTTTAAAAAGGCCTGAACTTTCCTCTTTACCAATGTCCCCACTCTTCCCTACTGTTTCCCTGTCCCAGGACCGATGTGAGTGGCCATTTATCATGAGGCTTGCGCTGCTCCTTTCCTTTTTGTAGCCTCAGAAGGAAAACAAACCTTTTGCATACTCAAGTCTCAATCCAAAAGTTTTCTTATACCTGGCTCATTTCTTTACTTGCCTTACTCATCTGCATTTGAGATGGGGGCTGCACCCTGCATCTGAGAGAAAACAGATACAGAATTGACTGATTCTATTTCATTGGAAGCACACTCAACAGTGGAAGCAGTTCCCTTGTCTTGAGAGCAACCATGCCTTGAAATTGGCTTACCGTCTCTGATTTGCCAGCCTATGATGGCCGTTCATAGACCTTTCCTGCCAAGTGGCTGCTGAGGGATACTGGGGGCTGCTGAGAGCTATGGCCACCTTCCCTTTGCCTCCTACTAATGATGCCTCCATCTTTCCTTCTGCTCCCCCAGTACCCAGCATGCAGTTTGCCAAGGATTTGCTCCTGGTGAAGGAGAAGGAGGGTGTCCTGCAGGTGCCCATCATCCGGAGTGGAGACCTGAGTTATGAGTCCTCAGTGAGGTGCTATACCCAGAGCCATTCTGCTCAGGTCATGGAGGACTTTGAGGAGAGAAGAAATGCAGACTCTTCACGGATTACATTTCTGAAAGGGGAGAAAGTAAGTGGATTCATGATAGCTGAAAGATCAGATTCTCTTTTTCCTTGATGCCTTTATTTGTCCATAATGAAGTCAGTTTGACAAATTCTGATCATCCTATGAATTCTTCTACTAGTTGATACCTTTTGTAATACTATCATCTGTCCTATGTGGCTGTCTTCTTTGTATCCTACTTACAACCAAATAAATACATATATCATTGGTTGAACTAGGAATTTAAATGATATATAACTGTTTTGGAATTTGGCAAAATCAAATGAATGAGGTCCCTTGGAATTTGCAACTACATGAGATGAACACACCACCAATGTTATCTAGAGGAGGAAGAAACAGTTCTTTAATACCTGGGCCCCTGTCTCAGGGCAACATACATTCTGGTATAGAACCAATAGTATAGGACCAAATAAGCAGACATTGAGCAGATTCGAGGCAGTGGAGTGTTCTTTTCTTAGCAATGTATATGCACATGGGCATAGAAACTCCTGAGAAACTCCCGTCAGTAAATATGGCTGCATTAGAATCAGGGGAGCCTGGATGGCTCAGTGGGTGGGCTCTATGCTGACAGCCTGCTTGGGATTCTCTCTTTCCTTCTCTCTCTACCCTCCCCCACTTGTGCTCACTGTCTCTGTCTCTGTCTCTCCCAAAATAAATAAAATAAACTTAAAAAAAAAAAAAGAAAGCCTGCAACCTCAGTATATGTCAAAGTGTATATTGAATGAGAATTACATTTCCCCATTTTTGGATATCAATTTCAAATGATTGAGTCATTTGTTCCCTCTCATTAGTCATTTCAAGGCCCATCTCTTATTTTGTTTATTTATTTTATGCCTATTCTCCAGCCACATTCCATTCTCCACCTCAGAACTCATCAATCTGTTGTGTTTAATGTGTACCTCTTAATTTATATTTGTTCTTTAAAAATTCTTATTTTAGGGGCACCTGGGTGGCTCAGTCGGTTAAGCGTCCGACTTTGGCTCAGGTCATGATCTCGCGGTCCATGAGTTCTAGCCCCGCGTCGGGCTCTGTGCTGACAGCTCGGAGCCTGGAGCCTGCTTCAGATTCTGTGTCTCCCTCTCTCTCTGCCCCTCCCCCGTTCATTCTCTGTCTTTCTCTGTCTCAAAAATAAATAAACATTAAAAAAAAAAGCTGTAAAAAAAATTCTTATTTTATAGGCATAATTTTTAATTTATAAAACTGCTACTATGTTGTATCCTTTTCAAACTTTTACTATGTTTACTCAGTAATGTTTTAATATATGTCCACATCACTTATGTACACATCTAACCTGTTGCTGAGCTAGTGAATAATATTTCATAATGTGCATTTAGTACATTTTAACCATCCCTTCTCAACAATAGACTGTGAGGAACCTCACAGATAGCACCCAGCCACCTCCTAACACTCAGCTACCACAAATAATGCTGCAATGCATATCCTCATACAAGTCCACTTATAGCCCTGAGTAGCAATTCCTTTGGATATACACTCAGCAGCAAAATTGCTGGGCCATAGGCCATGTATGTGCTTAATTTGAAAAAATAGGGTCAGGATACCTTCCAGAAAGTCACTATCAGTAGCATGAAGGTTGCTGTAATCCTACAACCTCTCCAACACCTAGCATTACTCATCTTTTTAACTTTTTGCTAATCTAACATGTATAAAGTTAAGAGTCATTTTAATTTGCATTCCTCCAGTTACTACCAATTTATATGCTTGGTAGCTTCTTGGGTTTCCTCTTATGTAAATATGTTTGTGCTTTGTTCCTTATTATTGTATTGCTGTCTTTTTCTTACTGATTTGCAGTCTTTGTTATATATTATAAACATTAATTCCTTGCCAGTTGTAGACATTTTAAATATTATAAACGTATTTTTCCATTCTGTCACTTATCTATTACCTTTGATCACAGTGTTCTTAGTTGAACATAAGTCTTCAATTTTGGTATAGTCAAACATACCAAATTTTTGCCTTATGATTAGTCTTTTTGAAGTTTAGTATTAGATGATCTTACTCATCCCAAGTCACTGCAGATTCTTCCTCTGTTCATCTTTACTACCAAAAAAACAAAAAACAAAAAAAACTGATATCTTCCTTCTCTGAGACTCTTGGTCTTTTATAGATTCATGACTCATAGAAACCTGTCTTAGTTATACTTGGGGGGTGGGGGGATTTTACTGGTGGCAGGTTGAAACATGTGTTTAAACACACACACAAATACTGCAGATACAATCTTCAGCTTTGAGTCTACATGTCTGTATTTGTTTTAAGTTCAAAAGAGAATTCTCTGCCTATCCAAGAGACAGTTTATAATTTAGTAAAATTATTAAGAAAATACAGTCTAATCATCTATATGTTACCCACATGACAATCTATCATTATTCATAAGCACACTTTGGAATCTTCATTTTCTCTGGCTTACTAAGCAATTTGTCTCTGAAACTTGTCCTTCATGATAATGTCCTTTTTAAAAAGATATCTTAAAGAGTCACTACTAAATGTATGCTTTCTATCAAGAAGAAAAGGAACTTCTTCAGGGGCTTAACATCAGTTTAGCAAGCTACCTATAAATGTTCACAGGATGTTCTTCCATTTAGTGTGACCTCAGAAGTATGAGAGTGAAACTTCTTTTTACCCACAGATCCTTTGCAATACAGCAGTGGAGTGGATTTAATATAGTTCAAGTAAAAGTAATCCCACTTCATATCACATGACTCTACTATTGAAGCTACTGCTTCATCTAAAATGTTTTGGCATTATTTTCTGTTTTCTTAAGAATACATTCCTCAATAGAGTATATTCAGTGTGGGAAACACTTGATTTCTTTCTGTCAAACAAGGGTTTTTTTCTTTTTTTTTTTAATTAAATATAATTTATTGTCCAATTTGTTTCCATACAACACCCAGTGCTCATCCCAACAGTTGCCCTCCTCAGTGCCCATCACCCGCTTTCCCCTCTCCCTCCCACCCCTCATAAACCTTCAGTTTGTTCTCAGTATTTAAGAGTCTCTTATGGTTTGCCTCCCTCCCTCTCTGTAACTCCCCCCCCCTTCCTCTCCCCCATAGTCTTCTGTTAAGTTTCTCAGGATCCACACAAGAGTGAAAACATATGCTATCTGTCTTTCTCTGCCTGATTTATTTCAGTCAGCATAATACCCTCCAGTTCCATCCACATTGCTGCAAATGGCCAGATTTGATTCTTTCTCATTGCCAAGTAGTATTCCATTGTATATATAAACCACATCTTCTTTATCCATTCATCAGTTGATGGAAATTTAGGCTCTTTCCATAATTTGGCTATTGTTGAAAGTGCTGCTATAAACATTGGGGTACATGTGCCCCTATGCATCAGAACTCCTGTATCCCTTGGGTATATTGCTAGCAGTGCTATTGCTGGGTCATAGGATAGTTCTATTTTTAATTTTTTGATGAACCTCCACACTATTTTCCAGAGCAGATGCACCAGTTTGCATTCCTACCAACAGTGCAGGGATTTAAATTGTATTCTCAGACTTTCAGAACTAAACAGTTTTCAGATGAGATACCATTTGGCAACCCATTTGAGAGTTCTGCAGCATTGAAAGGTATCTTCAACCTAACAAGAAGCCTTTCTGAGTTCCTTATAAAACTATTCCGGGGACGCCTGGGTGGCTTAGTCGGTTGAGCGTCCGACTTCAGCTCAAGTCATGATCTCACCGTTGATGACTTCAAGCCCCACATTGGGCTCTGTGCTGACAGCTTGGACAGAGCCCGGAGCCTGCTTCAGATTCTGTGTCTCCCTCTCTCTGTGCCCCTCCCCCACTCATGCTCTGTCTCTCTCTGTCTCAAAAATAAATATAAACATTAAAAAAAGTAAAATAAAAAACTGTTCTGTTTTTGCCAAGGGAAAGGACCATTGTTTTCCTCTCTAGGAAGCCTAATACATATGTTAAACCCCCATTATCAGAAATATACCTTTCATAACACGTACATACTCATTGGTTTGCTCTGCACAAATTTCCTTCAGGTGCATTGGAGTGGGTTGTTTTATTGATCTTGTTTTTCATAACTCATGACTGATCATTCAGAGTAGTTTGGAATGTTTTAATACAAAGCTCCACATGTAGGTATGTCCCAGTCAGGCACGAACTATTAGATTTAAACATTCTATTTTACAAATGAAATGGTTTGGATCCTTTTGAATTTGTGTTGGCTCTTTGATGCTGCAAAGAAGAAAAATCATTTTCTAGGGAAACCAAGCAAGCTACTGATTTTTTACTGCAAATTTTAATCTATCTTATGACATTGGCTCTAGATGAAGAACTGTACCGTCTCTATCCATGATGACTCCATGTTTGAGCCTGAGGAACAATTCAGGGTTTATCTCAGCCACCCTCTTGGAAACCACTGGAGTGGAGCCAGAGTTGGGAAGAATAACATGGCCACCATCACCATATCCAATGATGAAGATGGTAATAGAAGATATCATCTTTACTTATTCTTTGGTTGATAGAACATGAACTGATGTTTTACTAATAATGTAATTATAGGTGTTTTTTGAAAATGAAAGTGCTATAAAAGTGCCTACTGATAACAATTTCAGAGTATTTATATACACTGTTGGCACCAAGTGATCATCCTCTACAGAGTTCCACTAAGTTTATAGGTATTTTTAATCTCATTATTTCCTACCACATTGCCAAGAGATAAGAGATGAGTGTGGTTACAAGCTAGGACAGAGATGCTACGGCAGACAGAGAATAAAAACTATTTAAGTCGTTGCAGTTCAGGAGCAAGATTGGATATACAGTCAGAATCAGTTGAATCCAATGAACTAATTTAAATGCTGCCACCTTCCCAGAAAAAATCTAATTTCTCAGCTTTCTTCTAATTGATTTGGCCTATTAACCTAAAAAATCTTAAATTCTTTAGTCAGGTGTCAGCCAAGAATGACCCAGGCACTAGGGAAAACAAAACGAAATCTGTTTCAAATTGGGACATAATTGTTTTATTCAAATAGATATTTTAAAGAGTGAATGTATAATAATATTACAAATAGTAATAGCTGTTTTTATTGAATATTTACTGCATATCAAAAACCATGCTAAGCATATTATTTTATCTTATTTCATTTTATCCTGACAGTAAGGTAGATGTTATTATCCCTCTATTATAAGTGAAGAAATTGAATATCAGCAAATTTATATAATTTATGCTCTTAGTTACACAGCTATAAGCAGCAAAACTGGTTGTAAGCCTTATTTTGTCAGATTCTAGAATCTACATGAGAGTCAGTGAGACTCTCAGGGTTTCTGATATAAAATTGGGGACTAACTTGGACATTGGGTAAAATAAGAAAAGCCAGGTTTGAAGTTGAATTGGTCCCTCACCCAGCAAGACCCGGATTCAGATCCTGAAGTGAGCCCCTCCTGGTCACACAGAAACCTAGTGATTGAGTGTCCAGAGGTAATAAGTAACACTCCTAAGTTTCAAAGGGCATTTATTAAAACTACAAAGTTTCAAATGAAGCTCATTTTCTACAATTAAGAAGAATTAACTTTCTGAGAGAGAAAGAAGGGAAAGAACAGAGACTCTAGAAATTTTTCCAAAATATTATAGCATATTAGAAATGGTATAAAATTTTTAATTGTTCTCAATTATCCCATTTTTTATCTCACTATATCCACCACTACCGCCTCACCCTTCCCCTTAAGAATATAATGGAAAAGAAGGCACAATTTGAAATTTTTTTTTAAAACCAACATATTAATCATTTCATAGCAATGAGAATCGCACCTCAAACCAGAGTGTTAGGAAGTCTTGGGTTCTTCATTAAAACTACTCTTTCTTAACTAAATAACCTAGGAGAAGTTAGGAAAACTTAAGGGTGAGAGACATAAGGGCCCTGGGAGGAAGGACCCAGAAGATCAGAGATGGGAGATGGACTTGGGAAGTTTAGGTTGTGTATAAATGAGATAAATTATAAAACTTAGAAATTCATATCTCATAAATGAAAAAGAGTTGATTTATGCCATTGGTTGGTATTTACCAAGGGTTTACTCTCTCTCAGTCCCTTGATAAAGTGTGTGAATTTAAAAACATTTTGTGAGTTGTGATACCCAGATGGAAACTTGGACATGATGCATTTCAAAGTGCTTAAAAATATTTCCCCCACTATACTGTTTTTAATAAGAAACCTGTGAGAAGTCCTGCAGAATCACAAATAAATTCCTTTACCAAACCTTTGCTGAGAAGTAAAAACTGATTGATTTTTATGACTGTAAGCCATTGTGCCTTTGTACTATTTACTAATGTGGAAAACTAACTCCCTCTTGTCTTATAAGATGTTTTCACGGGGGTGGGAATCCTTTGTGCTTTTCTTTTTTTTTTTTTAATTTTTTTTAATGTTTATTTTATTATTTTTGAGACAGAGAGAGACAGAGCATGAACGGGGGAGGGGCAGAGAGAGAGGGAGACACAGAATCGGAAGCAGGCTCCAGGCTCTGAGCCATCAGCCCAGAGCCCGACGCAGGGCTCGAACTCTCGGACCGCGAGATCGTGACCTGAGCCGAAGTCGGACGCTTAACCGACTGAGCCACCCAGGCGCCCCCCTTTGTGCTTTTCTAACTGGCTCTTGTTTTTCTTAATCCTGTTTCCTTAGCCCCTACCATTGAGTTTGAAGAAGCTGCATATCAAGTCCGTGAACCCTCAGGGCCAGATGCCATAGCCGTCCTGAACATCAAGGTGATCCGAAGAGGGGATCAGAACAGGACATCCAAGATCCGCTGTAGCACACGCGATGGGTCTGCCCAGTCTGGGGTGGATTATTACCCCAAGAGTCGAGTCTTAAAGTTCAGTCCCGGTAATTGAATGCCAATCCCAGTCTGTGAGTTTTACATAATAGAGAGGCAAATATCTTGTATTTGAAGAAAGGGATGAGCAGAAAAATAAAAGAGGAAAACAGTAGTGCTGATTAATCATGAAGTATTTATTAAGCACACGTTTGATATTATAGGAATCTTTTTTTAAAAATGGCATTTTTCTGAAAAAGAAAAAAGGAGATCCCTTACTTCAGAACATCCTTGGCATTTTGGCTCATTTAAAAGGATTTTGTTGTTATTGTTAGCCTATGATTTGGTTGAGTAACAGCTGCAGTTGATTTTAAAAGAATAAACATGACTACCATGATCCAACAAATATTGATACAAACCAGTGTGCTGGGACCTTCAGAGATTACTAAAATCCAGAAGGCACAGTCTCTGTGCTCCAGTGGTTTAACATCTGCTAAGAGACAGGATACCCTGTTATGAGATTTCTAAAAAAGGTTTATTGTATAGAGAGAACTATGGAAATGAGTCAGGGAAGAGAGAGAGATGGGATTCAGGTCACAGCTGGCTGTTTAACTATCTGATATAGTTGGAGATGGAGGAGTTGAATTATATGCTAGATTTTGTCACAGAACTTTCTGGAGCAACATAAGGTAAAAAGACTGGTGCAGATCCTAGAGCCATTTGCAATGTAGCCAGAAGTGGGCAACAGTGGTAGATGTCCTTTTCAGAGATGTCTTGGCCAGTGGGGGGAAGAAGTGACTCCCTCAGAAATGAAGGGGGAGGAGTCTCTGATGTCTCTCATTCCACTGGAGTTTTTTAAGGGCTTTTCGCTTTATCCCGTGTACATCTGGTTAGTGTTTGCTGGAAACGTAGATGCCCTTCCTCCACCTCCATACAAGGACTATTCTTCCACGTGTCTTTACTTTTTCCTTTTCTGCATAAGGATCTGGTAGAAAGATAGATCTTGGGAATAACCTAAACCAGGAGTTTATAGGAGAGGAAGAAGGGAGCCTTAACTACAACCAGGGAGATTTGCACCCTCAGAGAATCAGTTTATAGGAAAGGAAGGCTTAGAAAAAGGCTCTCACCCTCCTCGTTCCAGGCTGCCAAACCTTTATGTTATCGTCTTTGCAGATATGGCCTAGTAGGAAGCCTTTGAGGTACTGCTTCTCAGGACAGCTTTGAAGGATGTCTTGTGTGCAAGCCCTCGCTGCCACACAGGATCCCGTGCCTAAGTGTAAAGGGGAAAGAAAAATTAAGCAAAAAATCCTCATAACCAGGGTGGAGTGTATTTTGGATCATAGATTTTTATTACTACCAGCTAGTGTCAGACAGGGGCCATTAATTCTCATATGGCATTGAATAGTAAATCTGCAATACTGAGCCTCTACCACAGGTGGAATTTGGTCTATAAAATAGATTTCTCACTTGAGATGGGAATAAAGTGATTAGCAGCCACTGTATATATAGAAAACCTCTAAAAGGAAAGGGCGTTGTTTAACAGGAAGTCTCAGCAGTGCCAACCTGCACTGTCTTAGTGAGGTCACCTAATGAGAACCTTTGCTCTCTTTTTGTTCTGTGCTTGGTGAAGGTGTGGATCATATCTTTTTCAAAGTCGAGATCCTGTCCAATGAAGACCGGGAATGGCATGAGTCTTTCTCCCTAGTCCTTGGCCCAGATGACCCAGTGGAAGCAGTTCTTGGTGATGTGACCACTGCCACAGTGACAATTCTAGACCAGGAAGCAGCAGGGAGTCTCATATTGCCAGCGCCACCCATTGTGAGTTGCTTGACCTAAAGGGATCACTACTTGTATGTCTTAGTGACTAGTAGCTGAGAACTTGGCAGAAGTAGGACTTCTGGTGCTATACTTCTTCATTTTTCTAACACAGTAGTTCTCAACCAGGAGCCGTCTTGTTCCTTCCTTCCCAAACCCCTTCCCTGCACCACCACCTCCACGGGACATTTGGCAATGTCTGATGACGCTTTTGGTTGCCACAACTGTCAATGGATGTCACACTAGGCGCTATTCGCATCTAATGGGTAGGAGCTAGGAATGCTGCTGTACATCCTGCAATGCACAGGACAGCCCCAACAACAAAGAAGTATTTGGCATAAATGTCAGTAGTGCCAAGGATGAGAAACCCTGTTCTGACAGAAGAGTGAGACCAAACCATGTTGATACCCTAGTGTGATAAACACAGAAAGTGCAATACAATTGATCTTCTCACGTCTTTGGTGGGACCTAGAAGAGTGGAGAAAAAAAAATAATGCTACCCCGTATCTATTACCCTACATACTTGCCACACACGTAGAGGTAAGTATTTGCAAAAGTGCAGTACCCGGCTTCCCATGTTGGGGTGTATGCAATGAACGCAACGACTTTACAATTAGGAGGAAAATGCCTGGAGGTTGCCAAGGGAAACTTAACCCATAATAATGAGGCAGTCAGAATAAGTCTTCTAGCCTCCCCTAGCTAGTCTTCTATAGTAGAAGGATCATTCCAAAATGTGTCTCTTATTCAACCATGGAAGAAATACACTCCCTTTATTTACTTTTGTTTTGCCAGATATACTACTGTGTATCATTAACAATTTAATGCAACTTAATTTATTGTATTTTTTAATGCAACTTTAAACTAGTAACTGTTACTCATGATATAGCTTTAGTGACAGTGTGCATGAAAATAAAAGTATTTTCCACATGAGTGATAGAGCTCTGATTCAGGAATAAGATTAACAAGATACTAAAGATTTTTAGCTCAGGCAAAAGGAAGATCTTCTTCACCACTGATATGTAGTATCTTTTAGGGATGCCTGGCGAAGCACTGTGAAAACTTCCGTTATATTTTAAAGAATCCCTAGCGGTTAAGGGATCTTGTGGATCTCTAGGGAGGGGACCCCTAGCTCTCTGAGCATCCCAACACCCAGCCCAGGCTGAAGCTTTGTTGCTCCTTTTCAGGTTGTTACACTTGCCGACTATGACCACGTAGAAGAGGTTACCAAGGAAGGAGTCAAGAAGTCCCCCTCCCCAGGCTACCCACTGGTTTGTGTCACCCCCTGTGACTCTCATTTCCCCAAGTATGCCGTCATGAAGGAACGTTGCAGCGAGGCTGGCATCAACCAATCATCTGTGCAGTTCAGCTGGGAAGTAGCCACCCCCACTGATGGCAATGGGGCTCGCTCTCCCTTTGAGACCATCACTGACAACACACCATTTACCAGTGTCAACCACATGGTAGGTCTAGGGGTCTAGGCCTGGTTGCATAGGGAGAAAACTAGTGTCTCTCTTTGTCACTACAACTTTATCAGATTCCTTAAGGTCCTTGCATAGCATTTGGAATGAAATAAAGGAATGAGCAGGTACACAGTATATACCCAGGTCTTTTAATTCTTTTTTTTTTAATTTTTTTTTTTAACATTTATTTATTTTTGAGACAGAGAGAGAGCATGAACAGGGGAGGGTCAGAGAAAGAGGGAGACACAGAATCCGAAACAGGCTCCAGGCTCTGAGCTGTCAGCACAGAGCCGGACGCGGGGCTCGAACTCACGGACCGTGAGATCGTGACCTGAGCTGAAGCTGGTTCTCAACCGACTGAGCCACCCAGGCGCCGCCCCACCCCCCCCGCCAGGTCTTTTAATTCTTATATATAAGAAGAGGTAATATGGTATAATGGAAAGAGAACCAAGCCAGTAATCAGACAACCTGTTTACTATTCTTGATTCTGCCTACTTTTGACTATGTGATGTTAAGAGGTTGATTAACCTCACCGAGTCTCCGTTTCCTGATCTGCAAAATAGTACTTCTTCCACTTAGCGACTTGACAAGGTCACTGATGAATCGGTTGTAAAAGTGATCTGTAAATGGTAAAGTAAGTCAAAGATTCTAGGTAGGTACAGTTAATGATTACTTTTTTCCACATGTCTTCAATCGTTCAATAAGTAGTAGGATAGAAACTCCTTAAGGACCTGGACCAAGGGTCCTACCACATTTTTATAGCCCAACATGCTCAGCACATTGATGGTGCTAGTAGAGACGGCACCATTATTAAACAAAGGAGAGAATGTTTCCGAGGGATCAGCATTTTGCAAAATTGTAGGAGGACACGCAAAGAAGTTCACTATGCAGTTGCTGTCCTCAAGGAGGTGGGACCCCAGACCCACCATCAGAGAGCAATGAACAGTGAGTAAGGGTTTGCCCAACCTTAAGAAACAGCGCACTGCAGTGACAGCTCCTCACTCCAGTGACGTCATTCTCCCCAGAGACAGAACTGGAAGCAGTGGAGATACTCAGCATAGTACCTGGCACATAGTAAGCCCTCAACAATTTTTGATTAAAATTAATGCACTTCAGGGGCGCCTGGGTGGCGCAGTCGGTTAAGCGTCCGACTTCAGCCAGGTCACGATCTCGCGGTCCGTGAGTTCGAGCCCCGCGTCGGGCTCTGGGCTGATGGCTCAGAGCCTGGAGCCTGTTTCCGATTCTGTGTCTCCCTCTCTCTCTGCCCCTCCCCCGTTCATGCTCTGTCTCTCTCTGTCCCCAAAAAAATAAATAAACGTTGAAAAAAAATAAATAAATAAAATAAAATTAATGCACTTCATAATTTTGGAGATCAGAGCTTTCTTTCAGACTGAATTTCTCTAGATTTTTTTCCTATTCAGCTCTCAGTTTCTTCTCACTTCAGTAAGTGCTTCACATACATGGGATAATAGTGGAGGAAAGGCATAGATGAATGGGGGGCCCTGGACAAAGCAGTCACTCATGTCCACTGTTTTCACATAGCTTATTCAGAAAGGCCAATAGGTCAAGGTGCCTGGGTGGCTCCGTCGGTTGAGCATCTGACTTCAGCTCAGGTCATGATCCGGCAGTTGGTGAGTTCGAGCCCCACATCAGGCTCTGTGCTAACAGCTCAGGGCCTAGAGCCTGCTTCAGATTCTGTGTTTCCTCCTCTCTCTGCCCCTCCCATGCTCATACTCTGTCTCTCTCTGTCTCTCAATAATAATAAATAAACGTTAAAAAAAATTTTTTTAAAAAGGCCAATAGATCAATTCTTTTGCAACATAACCTAGTTAAACTACCTGATAAATTTTAAAAATTTAAATGGCAAGACTTAATAGCTTATTGTTTTATTAAGTATCTAATTCTCTTTTCAAAACACCATGAAGGCAGTTTGGTCTGATTTGAGCCAAATATACATTTTTAACAGGTACCAAGTTTATAATTTTACTTTATGTTTCAGTTTTTCTTCTTGCAATGACTTGGTGACTAATACTTTTACCCCAGTTTCCTTTGCTTTATCTTTGTTTCTTCAATTATTTATTTAATACCACTGTATTGTGTGCATTTTTGTAAGATGCCTCAAATCCCTTCTGAACTAAGTCCATGTGTAAATAAATAAATAAGGCGTTGGCAGCTAATTAGAAAAATTTTAATGGAAAAATCCTCTTTAATTTTTAATGGACTTCAATGAAAATTGTTTTCATGGGTAGAATTTATAAGTTTGTATGATTGCTTTGTGGGAGGTCTATGGCACACAGAACTACTAATTAACTTTTCTTGTTATGTACTTCCCTGTGTGTATGCACACATTACCTAAAGAGTTGTGGTGACCCACGTTGCCTCTGCAGAGATTGAGTTAAGCATTCTTATGGCTTCTCTGTGTCTGGGAACATGAAAGAATCTGTTGAAAGACCTCCAAAGGCCAGTAGGTTTCAGAGGACAAGTTCTCAATTTCCACCCTGCAGGTTATTGTAACCTTTGCAGTGTGTGTGGTCATTAGGTGGGGCTGGGGGAGGGACCAGCAGTAGGAAAGAAAGAAAAATAAGAATTCCTGGGAAGGAAGCATCCCTCCTCTGTATCCTGACACCATGCCCTCAGCAAAAGTGACTTCGAGACCAACCAGTCTTAATGGAAAGGTTGAAAATCAGCTGAGTGGTCCTTATGCTGAACCTAATATATAAAGAGATCAATACCATCACCGGTAACCAGTCATCTCTGGCCTCTTGCTCCACATCTATCTACTTAACACTGTCTGACATACTGCCTTAGGCTACAAGTACTTACTGCTCTGTCCCTAGTGACTGGCTCCTGGGAGAAAGTCACCAGTTTTGTGGCAAATGAATGAACAGAGAAATAGATGAGTGGATAGTTGGATGGATAGACAGATAATGGGTGGTCTTCACAGATAACCCTGTACCAGAAACTGGTGATGTCATATCATCCAGAAGATACAGTGGAAGGAGCTGTTTAAGGAGTAAACACATGTCTGATGTACTTTTTGCTTCCTGGTAGGTCCTGGATAGCATTTACTTCAGCCGGAGGTTCCATGTGCGCTGTGTGGCAAAGGCTGTGGACAAGGTGGGCCATGTGGGGACCCCCTTAAGGAGCAACATTGTTACCATTGGGACAGACAGTGCAATCTGCCACACCCCAGTGGTAGCTGGGACAGCCAGAGGCTTCCAGGCTCAGTCCTTCATCGCAACCTTGAAATACTTGGACGTCAAGCACAAGGAACATCCGAACAGGTCAGGCAGGTGGTGCCTTCCACAATGAGAGGGCTATCCTTTTATGTGTTTTCTGGGTGAGACAGATGAATGAGTGATGTTCTGCAAACAAGAATAGTGGAGGGACGCCCAGATGGCTCAGCCGGTTAAGTGTCCAACTTCGGCTCAGGTCATGATCTCGCTGTTTGTGAGTTTGAGCCCCACATGGCACTCTCTGCTGTCAGCACAGAGCCTGCTTCAGGCTCTGTCCCTCTCTCTCTCTCTTTCTCTCTCTCTCTCTCTCTCTGTGTCTCTCAAAAATGAATAAAAACATTTTTAAAAAATATATTAAAAAAAGAAGAGTGGTGATAAAAGCTTCAGAAAAAATTCTTCAGAGGCTCCCGAAAACTGGCCCCTTGCTGTCTTCTTAGCCTCATGTCCCTCACCTTGTCATCCTCACCTGCCAGTCCACCCACAGAGAACCAAACTGAAACCAAATTGCCAGGGCTTCCAACCAGCAATTCTCCCAGCCCCCTTCCACTCAATGTAGTTAAATCCTACTGTCCTCCTCCACCTACCTCATGACATCCTTTGCAAGAACCATCATCTTCCCCAATTTAATTTGGAAGCTCCCCCTTAGAGCTCCACTGGCACCCATGCCATCCATACCTCTTTCAGAGCATTATCACCCTTCATTCTCTGTCTGTCCCCACAGTAGACGGAGAGGGCACTGACCTTCTTTTTTTTTTTTTTTTTTTTTTTTTTTGGTCCCTTCTGGCTGGGACAGTGCTTCTTGGCGCCTAAGAGACTCTTGCTAAATATCTAGTGAACAGAGTAATAATACTGTGTAAACTCAAAGTCACTGGGCACGTGTGCTTTTATTTTTTCCTGTGCTACCATGAGTTTGATGGAAATGGATACTTTCAGTTTTGCCTAGCAAAAAAAGAATTCATGCATATTATACATATTCATTAAACCTTGTGGTATTTATGTAGGTGCCTTTATGAGCAACTAAGTTCAGAGAAAGGGGTTCATTTGCATGGAGAAAAAAACAGATTTAAATATGGAGCCAAGAATATGCAAATTCTTTCTTTTTTCCAACCGAATAAGATTTACTTTTGTTGAAAAGCAGTAGCAGGAGTGCCCAGAGCACTACTGACCCCTTCCCAGCAAAAGAGACATCATGTTCATATTGCAAGGTAGCGATTCCTCTTAAAAATGTCTCTTGGGTTTTTGTTCCAAGAGACAAGCTGTAAAAAGTCAAAGGCACCCTCAATCAACATGCTGAAAATTTAAACTTGTACAATGAAAATAACACAGCCCATAACTACAGTTCTGTTCTTTCACAGTCTTAACCAATATTTATTAAGCTCGTGTTTTAGTTAGGATTTTATACTACATGCTCTGGAGAAACAAAAGACGTGAAGGAAATGATCCTTGTCCTCACTGTGGAGAGGCAAGATAAACAGAGTCCGAAAGCATACAAGACATAGCAGCCAATATGAATAAGTTACAGACTTCCTGGCGCAAAGGCACCTATGTGCTGAGAAGTGATGAGGGGAGGGGTGCCTGGGTGCCTCAGTCAGTTAACAGCTCAGGTCATGATCTCGTGGTTTGTGACTTCAAGCCCCACATCAGGCTCTTTGCACTGACAGTGTGGAGCCTGCCTGGGATTCAACCTCTTCCCCTCTCTGTCTGCCCCTCTCTCAAAGTAAATAAATAAACTTTAAAAAAGGAAAAAATGTAGATGAGGGGAGAGCACGCTGCAAACAGAGGCCAGTTAGGGCCGCCCTTGTTGCTGGAACTTGAAGGGAGAGAGGGGAGAAAAGTCTCTTTTGGCTGGGGGGGGACAGTAGCAATAGTGGGGTATAACTATTTGTAAGATATTTTCCTGGGTAGGGATATCTACCTTGAAGTATAAAGAGCTCAGTGAGGTCTTTTGGCACAAATACTTTAAAAAATATAAGTGTCCCAGACACTCACTGTGACAGAGAAGAGGAACAGCACCTCTATCAGTCATTCTGCTGTAGCACACAAGGAAACAAAGCTTCCATTTAAAGCAAAAGGAAGCTTTAAAGTCATTTGTGGTTGTGATATTATCTTTTCTTGTATATATAAAAAACAAAACAAAACAAAAAAACACCTGTGATTCTTGATTGCTATCAGTCCTGAGTCTGGAGGATTTCTTGATGGGGGAGCTGGGGCGGGGGTGGAGAACAACCCCACACATATATCATACCCTCGTGTTCCTACACGGAAAGCTTCAAGAAAAAAAAAGGGTAAATTCACTGGTGAAGACAGGTTGAGTTATGAGAAAGAAATGTACCATATTAACTGCTTATAGCATGCACCTAAACACTACCTCCGCCCTTTTTTCCCTTAGAATCCACATTTCCGTGCAGATCCCGCACCAGGATGGAATGCTGCCCCTTATCTCCACCATGCCGCTGCACAACTTGCATTTTCTATTATCTGAGTCCATCTACAGACACCAGCACGTCTGCTCCAATCTCGTCACCACCCGTGACCTGAGAGGCATCTCAGGTGGGGGCTTTCCCATTCCAGCCCAGCACAGTGGTCCTTAGAGATAGAGCGAGGCGAACTCTGCTTTCGTGTCTCCCAGTCCTCAAAGTCTGCATGTTTAGTGGATTTCCTTCCTAGCAGGCAACCAAACATAGGCAGCTCAGACAGTGAAGTGAATAGGGAAAAACAAGGACTTTGGAACCAAGCTGATTTAGGTTCGAATCCCTAATTCTACTACCTATACAACTAAACAGAAATAGCAGAACTTCCCCAAACCACTGTTTGCTTATCTATGACATGAGGAAAACAATTGCTACCAATCAGGGTAAGGATTTAATCTGTTGATGGTTTTTAAAGCACCTGCCATGGTAAATGTTCGTTCTTTCCCTGCCCCACTGTTGAGCATGTTTGGATCTGTGCCCTGAAATCCCCTTATTGCAGCATCTTTAGAAAGCTAAAGTGCAGATGTCACATGTTATAGGATGGGCTCCCGGAGCAGGAGCTGAGATGGAATGTGGGGGTGCAAGATGTTCATTGGGGATCAGCATCTGTGAAGAGGAAGGAGAGGACGCAGAATTGGGCAGAGGGAGAAGTCAGACTGCAGTGCAGCCCTCCAGAAGCCCCCACCGCTTCAGGAACTCTTCCTACTTCCAGCCCCAGCTGACAGCCCTCTCTGAGGCACCTCAGTCACTGGATGCCAGAGCCCCCACAGGGGTGGCCGCAGGAGCCGCTGTGCCACTGACACAAACCTGAAGGAGCTAAAACCCCGGTGGCACATTCCGGTGTCTACCATAGCAGACATTTTACTCTACAAAGGATCGTGTCCATTTCCATTTACCTTAGCGAGTGTGCATTAAATGCGTGTTTCCTCCCTTGACAACCGATGAATTGTTTACCAGTATTTTAGAAGATAGAGAAGCATTCATATGCTCTTTCATATTCATTAAGCATCATTTAGGTAGTGATGGTCTTTACACGGTAGAAATTAGTTGAGTATGAATTATTCGCAAGTCACTGAGCTACACATGAAAGTCTAACCGGTTCACCTGTGCAGCCACTGAAAGAAACATACACTGTTTATAGGCTGAAAGTTTGTACCTCTTCCCACTTAAACACAAGTAAATTCAACACATGATAATTGAGATCCTACTCCTTTCAGGGCAGAGGACCAGGTGCTGGTGTCAAACATCCTAAGACGTTTCAGACATTCTAAGACTCTTTCAGAATATTATATTTGCTTTTAGTACTATAAAAAATTTGAATCTTGATATTCTAAAATTGTATCTGTGTTTAGCTCTCTACTGCATAAAGGTCTTCCTTAATTTAGAACACTTTGGTTGCTTGGCAGCATTTGATCCAATAATTTTTGCCCGTAGCAGGGAGGTTTAGTCAAGCATCATTAGCAAGCTATTTACTCATTAGCACAAAATTAAGATTTTTTTTTCCTAAGAGCTCAGAAACCATAGCAGGGGAGGAGGTAGTCAGATGTTTGTCTGTTGGCTTTACATAAAAGCTGTTTTTAAAAAATCAGTCTTAAAAAATAACAATTCATCAACAAATCATCCGTGTAGTAAATCTGTTTCTTCAAGGGTTGATTGCAAAGCTTCAGTATGTATTCTTTTCCAAGACACACAGGGCCACTGAGCTCTGGCTCCATTTATGGTACTCTTTGCTCATCTTTTCTTCTGGGGTTCATGCAGCCTCTTAGAGGAGTCTATGAACTCAGTCACAGGTAACCCCCTAGCAACAGGTACTCTAGCTCCCCTCCCCTTCTCATGCAGTGTGTATTGGGAACCCTGGGTTCTCCATTAATGGTCTCTGATGGAAGGTAAGCTATCTCAGTCTCTCAAGGACACATCCCTTCTCCCCACGCAGCTCCTGGGCAGCCAACGAGGGGCATGTCAACAGACTGACTTCTTGTTCCTTGTTCCTCCCTCCCCCACAGAGGCAGGGTTCCTGGACGATAAGGTCTATGACAGCACAGCCCTGGGGCCTGGCTATGACCGCCCCTTCCAATTTGACCCCAGCGTCCGGGAGCCCAAGACCATCCAGCTCTACAAACACCTGAACCTGAAGAGCTGCGTCTGGACCTTTGATGCCTATTATGACATGACTGAGTTAATTGATGTCTGTGGGGGGTCTGTAACTGCCGACTTCCAGGTGGGTCCTTCAGGGGCTTATCCAAAGGCTGCAAGCACCTGGGTGCCATATGAAATTTTGTTTCTTCCTGAAGCACTTCTGTTAGCATGTTGCATCTGGTGCCCAGCCCCAGAACTGGGATAACCAAAGGAGTCTTTAGAAGTCCCTCAAGTGAGACCTTAGCAGCATGATGGCTAGAGAGAACCCTCGGAAGTCTTCTAAATCAATTAACTGGAAAATTAATGTGGAAAATGTTAAAATGAATTTGGAAAAACATTACTGTCTGGCACAGCCATTAACATAAAAATCTAATATTTGCTTCTCTAGATATATATATAATATATAATACATATATATCCATCCCCCTGGGTATATTTTGGAAGCCAAAAGGATTGACATTTGATGGTAAGGTTATTACAAAGTAGATGTTTTCTTTTCCGCACATGGGGAAATAAGTCAAAGTAAGGTGTACCTTTCCAGAAGACAGGGAAAACATAATGCTTTTTAAGCATGATGGAGGGAGAATTATGTAAAACACTTGGATTTCATTCCTAGTCCAAATCTGTGCCAAACTGACAACCCTTGCAAAAATGGACACATTCTTAATCGTTGTGAAACATTAGTGACAAAAGAAAATTTTAGCAAGAAGCCATAGTCATAGGAGGGCAGTTATATCAAAGAAATGCATCCTCATGGGAAATATGAATCTAAAGCAGATTCTACCTAATTATCAGCAGTTATCTCAATGAACTAAAAATTAACGTTTGTTCTTCATTTCAAATCGGTTTAATCACACTGAAAGAGGGACTTCTGGAGGCACTGAGAGTAATCATTTTGAGGACGTGCCTTTGATTAAAATTTGGTTTATTTTGCACTATCTCTGTTTGGTTAGCTCTCATTTTATATACACTACTGCCCTCTACTGAGTGGAAAATTAAAGCATTCTTAAGTTATCTGTTTCTGCAGTTACATGACCTATATTCACCTTCGAAATGCAAAACTAAGTGATTGGTTTCTCCTGACCTCTCAAAAATTAGTATTCTATGTTCTCCGTGTTTTTACTTTAATCATATTTTTGTATATTTTTGTTCAGAATATGCCTAAAAATCTCAAAGGCTAAGATTTCTTGTTATAAATGCCCCACTTCTTGAACCAACACAGAATATATGCACAGAAGTACTTCATTGCAGTCCGTTTCTTTAAAAATAGTTAAAACAGCTGGTGTATGGTAGAAAGAATGTAGACCAAGCCCTAGTTATAACCAAGCCCTAGTTCATCTATTTTCTTGTCGTAACTTCTCTGAATCTCATCTGAAATTGTAACCGATCATCTCAACAGGGGAAAGAACTTAGCACATTGCAGGTATATAGTAAATATTTGTCAAGGTTTGGATTTTTTTTTTAAGGATTAGTAAGTAATGTCATGAGGGATAAAGGATAGAAAACAGAGAGGGAAAATTAATTTTTTCAATCAGCTAAAGAATTATTGAGGTTCTAATATCAATAATTTTAGCAAAGCCTGTATATTAAAGGGACAGAATATGGTGTAAGGTCCAGATAAAGTCTAGAAATTTCCTGAGGAAAACAGATTAAGCCATTTCAAAAGATAATTTTTTATGGAATTAGCAGTCTTTTGAAAAACTTGTAATCAAATTTTAAATCCTGACAACATTGAATATGAAAAAATATTCTAGAAAAATAAAATTTTTGTGTCCCAAAGATTGATTAAACACTTGGCTCTTTTCCTAAATTGACCATGGAAACACTTTACATTGTGCTTGAAAACAAAAGAAAAATCTAAGTTCCGTAGGGGATTATAGGATTCTACCAATGATAAAAATAAAATTTTTTCAAACTAAGCTTTTTTGTTATAAAAGAAATATGTGTTTATGGAGGAAAATATAAAATGAATAAACCAACTCTCCCATTCATACACATGTACATGCAGTTAGCTTCTCCATGAAAGCTTCCGTTTATATTTTGTTATCTTTCCATCCAGTTTTTGTTCACTGCATAGTTAAATAAAAATGTTTGAGCCAAGTTAATAGCAGTAACAGGAATTCCCTTAGAAGAAATATTCTCTTGGAAGTATGATGCGTTGCCTTTTCAAAAGTATTTCCGTGAGGTATTGTAGGAGATGGGAAATTGCCCAAACATACACATCTCTGAACTGTGTGTTGGAAAGTTTCCTAGATATGATATCCAAATCCCATGACCTCATTTCCTGTTGCCAGAGATGTGAATAGACTTGGGCATCTTCCCAATTAGGGCTGATTCAGGCTCTCCTATAGGCCACTGGAAAATGTGGTCAGTGAGGGACTATGTACTGATCCATTGGGAATAACTGTGTGCCTTTAAAATCTTGTCCAAGGCAACTGAACAGTGGAGGCACATCTCCTTCTCAGTCTTCAGAAATGTTTTTGTTCAAGTGTCACCCCCTCAGAAAAGCCCTCCCGGATCACCCTATAGAAGGAAGCATCCTGGACACTTCCTATCCCTTTCTTTATTTTTAAAATTTATGTATGTCTACTAGACTATAGGTTCCATAACGGCAGTGATTTGGGCTTTTTCCACTGCTGAGGAAGAAGCTTGGTCTGGTGCCTACGTGCCCAGCACGGTTGTGGGTACTTGGTTATAATTACTGACTGCAGAAGTAACTAAATGAGTGAGGTAAAAATTGAACTGAGATGTATGCCTTTTCATCCCAGGGAGGAAATAACCCTCTGTGTGCACACCTTTTGCTTGGCAGGTGAGAGACTCTGCTCAGTCGTTCCTGACCGTGCACGTGCCTCTCTATGTGTCCTACATCTATGTGACAGCCCCCAGGGGCTGGGCTTCTTTGGAGCACCACACTGAGATGGAGTTTTCCTTCTTCTATGACACTGTTCTCTGGAGAACAGGTATACCCATTTACATCTTAACTACTCCTGCCTTATGCTTAAGTAAGACTAAAAGAAAATAATGAGTAGTTCCTTTTAATAAGAGCTCCATTCTTCATCCCGTTGTCCTATATACAGTCCAAGTGGGCTGCTACTCTAGACCAAATGAATAAAGTGAGCCAGGTTGTTCTTGATATATTTTTCCATTTCAATGCATCTGATTCGAAGACGCTTTTGCTCCTTAAATGCCTTGAATTACACCATTTATAACTAGGAGCAAATGAACATGGTTATACTCCAGAAGGATACCCCTAAACCCCTAATGGACCGTATAGGACCCATCTGTCACCTGCCATCCTCTACTCTGGGTGTGAATTGAGTTTTTCCATCCCTGTAGGCCCTCTAGTATCAGCATTCATGGACATGGTTATTTTCAGGAACCACAGCCCCTCAGCTAAGAGTTCACACCTTACCCTTATCTCCCCCAAGCCACCTTTTCCTGCTGCTATCACACGATACCCCAAAATTATCTCCCCTTCTGCTGCTCCCATTCTCCCTCACCTGTAAATCTCTACAGGTGATTTACTCGACCTGGCACAGAGATACTAACCAGCTACAGGAGTTTTCTTTAGATAGGACCTCATCTCTAGTAATGGAAAGTACAGTCCTTTCTTCTGTTCAGTGCTTTCAACTCAAATCATTTGTCTTATATTTCTCATAGGAAAATAACTTCAGCAAGTTTTCACACTCTGGGTCAGATCATTTCTTGAGATTTGGGGTTCTTTTTAAATGTTATTTTCCCCATCCTTTGGTCGTCCTTTTGTTTTGATTCATACTGGACTCATTGGACATCATGATTGTAGTTACTCTTATTAAAGCCACAGTTCACTCATGTCATACCATATATGGCTGGCCTTCTACATGCTAATCTTTAATCCTCCATGGATTTAATATTAAATGTAGCCACCAGGACATGGTTTATGGTTCTGTCGAGTCATGAAAGGTGTCCTTGTAAGAGCGCCTTGGTGGCTCAGTTGGTTAAACAACTGACTCTTGATCTCTGCTCAGCTCATGATCTCATGGTTCCTGAGTTTGAGTCCCATATCTGGCTCTGTGCTGACAGCGCGGAGCCTGCTTGGGATTCTGTCTCTCCCTCTCTCTGCGCCTTCCCTGCTCACACACTCTTTCTCTCTCTCTCAAAATAAATACATAAACTTAAAACAAAAAAAGGTGTCCCCATAAGGAAAAGCAAACAGTATGAAGCAGATGCACTATAACCGCATGCTGCTGTCAAGTTGATAGAAGTTTAAAGGCCAGTTGTTTTGAGCCATGGGCTGGGGCCCTGACTCTGGTCCAGGTGGCATTTTCAGGTATGAAGAGACTATGTCAAAGAGAATGGAACTATAACAACAACAACAACAACAACAACAACAACAACAACGGAATGAACTGTCATACAGTTTTAATTGGCAAATGTGTCTAAATAGATTCTACATTGCTATGAATATGTACATTTTTCTTACATTCAAATGACTGTGCAGCTCTTACTTAGAGGTGTCTCTGGGACAGCTCACATATAGGATACTATGTGGGAGATCTCCATGCCCTAACTTGGATGTTTTATGTATGATTGCCTGCCTAGGAATCCAGACAGATAGCGTGCTGTCTGCAAGGCTTCAGATAATAAGAATCTATATCCGAGAAGATGGCCGTCTCGTCATTGAATTCAAGACCCATGCCAAATTCAGAGGTAATATCAGTGCAGTTTTTCCAGTTTTTTATTAAGAAACATTACAAACACAGACAAAAGGTAAAGGAATAGAATAATGAAAAACCAAGTCAACAATTGTTAACGGTTTGCTATGTGTGTATGCACCCATACCCATATTTATGTACCACATTTGAAAACAAGCTGCAGACTTCTTGTCAAGTTACTCTAGATACTTTAAAAGCCTCTCCTGAGAACAAAGACATTCTCTTACACATCACAAGAGTATCACTACATCAAGATATTTAAGATTGATCCAATAATAGCTAGTCTATATTCATATTTCCTTTCTTGTCCTACAAGTGTCTTTTCCATTTGTTTTTATATTGTTTTGTATTTATTTTATATCTGTTTATATAAAGGGAAAGTGGATCCAATCAATATCCACATACATTCTAGTTGTTATATTTTTTCAGTCTCTCAATCTACAAGTCTCTCTACTTTTATTTATTCATGACAATGGATGACTACAGTTTGAAGGAGTAGAAGTATCCTGCTGAATAACCTTTATGATGTTTAAAATTGTTTCCTTCCACCAAGGACTTGAGTGGCTTTAAGTGTAGTTTTTTAAAATCTGAATTTGATATTTCTATTTATAAACTACCAGGAACTTTCTGCCTCTAAGAAACATGTATTTTGGAATTGAAAGCTAAGTTTATTTGACATACATCATCCCATAAAGACCCCTATTATTATGAATATACTTGGCATCATTTCTACAAGGTACATTTGTGTTGTTTATAAGTATATATGACCATAATTACCATCATGAGTAGGATGATAGACTGGGGCGAGATGCCATGCTGTCCAGCCAGAGTGAAATACATTCTAAAGGGTTAGAAGGTAGGTATAACTGTCATTGTTTGATAAAAGTATATTCATTCAGTACTAAGGCTTTAGTAGGGGATTCACCTCAAGTACTATAAAACTCACAAATAAGTATGTGTGTCTCCCCTTGAAATAGGACAGTTTGTGATGGAGCATCACACCCTCCCTGATGTGAAATCATTCATACTGACTCCAGACCATCTAGGAGGAATTGAATTTGACCTGCAGCTACTATGGAGTGCTCAGACTTTTGATTCTCCGTATCAGCTCTGGAGAGCCACAAGCTCTTATAACAGGTGAATACAGGATGGGGGTGTTCAAGGGTAGATCTAAAATGGTCTCAGTCTCTTTCAGGAGCTTGGGAAATAGGGCTTCCCCCCACACCAAAGGTTGGATTTCTATTACAAGGTGGGGGGGGGGATAGAAATAACCCTCCAACATGGGCCACCTGGGTGGCTCAGTTGGTTAAGTGTCTGACTTCAGCTCAGGTCATGATCTCACGGTTTATGAATTTGAACCTCCCATTGGGCTCTGTGCTGACAGCACAGAGCCTGGAGCCTGCTTCAGATTCTGTGTCTCCCTCTCTCTCTGCCCTTCCCCACTCGCACTCTGTCCCTCTCTCTCTCAAAAATAAACAAACATTAAAAAAAATTTTTTTTAAAGAAATAACCCTCCAAAAATAGAAAGAAACAAATTAAGTCAGATCAGCATCTGCTATAAACCAGGAAGTGGTTACCCTTATTATAAGGACAAGACCAAGAAGGCTGCATATAATTTCTACTCACATCCTATAGCTAGAATTTTATTGCATGACACACCTGCCTGCAAGGGAAGCTGGGAAATTAAAATCATAGTATAATAAAGAAATTTCAGTCACCACAACCCATTCAAAATCCAGGATCTCTGACTATCAGGTCTAGATGTCACCCTTATGTCCAGTGTTCTATAAAATAAATAATAAGATTTATCTCTCTCCCACACCCAAGATACAGGTGGAATAGGAATTGGTTAAATACAGGAAAACATCTTTTGTAAAGGGGAAGAATAGGAGAAACATAATTAAAACTATTATAAAAAACTATCCATAAAAAAGATAATGAGGCAACTGGGAGTCTGTCGTGAATATTATTATCCGTATTTTATAGATCATGAAATTAAGATCTATAAACAAGATGAAATTCTTGTTCCATCTTTATAGTTAAGAAGTGGCAGATTATCTTAAGAATCATTTTCAAAAAGATGTCATTAACTGTGAAATTTTGGTCTTCTATCAGGTATTTTTTTAAATAATGATTCCTTTGAAATCAATATATAATAATCTTCAAAGGCTGTGCTTTCCCCAAGCTCATGAGATTATGCACACACTTTGTCCTAATTTATAGACATGGAAACTGTCCTCTTTAAATCCTCTGCTAACTCCCCACTGCCTACTGGATGAAGTCCAAATTCTTTATTCAGAGCCCACACCCTCCCTTCTGCCTCATCTCAAACTCAACCTCCCAACCACATTAAATATCTCATCAACCCCTGAACCCACCAACCCAACTACACTTCCATTCCCTCTGCCTTTGCAGACCTTGAACTCTTCTGAGCCCCAGCTCAAATACTCTCAAATACTGACCCCTCTGTGACATCTTTGCCGACTCTCCATCCAGTGCTAGAAGATCCTCCTCCCATTCCCTCTTTGTTCCATTTTATACCATAACACAGTTCATTATATTAAATGCTCTAAGTAGAATCCTATTTTCCACTAGCTGGTGAGCTCCCCAAGGGTAAAGGCATACCTGATTGATCTTGAATCCCCAGAGCTACAGGTTTTACCGCATGGTAGGTCCTGAATAAACATCCTTTAAGAGTTTAAGTTTGAGGTAAGGAGACAAAAATATATGGATAAATGGCAAAGTATGGAACACCAGCATTCTGTGCAATGTGCACTGTAAGAGGTAAGGAACACTGAGACTATAGCGGTTCAGGGAGGGTTAGGGAGCTGTACAAATCTTCCTGGAGGAGGGTCACAGCTCGTGCTCCATGTTGCAATATGAGTAATGTCTAATTTTTTGAAAGGAGAGGAGAGGAACTTTAGAATTAAAGACCTGCATCTGGGGCTGTGTTTGGTATATACACAGGGATGGTGAGGAAATGGACCTAAATCATATTTAGGGATGGGAAAAGTAGGACTGTGGGTTTGGGAGGCCATGAAATCCTGCATTCATTTGTTCAACAAATATTTATTGAGCATTTGCTGTGTTTTGCAGAAGGTTCTAGGCGCTTGGATACATCAGTGAACAATTTAAAGATCGTTGCACACAGCACTTACAGTAAAGTAAGAAGACATTAAAAGGTCGATAAATAAGTATAGTAGAGCATGTCAGAAGGTGGGGAGTACTATGGAAAAATAAAAGATTTAGAGCAGGGTAAGGGGAATCAGGATGGGGAAGGAGACACTGTAATTTTAATTAAGATCTTCAAAGTAGCCCCCATCAAGAATGTACACTTGAACAAATATGTGAAGGAGATGAGGGAATTCGCTATGCAGATTATCAGGGAAAGAAGTTTCTGGCAGAGTTCCTGAATTGACAGCATTTCTAGCATCTTGGGGAATAGCAAGGAGGCTGGTGTGGCTGGACTGGAGTGAGCAAGGAGAAGGATGATAGGCAGTAAGGTCAAAAATGTAAAGGGGATGGGGTAGGGCCACCATGTGGAGCCTTGTAGACCAGTGCATGGATTTTGACTTTTACCCCAGTGCATTGGGAGCCACGGCAGGGTTTGGGCAGAGGGGCAACATGATCTGTCCTGTTTGAAAGCAAGGGTCAGGCATGGTCAGTTCTGCCTAAGCATTTCTATTAATTATGGGTTAGTATTCACATTATACATGTCAATTTTCATGTAATTCAAATATGGTGTATAAAGTCTAAGCTTGGAGGAAGATAGGGATCACGTAGGAAAACTGCAGACACATAGACTGTCAGACAGGAAGGGGCTTAGAAACCAAGCCCTGTAAGTTTGTGTGGCATGTGAAAAGTCATACAGTCATACAGAGGCAATGCCAAGCCAGGTTTAGACTGTCTCACAGTTTGTAGCTTGTGCCATTCCACTACAATGACCCAGGACGTGTCACAAAACTCCTGTTTATTTATTTCTTTGCTATCAGTTTATGAATAAATAGATGAATACACAAGAAATGGTCAAAAAAGAAACACAGCAAACGCGAGAACTGTCACAGATCGCTCACAGTAGTTAGAATTAAGACTCCTAGCCCTGCACTCTTCATTCAGGGGATGGCAGCCTCCCAAGACTCCTTGAAGAATCTTCCTGAAGTCTCTGGCTGCCTGGCTGTCTTCCAGACAACCTGCCAGGGCTGGGGCTGCTACTCCATGACAAGTGAAGGAAATGAAGTAGGTGAGGGTACAAACGTTCCATGTTCTTGGTGTCATAACCTTCAGAATTCTGTGATCCACCACATATAGGGAAAATGGCAGCCCTCGGTCTCCTGTGGGAAGAGAGATTTTTCTTCAGCTCCACAAAGGGCTGAGCCTCTAGAGTTTGGGAGAGGAGCCTGGAAACTGAGTGCTGCGCTAAGGGGGGCGGGGGCATTCTCTGGAGAGGGGTGTCCTTTAACCCTGAGGCATTTGCCACCACTTCTGTCAGAGCAGCAGCTGCTGTGTTCACATCTTAATAAGTAACATCTTTAGCAGTTGAGCATGTGTTGAACAGGGTGTCCGTCAACTAGAAGTGGCAAACAAATTGTCAAACAAGTTTCGTGGAAATCTGAAGGAGGTGGCCGGTTCTGTTTTATCTTCACTGGGCCTTTTAGGTTTTTACAAACAATACGCCTTTCTCAGCTTTTCTCAGGAAAAGGACTTGAATAGGATAAAGGAAAATAGCACCATTTAACACCTCTGGATAATACCCTGATGGTTAAAACAATCCATGACGGATTTCTGAAAATTGTGTTTGCAGGCTCGTAAAGGTTGTGGATGCCGGGCACAAATGCCATCTGAAAAGTCAGTGTGTTTCTGGGTAAGTAAATAATCTATAAAATGTCCCCTCTAACCACAGTCTGCTCTGTGTGTTTCCAGGAAGGACTACTCGGGGGAGTACACCATCCACCTGATTCCATGCACTGTGCAGCCCACACAGCCATGGGTTGATCCAGGGGAGAAGCCTTTGGCCTGCACTGCACATGCCCCAGAAAGGTAGGGAACTGCAGGAGATCTTCACTGTTTGTAAATCCACCTCCTCGCTAAAATGTATTTGTGTCTGCAAAGTCCGTTCTCGCGGTGCCTTCACGGTCATTCATGGACATGCAGAGTGGCAAATTGTTGAGTCACTGGACACGCACATTCCCGGCTCAGGTCGAGCAAGGCCTTCTTGTTGCAGCTTTTGTGCTAGAAACAAGTATCCTTTCCGTGGCTACATAGTGCCACGGTTTTCAAATTTGTGTGCTTTTTCTTGGTGATTTCACGGTTTGTAACAGCTCCCAAGCGTAGTGCGGAAGTGCTATGTGGTGTTTCTAAGTACAGGTAGGCTGTGATGTGCCTCGGGGAAAGTCGGATAGGCTTCACTGGGCATAGGTTTGTCAGTTCCACGTTAACAAATGAACAACATATTAAATAAGGTATTCTAAGCAGAAACATGCATAAAACAGTGTTTGGTATTGGTCGGTCAATCAAAATGTTGTGACCAGAGGCTGCAGGGACTCTACCCTCTATTTCCCCTAAGAGCAGTGATTCAGTATTCACTAATTCAGTGTTCACTGTGACTTTATAGAACATACTTACCACAAATAACGAGAATCAACTACACGTCAGCCTGTACTCACCTCAGACCTGAGACTGTCTGCATTGTGCCATGTATTCACTCATTCAACCAGTATTAACTCGGCTTTTATCATGTGCTTGGCTCTGGTCCAGCCTGGAGATTATAGCAGAGGACTAAAAGTAACCTCTGCTCTCAGACAGTGGATAGTCGAGTGCCATTTTCCCAGGAGCAGAGCAAAGTGAAGAGAAAACATTGCTGAGAGATGATGCTGAAGACAGGATCTGACATTATCATAAAGAGAAGATAATTTGGAATGTGACGTTCAGATTAAGAAACTGAGAATTGGGCATTGGATTTGGTGATTCAGAAGTCGTTGATGATCTTGACAAAGGGCAGGGTCAGTGGAGTGAGGGGTTAAAGTCTGGTTGGAGTGGGCTTAAGAGATGGCAATGAGAAAGTAGAGACAACAGGGGTAAACTGTGTCTAAGGTGTTTTATTATAAAGGACATCAGCAGAAAGGGACAGTAGCTAGAAACAAAGTCAAAGGAGGTCTTATTTGTGTTTTAGAGTAGAAAATATTTCAGGATATTTGTATTCTGGTGAAAGTAACCCAGTTGGTCTATTAGGTGAAATTTAATGTTGCAGCCGAACAAGGGAAAATCTGCAGAGCCAAACCCTTGAATAGGGTGGGGATAGGTCCGGGATGAGAGGGGAAGGGCTGACCTTTGCTAAAAGCACAGAATGTTTATTCACAGAGAGAGGAAGGCATGCAGGTGTGTGTGGATATAGGCGAGGGGAAAATTGGTAGAATGGGAGGGCAGGGATGAAAAAGTAGAATCTGATTAAATCCGTTTTCTCCATAAAATGAGAAACCAAGCATGGGATGGAAGTGAGGAACACTGAGGTTTGAGAAGAGAGGAGGAAGTGAGGCAGCCATCTTAGAGAGTGGGAAAGTGTGCTGTCTATACAGATGGCAGCAGATCAGGCTGTGCTGAGAGCCTGTTGAGTGATTGTTAAATTGCCATGTCATTGACAATAAGATAAACTGCATATTTATGGTACGTCCAACTGATAAATTTTTACAACACCCATGAAACCATCAGAACTAAGATAGTGAATATATCCATTTCCTTCGAAGTTTCCTCATGCCCCTTGGTCATCCCTCCCACCGCAGCCCAGCCCACCCCTTTGTCCAGGCATCCACTGATCTGCTTTCTGTCACTACAGATTAGTTTGCATTTTCTAGAAATTTATATAAATGGCATCATACAGTATGCATTCTTCTTCTCTGGCTTTTTTCACACAGTGCGATTATTTTCATGCATTCCTGTTGTGTATTATCAGTAGTTTGTTCCTGTAATTGCCGAATTGTAGTCCATGGTGTGGATATACTACAATTTGTTTATCGGCTCATCAGTTGGTGGGCATTTGGGGTGTTTCCAGTTGATGGCTATGATAAATAAAGCTGCTATGAATGTATATACACAGACCTTTACATAGACATATGCTTTCAGTTTTCTTGTGTAAATACTTAGGAATGGAATGGCTGGATCATATGAGGAATATATGCTTAACTTTTTTTTTGGAATTTTTTTTTTAATTTTTTTTTTTCAACGTTTATTTATTTTTGGGACAGAGAGAGACAGAGCATGAACGGGGGAGGGGCAGAGAGAGAGGGAGACACAGAATCAGAAACAGGCTCCGGGCTCTGAGCCATCAGCCCAGAGCCCGATGCGGGGCTCGAACTCACGGACCGCGAGATCGTGACCTGGCTGAAGTCGGACGCTTAACTGACTGCGCCACCCAGGCGCCCCTGGAATTTTTAAAAAATGTTTATGTATTTTTGAGAGAGAAAGCATAAGTGGGGGAGGGGCAGAGAGCGAGGGAGACACAAATTCTGAAGCAGGCTCCAGGCTCCAAGATGTCAGCACACAGCCTGATGTGGGGTTTGAACCCACCAACTGTGAGATCATGACCTGAGCCAAAGTCAGCAGCTTAACCGACTGAGCCACCCAGGCACCCCCTGCATGCTTAACTTTTTAAGAAACTGCTAAACTGTTTTCTGAAGTGTTTGTAATATGTAACATTGTGTGTACATTCCCACCATGAGTGTGTCAGTGATCCAGTTTCTCAGTATGCTGGGAAAAGTGGTCAGGGAGGTTCTACGTGACTGGAGAATGAATGAACAGGGTAGTAGCAGGGGTGAGCTGGGAAGTTAGGAGGTGGTAGTTAGAGAGTGAGGTGCTGGACAATGAGATTCTTGGAGGTGGTGCATAGTAGGACCATGAAGCATAGGTGGCTGTGGTTGGGGGGGAGAACAAGCTCTTTGAGGTGAAGATATTAAGAAACTGAGGGGTTAAGGCATTAGATGATTCATCCATGTGGATGTTGAAATCATCAAGATTAATGGTAGGAACACCACAGTCAGCTAAATGGGGGAGGGAAAGTGACCAGGAAAATAGTGGTTGGCTGAAATAAGGAAGAACAAGGACAAATAATCTGGTAAGATATAATGGAGATTTCTATTCATGTATTAAAATTTTTAAATTATGGATATTATCTTATTTATTTATTTATTTATTTGTTCATTTATTTAATGTTTATTTATTTTTGAGAGAAAGAGCACAAGTGGGGGAGGGGCACAGAGGAGGTGGGGGACAGAGGACCTGAAGCAGGTTCTGCACTGACAGCGGCGAGGCTGATGGGGGGCTCGAACTCATGAACCGTGAAATCATGACCTGTGTCGAAGTCAGACACTTAACCAACTGAGCTGCCCAGGTGCCCAAATAGGAATATCATTTTATATAGTCAGAAGACCATATATAGTATACATATAATACCTCAAGAAACAGAATATTACCTAAAATGAATTGCAATTACAATAAATGAGTATCTCTTAGGCTGTGCTACTCATGATAAAATGAGTACTAACAACTACCGGTGATATGAAAGATCATGTATGGAGTGCAGACTATGCGGGAGACTCTGTACTAGGCTCTGAAGAGTTAATTCTTACCACTGTGGCCCCCCAGAAAATTGGCACTGTTCTTTCCATTTTATAACCAGTGAAAGTTGGAGTAAAGAAAAAAAAGAAATAGAACATTACCAGTACTTTTTTTTTTTAAAGTTTATTTATTTATTTTGAGAGAGAGAGTGCGAGCATGAGTGGGGGAGGGGCAGAGAGAAAGCGAGACAGAGGATCTTAAGCAGGTTCTACGCTGTGAGCATGGAGCCCAACATGGGCCTCAAAGCCATGAAACATGAGATCATGACCTGAGCCAAAACTAATTGTTGGATGCTCAACTGACTGAGCCCCCCAGGTGCCCCACCAGTACCTTTTAAATACCCTTAGTGCCCTTTCCACTTGCTCTCTCTTCCACCTTTTGGCCAAGATAACCAAACTAGACTGATGTTTGTATTTATCATTCCTTGTTTTGGTTTATGGTTTACCTCCTTTTTACTTCTGCATGGTTTTGCATGTGTTTTTTTTGAGCGATATAAAAATGTCCTACTGCACAAATTCTCTCTGCAACTTTTCTTTTTTGCTCAGTGAATCATTTCCTGATTCATAAGTATATCAACATTTGTGTTGATTCATGTAGCTGTAGTGTGGTTTTCACTGCCTTAAGGTATTCATTGTGGGAATATTCCACAATTTATTTGACCATTCTATTTGACTTACAATTCCATATTCTATTAGGAGGAATACTCTATTTGTCTCTGAGTGTACGTGTGTAAGAAGAGTTTCTCCAGGGTAGGTCCTGGATTTTTTTTTTTAAGAGGAGAGAGGTTTGAAAATGGCAAAAGGCAGCAAAGAAAGCACCAACCCATTTCCATCCACTGGTGTGTGTGGATGTGGGAGGCCACAGAGGGAAGAGTGTTGTTGAGTCAGTATTCTAAGGCTTCAGAGTTGGAAATCTTTGCCTTGCATCAGGGAGATCGTTACTTGTGGGGTCCTTGTTATTCCCAGGGTGACTTTCCATAGGGCATAACCTGGCTTTTGATCACCTCTGTGGCTCCATACAGATGCAGTAGAACCATAACACAACAAATAATCAAGACTGACTCAGGGAATTCAGACCTAATTCAAAAGAATTGTGTCTCACGTGATGCCTGTTTTTGTGAGGTCTGTAATACCGTCTAACCTTATAAATCCTCATCATCTTCATCATCTCAAATCCATCATTTGTTCTATTTAATCAGTCAATACTTATTGAGTGTCTTAGGTGTCAGGCGCTATGTGGAGTCTGGTAACACCCAGTATTAACAAGAAAAACCTGTTTCCCTGAGTCAGCTAAATGAGCTGCCGTGCAACTAATGGTGACATCAAAGTTGTTGAAGCAGGGTCAGCCCTGGCTTGTATGGGTTGCCTCCACACTCCAAGTTCCTCCTATACCCCAACCCTCTCAAATCTACCCACTGGAGCACTTTCCATTAAAAGTAAGGAATGGTCAGATGGACTCTTGGAAGCATAAAGCATTGAAATTATCAGTCATGCATCATTCTTTAACAAATGTATGTGTCAGAAGCTTGGCTTTCATTGAAGATATGACAACGAGCAGATAGATATGGGCTGTGATGCTAGTGGAACCCGTAATGGGTGAGGTGGACTTTGATCAGATGTACATTTAAAGTCACATTTAAATAAAATATCAAACCATGATAAGTACTTGGAAAGAAAAGTGCACAGTGTGATGAGAACAAATGATAAGGGGTCTGACCAAGCCTGGAAGGGAGGAGAAAGAGCGTGAGCTTCCTAGAGACAGGGGTGTTTGAGTTGAGATCTGGAGGATAACTAGGAGTTAATTCGGCAAAGAAAGGCAGACCGAGGAGGAGTGTTCCAGCAGAATGTGCAGCAAGATCAAAGTCAGGAAACTTTAAATGCATTATCACTAATCTCAGGTGGACCCTCAGAGCTTCCCAGCAGGAAACAACGGTCCCCTAACCAATGGCTTCACTCTCCCATTCTTCTCAACTATTTTACTCCTTCTCCTGCCCACTCAGATGGCTGTATCTCCCCGGTCCTCACCCTCAGCTGATTATTTTGTGTCCTATTTCATGGAGGAAACAGAAGAAACCAGAAGAGAACTCACCCAAGCTCCTACTGTCCTATCTGCTGACCTGCATCTCCACATGCACACCCGTCGGAATGCAGGAACAGCCCTGGCTCCTGCTCACAGCCAGCGGCTCCACTTGTGCACTGGAACCCAAATCCTCTCTACTTTATAAAGAGGATCTTATAAAGGAGCAGTTCTCTCTATGAATCATTCCAATCAGCATTGAAAACGTAACTTTTCCCATCTCTAACAAATAAAAGTCCCTTCTTGACCCCGTTTCACCCTCCCCACCCATTTTTCTCCTTCCTTGTACGTTAAGCTGTCCCTTACAAGTTGCCTAGATTCACAATTTCCGGTTTGTCACCTTCCATTCTCTCTGGAGCCTGCTGCAGTGAGGCTTCTGCTCTCATCCCTTAACCCAGCTTGATCTTATCAAGGTCACCAGTGACTGTGTCTTACTAGAACCAGGGGTTAAGTCTTATCTTGATTTTTGTGATGGCTTCACAACATGTAACAGTTGTTCAGTCTCCTCCTTGAGACGCTTTCTTCACTCAGCTGGACTGTCATGCTCTGTAGGTTTTCCTTCTACCCCACTGGCTTTTCCTCACCATCTGCTCTGCTGGTTCCTTCTCTTTTCTATTGTTTTTGAATTTGAGTGCCCTAAGTGTCATGTCTGACCTGTCTCTTCTCTGTTTTCTTCTTTTTTTTTTTTCTTTCCAAGATTTTATTTTAATTCAAGTGAGTTAACATATAGTGTAGTATTGGTCTCAGGAGTAGAGTTCAGTGATTCATCACTTACGTACAACCAAATGCTTATCACAAGTGCCCTCCTTAATAACCCTCACCCATTTGGCCCATCCCCCACCTATTTCCCCTTCAGCAACCCTCAGTTTGTTTTCTATAGTTAAGAGTCTCTTAGAGTTTGCCTCTCTCTGTTTTTATCTTATTTTTCCTTCCCTTCCTCTATGTTCATCTCTTATTCTTCTTAAATTCCACATATGAGTGAAATCGTATGTTCTCTGACTTATTTTGCTTAGCATAATACTCTCTAGCTCCATCCACATTGCTGCAAATGGCAAAATTTCATTCTTTTGATGGCTGTGTAATATTCCATCGTGTATAGACATCTTCTTTTAAATTTTTTTTTTTCAACGTTTATTTATTTTTGGGACAGAGAGAGACAGAGCATGAACGGGGGAGGGGCAGAGAGAGAGGGAGACACAGAATCGGAAACAGGCTCCAGGCTCTGAGCCATCAGCCCAGAGCCCGACGCGGGGCTCGAACTCCCGGACCGCGAGATCGTGACCTGGCTGAAGTCGGACGCTTAACCGACTGCGCCACCCAGGCGCCCCTAGACATCTTCTTTATCCACTGATCAATTGATAGACATTTGGGCTTTTTCTATAATTTGGCTATTGTTGATAGTGCTGCTAAATACATTGGGGTGCGTGTGCCCCTTGAAGTCAGTATTTTTGTATCCTTTGGCTAAATACCTCGTAGTGCAGTTGCTGAGTCATAGGGTAGTTCTATCTTTAACTTTCTGAGGAATCACTGTACTCCCCTTCTCGGTTTTCATGTGGTGGTTTCATTCATTCATTCTTAAGGTTTTAAATGCAAAGGAGCACCTTCAGCCCAGGGCTTACCTCTCAGATCCAGACTTGTGCATCAGATTGACTGCTCAGCATCTCCACCTGGCTCTCTCATAGGCCTCCCAAGTTGAACATGCCTGTCGCTTAATCCCTTATCTTTCTCCACCAAATCTAGTCCTCCCACAGTTTTCCCATCTCAGGTAAGGATACCTCTAACCTCCTAGTTTTCCTCTCACTGAGGCCTTCCATGCCCTCCACATTTAAAAGTTCCAGCTTAACTTCTTCTTAGCATTCCTTTTCTGTGCCTAGTGTTTCTCTTCATCACCTGCTTCCTTCTAATGTACTATATGTTTTTGAACTTACTTTATTAACTGTCTTCCTATTGGAATGTAATGTCCCCGAGGGCATATATTTTTCTACTTTGTTCACAGATGGATTCCCATTACTAGAACAATGTCTATCTTATAATAAAAGCACAGTGAATATTTGTTGAACAGTGAGTCCCAAGGCAGTGGAAATTTGGAGTAGAGAACACGTCAAGAGACCTAAAGAAAGCCAGTCTGGCTGGAGGAGCCCTTACCTGCCAAAGGCTGAGAAGAAAAGAGCAGATTTAAAAGACCAAGAAAGAAGGCCAGGGAGGTTAAAGTAAGGAGTGAGGCAAGAGAGTATTGTCTAGAAATGTCTTAAAGAGTGGGACAAAGGATAAATAAGTTTGGATCTAATTGAAAAAGTCAAAGTCTCAGAGTATGAAGATCTGAGACAGAGAAGTCTAAGCAGAGCACCATGGTAGTGAGTCCTTTAGCAATCAAAGAGCAACCTTGGGGACCTTCAGAATGAAAGCGCCAGGAAAAGCAGAGAGTACAAAACAGTTCTAAAGATGAATTCGATTATTTCTGCTCAAAAGAGCAGATTAACCTCATAATGACCCAAACTAATAAAGTTCCTCTCCGACACACATCTCTTTATTCAGTGATCATTTAGCACCTGCAACAAAGCTCTGTTCACAAACCTAAGAAGGGTAGGAAGGGAGGGCAGCTCGAAGTTTACAAAGTTGACCCTGCTCTCAAGGAGCTCTTGTTTCTCCCACATTTAGATTCCTGATCCCCATTGCATTCCAGCAGACCAACCGCCCTGTACCAGTTGTGTACTCGCTCAATACTGAATTTCAGCTCTGCAATAATGAGAAGGTATTCCTAATGGATCCCAATACATCTGATATGTCACTGGCAGAAATGGATTATAAAGGGGCCTTCTCAAAAGGTAAGTTGTTTCCTTCACCTACAAAAAGAGACTCTGATCAGACTTGAGATGCTTTAGGACAGGTTTCTGCTCATTAGCTTCCAGGCAACTCTCCCGTGAAGATTCCCCTGGGCTTGGCTTTAGGGCAGCCAAGGTTTAACCAAGGAACAGAACCACATCCTTCTTTCATGCTGTTTCAAAATAAGATTACATATGTGGTGCTATAATGATTGGCAGGGTGGTAGAATTGTGGGAAACACTGGTCTGAGTGGTAAGAAGACTGGAATTCCCAGCCTGATTCTAACACACTGTCTTGACTTTGGGTAAGTCTCTCTATCTCTCAATTACTCAGAGAAAGTACATAGCATGACCACTACTACGTACCAGCCTCAAGGTGTAAATGTCTACATCCTCTCCATCATGCTTTCTCTACTGGAAATGATTCCTGTGCTCCCTCCTCACCTCAAATGTGGTTTTCTTGATGTTTCCAAAGGTTGGCTCCTTCTTCTCTTCTCTACTTAAATATGAACCTCCTCAAAGAGGCCTTCCCTGACCACACCTGACAACTGAGCATAGGCCTCCATAGTTTTCACTTTCACGGAACGTTATTCATTTTTTATAGTACTTCTCACAATTTTTAATATTCTATAATACATATCACATATTTCTTTACTTATTTGTTGCCTAATTCTACCACTAGACTGTGAGTTCCATGATAATAGAGGTTGATCAAATATCAAATGTGCACACCATACCATCAGTGCCTAGGTGCTCAATAAACATTGATTGATTGAATAAAAGAATTAGTCAATTATCTGCCTTTCTTCTCTCAATTACCCCTTCTGCCTTTTTCTTACTTTTAATCTTCTCCTCATATCTGAGTTTTTTCTCTCACCCTATAAACACACTCAAGTTCTGCCTGTAAGAGAGAAAAAAGCATCCCTCAACCCTAACTCCCCTTCAAAGTTAAGGCTGTTTTATCCTTTTCTTTTCTCTGAGAAACTTCTTCAAAGAGTGAACATTCACTGTCTCTATGGCCCTTCTTCTCTGTCCATCTGTTGCAAGCTGGGTTTGTCCTACCACAGCTCAGACATCTCTTTTGTCAATGACACCAAATTAGTGGGTTTTCACACTTTTCCCTGTTGGGTTTCCTTTGCACCACCCTCCCTGACATCATCTTGCTTCTCTGACCACTTCTCACTCTCCCGCCCTGGGTCTTCATCCTCTGCCATATCCATGTTGCTGTTCCCAGGTCCCATTCTTGGTTCCTTCTGGCATCACTCCAGTGCTACCTCTGACCATCCCTATGGCTGGGCCCATCGCTTGGCTCTGAACTTCCTATCTACTACTTCACAGCCATTCCTTAAGAGTCGACCTTTTCCCTGATCTCTCCTGAACTTCATTTCCACATTTCCACATGGGGCTCTGGAACTACCAAAGTGCTTCAAATGAATGTCTTTCAGATGCCAGGAAGTGTCTATAACTGGACTTATCTTCCTCCAGACATAGTCCTGCCACATCCACTGCCACAGTGATTGCATCATACTCCAGGTGCCCAGGGCCAAAACCTCAGGATTGTCCTCCTGTCTATCATTAAGATCAGTGGAATCTGACTCCAAGACATTTCTTGAGTTTATCCCCTTGATTCACAGCTATATTATAGATACCTATCTCTCACAGAGCCCCCTTCCCAATCTCTGTGACTCTAGACCCTTTGTCTTTCCTCCATTCTCCATGTTTCTGAAGCCCCAGTGTGTTGATATTACACCCATGCTTAAAATCTTTCAGTGTTCCCTATTTCTTACACACCAAAGTCCAGCCTCCCCAGCATCCTTAGCCTATCATCCCAGGAGTGTCTCCTGCTAGAACCTGTGAACAGCCTCCTCTCTAGTCACACTGACCTACTCAGTGCCACATAGCAAATGCTCTGGACAAGCATTTGGAGTCAGACTGATTTGTGCTCAATTTCTTATCCCTGCCCTTGTCACAAATACAAAATCTTGGACACAGTATTTAAAATGTGGATAATAACTGGACCTATTTCTTGGACTCTTGGGAGGAATAAATAAGATAGTATAGGTAAAGAATGTGGTGCCATAGCAGGCACTAAGGAGACAGGAACTTTACTAGGACTCATGCCCTTCCAGCATTCAGTATTTTGTGCATGGACTTTCTTTTGCCTCAAACGCTCTCCCCAGTCTCCTACTTCAAATGTGCTGTCTGGCAAATGCCTACTCATGTTTTAGGATACTCATGTTTGTTTCCTCTTTAAATCTTTCTACACCTCTCCCCAGGCAGATTTCTGTGCTCGGCTATATGCTCACATAACATTATGTTCCTTCCTTTATTGTGGTTCATAACAGTACAGTATTGTGGTGGCTAATAACGTGGGTTTTAGAACCAAAATACCTTCACTTTGAATCCTACCATCACCACTTACTAGCTTTGTGACCTTCAACAAGTCCCTTAACCACTCAGTGCTGCAACTTTCTCATCTCTAAAGTTGTGAGCACTACGTGAGTTCTCATATGGGAAGAACTTAGTACAAGACCTAGCAAATCGTATGAGTCTGATAAATGTTAGCTACTTTTAGCAATTGGTTAGGGTTTATTTCTGTCCTCTCACCTGTATCTCACCCACCTTTGTTTCCCCTGTGCCTAACAGTTCTTGATACACCTTACATGCTTACTTAATGTTTGTTGAATGAAAGAAGCTGTAAATGAATGAATATTTCAGGGGCACTTGGAAACATAGAGTTCTTCATAGAGATGTACTTTTGACTCTGAGGGAGTGTGTTAAATCCTTTCTACCCTTGACATTTCTTTCTCTTTACTCTTAAAGTCTGACCTAATTAATGCCTCTCAAATCTTTCCAGGGCAAATCCTTTATGGCCGAGTACTTTGGAATCCAGAACAAAACCTTAATTCTGCTTACAAACTCCAGCTGGAAAAAGTCTATCTTTGTACCGGCAAGGATGGCTATGTGCCTTTCTTCGATCCCACGGGTACAATCTACAATGAGGGACCGCAGTATGGATGCATTCAGCCCAACAAACACCTAAAACACAGATTTCTGCTGTTGGTATGCTATTTGTGTTCAACAGCTGACACTCGAGTTGATTTCCTCAGCTATGAATTCTGCCTAAGCAGATAGAACCCCACTCTCGATGGTATTCTCTCTATACATATTATTGTTGTTTATCTCTGATCAGCTAAATGCTAGTACATATTACCAAATGTGATGGTTATGGCGGGTAACAAGACAGGCTTTTATTAATGTCACAAGAAAAGGAAAGTCAAGGCCAGTGTTTCTCAAAGTACAGACCAGAGACTTCTGAATATCCCTGATTCTCTTTCAGGGAATCCACAAGGTCAAAACTACTTTCATAATATGATGATGGCTGCTTTTCTTCACACTAATTCCCTCATGAATATAGAGAGTTTGAAAGGTTTATTGATATGGTTTCAAATTCCACATTATAACTAATCTTTTAAAAATACTAATTACCAAGTTTGATTTAGTATGAAAACAGAATATCCACAATTATCTGAAAAAGGTATGAAAATATTCCTCCCTTTTCCAACTATGTATCTGTGTGAGGCCAAATTTTCTTCATATACTTCAACCAAAGTAACATATTACAGCTGATTCACTATAGAAGTTTTGAGAATCTAGTTCTTTTCCAGAGATTTGCAAAAATGTAAAACAATGCCAGGTCTCTTTTGAGGAGATGGTGGTGACTATAGGTATTTTCCCTAAAAAAATGTTATTTATGTTAACATGCAATGGGTTTTTCATTGCCACTTTAAAATGAATTAGTAAGTATTTTCTAATTTTTCAGTGTTAATTTTAATAGAGTAAACATTGATAGATACAAACCATGTGAACAAAAGACTTTAGTGTCCTTGGTTTGTTTGTTTTTTTAAGTTTATTTATCTATTTTTGAGAAAAGGGGAGAGAGCGAGGGAGAGAGCAAGAACGCATAAGTGGGAGAAGAGCCAAGAAAGAGGAGAGAGAGAGAATTCCAAGCAGGCTCTGTGCCACCAGTACAGAGCCTGTTGCAGGACTCGAACTCATGAAACACAAGATCATGACCTGAGCCAAAATCAAGAGTCAGACACTCACCCAACTGAGTTGCTCAGGTACCCATTGGTATCCTTGAGTTTTAAGTGTGTGAGGGGTCCTGAGACCAAATGGTTTAAGAATTATTTGTTTAGATTATCCCACTCTTTGAGCTTTGAGATCTGAGTAGCCACCAAGTGTCCTTCCTTGAAGAGGGCAGTGGTTGACTTAAGGAAAGGGCTTCTGTAGCACATGCCCTCCTGACCCAACCCAAGGCAGGAGTGGAGAGTACTTTTCTCCTCCCAGTGACTGCCACCTGCCAGTTCAGTGATTCTATCTTTTTATCTTTTTAAACCTTGCATTTCTTTCTTCTGAAATTCTAGGACCGCAATCAGCCCGAGGTCACTGATAAGTACTTCCATGATGTGCCCTTTGAGGCCCACTTTGCTTCCGAGTTGCCTGATTTCCATGTGGTCAGTAGCATGCCGGGTGTGGATGGATTTACTCTGAAAGTGGATGCACTCTATAAGGTGAGTGTGCTGAGAAACGTAGAAGCATAGGACCAAGGCCACTGTAAAAGTTGTGAAAAGGAAGATGCTATTATCTCTGGACTGTTAGTCTCTTTATAGTGTTCTTGATGGTGGGTCTTTTTTATTGGTGTTAAGCTTATCATTCACCCCAAACCTATCCCAATAGACCTATTTTCACCACCTATCCCAATAGACCACAGCAATAATCAAATTCTTTAATTTGCATGTTGTCACTTGTCAGTGTATGCGTCAGGGGTGCATATGGCATTTCAGTTTTTCCTAAATTCTTTTCTATCGCCTTTGTGGCTGTATGCCACACCAGCTGATCTTCACAGGCATGTGGAAAGTGTTTAACAAAATTATACATACAGTATAGCAATTTAGAATGGCAAGAAGTACTAGTATTTGATAAGCAAAAATACTCTCAAAGCAAAAATACCCAGTAATAAACATGAACTTACAAGATAAAATTCCACTTTTTCCTATCTCTAAATAGTAGTAATCTATGACCTTGGATTTCAGAACTATTGCCACTCTTTAGAAGTTAGTTCAAAACCATGGAGGCTTTCAATGGCGGCAGATGATATCGCAGTAAAATACACGGTGGTTTAACCATTCAGGGGATGATCCAGGAAGTGTTCAGATTTAGGAAATTTTTGTCATGTATCTGCATATTTTGCACAGAGTAGGTGTTTAGCAGATATTTGTTGAATGACTCTATCTTAACTAAAGTTCATCAATAAATAGTAAGTTAGCATAACAAGCTATTGAAGTTCACTGGGAATGAATATGGCTCTTAATACTATTACTTCACTGCAATCAGTAAAGACTAACAAATCATAAGTATTTAGCTAAAAAGGCCATAAAAAATAAATGCTTAGGGCTGTTCCATACACAGGGAAACAGAAGGGAATGTGAATAGCTGGCCCACGATCACCCTAAATTGGAAGCAAAATGGAACCTGTAATATTTGGTTCAATTCTTGATTAGTAGATGCCAATCATTGCTAATGCTTTTCTTGAAACCATTTATCAAGGCTTGTGACGGCAATTGTCTTTCCATATCCTTTCTTTTTTTAAATTTTGTTTATTTGTTTATTTATTTATTGGGAGAGAGAGCACACACGAGTTGGGGAGGGGCAGAGAGAGAGAGAATCCCAAGAAGGCTCTGCACCATCAGTGCAAACCCCATTGAGGGGCTCAAACTCACAAACCATGAGATCATGACTTGAGCTGAAACCCAAAGTTGGATGTTTAAGGGGCTGAGCCACCCAGGCTCCCCTTTCCATTTTCTTTGTGAAGAAGTGGTCTGTGGGCAGCAGTGACATGTTCAGTTTGTGTCTCTGTTTCCCTCCTCCTGCAGGTGGAAGCAGGACATCAGTGGTATCTCCAGGTGATCTACATCATTGGCCCTGACACCATGGCAGGACCCCGGGTCCAGCGCTCTCTCACAGCCCCTCTGAGGCGCAACCGGAGGGACCTGGTGGACCCTAGTGGCCGTCTGACCCTTGACGATTCCCTCATCTATGACAATGAAGGGGACCAAGTCAAGAATGGCACCAACATGAAGTCCCTGAATCTTGAGATGCACGAGCCGGTTATAGCTGCTTCTCTTTCCCAAACTGGGGCATCTATCGGCAGTGCCCTGGCCGCTATCATGCTTCTACTTCTGGTGTTTCTAGTGGCTTGTTTCATCACCAGGAAATGCCAGAAGCAGAGAAAGAAACTGCCCACAGAGGACATTTTGGAGGAATACCCTCTGAACACCAAAGTGGATGTGTCTAAGAGGAGCTCGGACAGGGTGGAGAAGAACCTGAACAGACACTACTGCACCGTGCGGAATGTCAACCTACTGAGTGAAACTGAGGGGGCTTATGCACTCAAAGGTGCTAAAGTAAAAAAATTGAATCTGGAAGTCAGAGTTCACAACAATTTGCAAGATGGAACAGAAGTGTAATGGGGGAGACCAATGTGTATTTTTTTTTCTAAAATCATTTTTATAAAATGGGGGAGGGGGGAGGGGAAATACTGGTATTTTTATAATCTTGCAGATTAAAAAGGGAAAACTATAGCTTTGACTGGCGGGAGGCATACATCACATGCATCAACTCACAACTGAGCTACCTCATTAAACAAAGAACCACGAGACCCCAGAGTTTTGGAGCAGCCTTCTGTTGGTGGCAGCTTTTAATAGTGTCAGCAGCTACAGACTGCTCCTTCCGTAAGGCTGGTCTTAGAAAGCAAGTATCTCCGTATGGGGCAGGGTGTAGACTATTCACCTAGCTGATGGAATTCAGCAGACTGGGAAATGTATGGTGGCAGATCTCCAGAGGGGCAGGGAGCAGGATGTTCAGGGCCATTGGTTTCCTCCCCCACCTCCAGCTTTCTTCTACTTGGGCTTTTCCTGGGCCTGTGGACAGCAGAGTTTGGATTGCTGACACTCAGATTCCGTTCAAAATTCTGCTAATCAGCACAACCTATATATTTGCTCATTGTGTCTGCTTGACAGCTTGCACTCCATGGCCTCTAACTGTCCTTTCCAAGTTCAGAGCCTTTTCATCTGGGGGTTTCAAGGTTCTCTAGATGAGAGCTCTTTTCCACAACTTGCGGGGAGAAACCTCAGGCAACCTGTTAGATATCTGGCACAGCAGATATCTAACCTGTTAGATATCTGGCACAGCAGAACCCCCCAGAAGGGCAGATTGAAACCCTGGGGGAAGAGGGAGACTGACAAGCACCTGAAACATATTAGTGATGGACTGTACCGAGGCCCAGGGGTGCATCCCTGTGCCCACCTGGTTTACACTGCACCAAGGACATGTGAAGACATCCTGCCTGACAAAGAACGCTGCAAAACAAGATAAAAAACAAGGGGTTCCTTTTGGTAGCTCAGGCATTTATTTTACCATATCAGCACATGACAAAGCCATAAACACATGGCTTTAAAATGATTTAGTGTTCAAATAGCAGCTTAATAATTTTGTATGAAGTGTGCACATGGCTTGCTTTTGTGTTTCTTGTTCGTTTTTGCCTTACTGGCAAAAACATAAGCATGCATGTCATGTTGTTTTGAAATGAAGGCACAGTTTCATTACTGAGGAGGAAAAGACATGTTCTCTTCCTGATGCATGGCACACCATAATCACTGAGCAAATAATAGAGCATTCATGTTGCGTAATATTTGTATTAGAATGACCCAAGCCCTTTGAGGACATTCCAAACTGCAAACGTTTTGGTTCTAAAAGGTAGAAAGACCGAGCCATGAAAAGTTTTAAGCATCTCTACCAGACTCCAAGCTCTTGAGTAAAGGACCTTGTAACATGTGCCTTTGGTTCTTCAGCAGTGCCTTGCACAAAACAAGCACTCCAGAAATATCTGTTGCTAAACAAATGAATGGTGTCATGGGTGAATGGTAGAGGAATAAATTCGGGAAGGAGGGTGAGAGATGATGGTGGCAATTTCACAAGGGAAGGTATAGAAAAAAAAAAAACCCAAAACCGTCTTTTCTGCTTGGAAAAGTAAATCTTTGTGATTGTAAAGTAATCTCATTGGGACAAAGAAGCACCACTTGACATAGGCATGAATCTAGCAGTGGTCTTAAGGAGGATTGAATAGAAAAATCATAATAATGTATTAGCGGAAGATGAAACTGAATCAGCCTCCAGAGCAGAGCAGGCTTTTAGAGGAAAGTCTGCTTAGCTTTCTGAGGTGAGTGAAGTTTTCAGGAGAGGATGGATTGAGGTGAGCCCAGAGCCTAAACCTCCTGACTGGTCAGGTGCTAGTTGAGACCAGCTTGGGCAGTTTGGGGCAGAACTTCTGTATCAGCCTCGTGAACATCCAGAGTTGGCGTCTCATGGCTGGAGGGCTCATCAGCCAGGGTGGAATCGTCTCCAGAGCAACCTAGACGGTTAATGCTAATTCTGCAAGGACAGGAAGCCTATCGTTTGTGGAACAACTTTTGACTTGGCCTGTTATTTATCGTTCCTAGTTGCCAGAATGCTTACACATGAGAGCAGCACTTTTTCATTTGCTCAAATATTCTTCTTGCACATCCCTTCCACTATTGCTAAGTTGGACACATGCATGGGAAGAATGCAGACGTGTGGCAGTGCGAAGCTAACGTGGGAAAAAACGGGGACTGAGACCTCCAAGTGCTCTGAGCCTCCATGTTTGTGGTCTGGAGTGATCAGGACAACATCCTGTGAGGACCTTGTGATGGTGAACTCCCTGTGTGAGAGGAAAGCCTTGGACCATTCCTGCCTCCCTTCCTTCCTGCACTTTCCCCCACTACAGACCCTTTTTCCGAATGCTGATACTTCTCTAGTGGATGCACACTTATTAAATAGAAAGTGTTAAGAGATGTGAAGCTGGGATTTCCTCCTTTGATACAGCTTTTCCTTTTGTTTATGTTTTATATTTCACAATAGGAATCAAATAATTTGGTGACTGATGTGGGATTATATTTCTGTCCAAGCCCTCTTTTCGATTTCTCTTACCCGCTCACTAATGTGTGTGTTTTACTAATCCTTTATACCATGCCTTTAGGCGAGAAGGAACAAAAAACCCTCAGGGGTGGCTCTTTGCTTTCTCATGCTGGCTGTGAAGGCTGAAAGAAAGAAGAGTCAGCACCTTTTTTCTGTCCTTTTATCGACCCCCGGAGGTCCTGGAGCCTCCTGCGGACTCCTATTCTTGGGTGTGGAAGTGGTGTTGCAATGTGTTTGCATGGTCATATGATATTCAGTCTCAGTGTCACGTAGCTGTTCATTATTCTTGGATACGACACACATGCTCAGACTGTGTGAAACATTTGTGGTGCTGTCAACCTGATTTCTTGACTCAAATGATTTTTGTATTTCTAATACCAACTTGTGTGTTATGAATTTCTGATTTCTCCAGTAGCATATGCCACTATATAAATTTGTATTAATAAATGACAGTCTGGTTGCATTGTTTTTGCCATGGTCTTTTTAGATTATTCATCTTATTAGCATAAGACATCGCTTTTGAGATGGCAAAATCATCCCAAAGTTTGAGGCAAAGTTTTTTGGAGAACACCTGCCTGAAGGGGTTTAATCTGAGACACATATTAACCGTGCTAAGAGCAAGATGAAGAATAAACTACACAGCCCAGATCATCATAGCTCATCTTGGGCCATCAGTTGAGACCTCAGTACCAAAAGGAATAATTAAACTCTCCAAGTGCTAGACAATAAGATGATTATTTACACAGAACTTATTACCCTCAAACCCTCTTAGGATACTTGATAGAGTGTGAAAATGGCTGTGTCCTTTTATGCACGCCCCCAAATTTGTTAAGTGTCCCTAACTCACCCTGGAGATGACCAAGGCTCTCAAATAAATTGATCGGCATGGGAAGGGAAAATGGCAGAGTCAGAAACCAAGGGAGCCCAGACAGTCTGGGCTTCCTACAAGCCTGTGCATTTGTGTGCCTGTCCCCTCTGGGAAGATGCTTTATATAAAAAACCAAAAATACTGCCAATGACGATGACCAACAGGACCTCACTGGCACTTTTTCAGCCACATTTGCAAACTCAGCAAGACTTGAGAGAGCATGTTTTCATAAAATCTCAGAAAAGGAAGGCACAACCTTAGATTTCCTTAGATAGTGCTGGGACTTAATATAAAGTTCACTTCCTCGCGGTTTCCGGTGATTGTCCCTTGCCTGACAGCAGGCTCTAAGTCCTGGAGCACATTTCTCTCGGGCCCCTGGAGAAGCTGTATGAGGAACCAACCTATTAATCATTAAGATTGGCTAGGAAAATGCTTCCCGAGACCTCGAATTTCATAGACATAAACTTTAGAAAACTTGGGGGTAAGTGGCAGAAATTGAGTTCTTATTTAGATTTTGCAATACCTCACAGATGAGGGTTTTGAAGAAACATTGTAGGAGCAGGAGAGGGAGACCATACAGAGAATATCTCATCGGGATCAACCCCATATAGTTGTTGGTTTTGTAGGTGAAAAGTAGTCACTATCAGTTGTTTTGTATATCTCAGCCTAATATTAAAATCTCATGATATGTAATAGAGATTCTGTCCCCAAATGAGCCTGAGAGACCTCTAACTAGGAGCCTTTTAGAATGGCGTCCTGAGAATCGCTAGTAAGCAGGGACACTATCCAGTAATACATTGGGCACATCTGGAGATCAAGAGCAATGACTCCTTTACATTTTCTACCTCATTCAGTGCTCATGACAGCCCTATGAGATAGTAGGTCATTGTCCTGGATAATTTCCTTTGAAAGTTCCCATATAAAAACTAGGATTTCAAATCTTTACCAGAAGGCCTTCACAAGCACAAACTGGTGTTTTAATACGGTCCAAAGCTCCTATAACTTAATGCTTGTCATGAAAAAGTTGGTCATTGATTAATACAATAAAATAAACCCATCCTACAACCCTCTCTAAAACAAACAAACAAAAACCAGCAGTTTACCCCTGGCTCATTTTAGTTGAAGTCCACCAAGTTCCAAAACCGGTTGGTTATAAAAGTTTACCAGAATCCCACTCTCTGGGAGAATTTCCATAAATTGTTACAAAAACTAGTTTCAACCTGTCTCCCTTAAACATCCCACTAAGGAAATGGGTCCAAACTGAGCCAGTGCTCCATACCAGTGACTCACAAAAGTCCCTTTCTGCATGTCTCCACCCCGATTCACTGCCCTGTTTGTGCGCCAGGAAACCAACCTTCTGGAACTGCTTCTCCAAAGTTCCCTTGCCCTGTGGCTTCTGGTGGAGACTGGCCAAATGCAGACAGTGATGTGAGAGGAGTTAAGGTGTGTCTGTCTCTCGCCCCCTACTCGCCCCTGCCTTGCTGTGGTTCTGGCTGGGTTCCTCCCGAGCCATGGCCCCTCCACCACAGTCCAGTTCTAAAAAGTTCGAATAACACCATCCCTCTCCTGCCCTGCAAGTGTAAAGGTAGTAATGATTTAATCCTGTTCCTAATCCCAGGGACTTCATCATCTCTGTGAATTCTTTTAAGTAACCCTGCCTACACTCTGTAAATAGTCCCTTTTTAAAATTCTTTCATCAAACTCTTTGAGTATGCTGTTTCTCTTCTGCCAGAACTCTTATATAGTCCTTAAATTCAGTGCCGTCTGGCTATAGTTTTCAGATATATATCAAAGACAGTGAAGCACTTGAACTCAAATCATGTCTTCATTTTATTTAATTTTTTTTTTAACGTTTATTTATTTTTGAGACAGAGAGAGACAGAGCATGAACGGGGGAGGGGCAGAGAGAGAGGGAGACACAGAATCAGAAGCAGGCTCCAGGCTCTGAGCCATCAGCCCAGAGCACGACGCGGGGCTCGAACTCACGGACCGTGAGATCGTGACCTGAGCTGAAGTCGGACGCTTAACCGACTGAGCCACCCAGGCGCCCCCATGTCTTCATTTTAAATTGCCCATTGTTAGCATCAGTGGCATGCTGATAAATATTTCACAACTAGCATTTGGAGTCAGAAGAAGCCTGATTTGTAGCATTGGCTGGCTTTTCTGGTGTAGATGCCACACCATGGCCAATCAACCTACCACCATAATTTCACTGAACATAGAGTTGGGGAGCGATATTCAGGAACACAATTTCATACAGCATTTCTACTACACAGATATAATAGACATAAATCACCTCAAAAGCACCAAGAATAGTAACATTTTATATTTTACTATGTAAAAAAGTTATTTTTACATAGTTAGGAAGTTTGGGTGTCTGTGTTTTTAACATAATTTATTCAGTTGTGTTTATTTAATATAATGCTTAATAATGGCCGTGTTTGCTTGAAAATTCCTAAAAATCTAGCAATTCGCTTTTGTTTTTTTTTAAACTTTGTTTTTAATGTTTATTTTTGAGAGAGAGAGACAGAATATGAGTGGGGGAGGGGCAGAGAGAGAGGGAGACACAGAATCTGAAGCAGGCTCCTGGCTCTGAGCCATCAGCACAGAGCCTGACGCAGGGCTCGAACCCACGAACCGTGAGATCATGACCTGAGCCGAAGCCGGACGCTCAACCGACTGAGCCACCCAGGTGCCCTAGCAATCCGCTTTTGCATGTCAAGCCAGCTCAGCACACCATTGTAAGAGCAAACGTATCTAATATTGACAAGCACTCAGTCAGCTAAATCCGCTTCTGTTAGGTTTTGCCTCCTATTCTACCATATATTTTAAATACACCTCAAGGGGTGCCTAGGTGGCTTAGTTGGTTAAGCGTCTGACTTCGGCTCAGGTCATGATTTCGGGGTTTGTGACGTTCAAGGTCTGCGTCAGGGTCTGTGCTGACAACTCAGAGCCTGGGGCCTGCTTCAGATTCTGGGTCTCCCTCTGTCTCTGCCCCTCCTCTGCTCTCTCTCTCTCTCTCTCTCAAAAATAAATAAACATAAAACTTTTAATAAATAAAAATAAATATACCTCAACAACTTTGCTCTAAAATCTTATATTTGACTCACAAATTATTCTATTTAGAGTGGAAAAAGGTGATGTAGGAAAATTAGCATCTTCTAAAACTATAATGCAGTTCTATGTATTCAGAATGGTGAAAATTTCATCAAATAATCTTTTCCTAGGTTCCTTCTCTGAATAACTATCAATCTGGTTTCTGAGAGCATAATATTTATCATTATTATCATCCAACATTTTTTCCTTCTGAGAAAATTCATCCTGTGAGGGAAAAAAATATTAGCTTTATAATCATGCTGTAGCAGGATTCTAGCCTATAAATTGGTAACCAGGCAGTTGTTACAATAAGAAACATTCAGAAAATGGTTAGAGTGTATACTGAGGGGCAGGTGGGTGGCTTAGTTGACTGAGTTTATGACTTGATTTCAGCTCAGATTTGTGAATTCCAGCCTTGGGTCAGGCACTGCACTGACAGAGCAGAGCCTGCTTGGGATTCTCTCTCTCTCTCTCTCTCTCTCTCTCTCCCTCTCTCTGCCCCTCCTCGCTCATACCCACATGCGTGCACACACACAGTCGTGTGCATTCTCTCCCTCCCTCTCCTTCTCTCTCCCTCTCTCTCTCTCTTTCTCTCTCAAAAGTATTTACATAAACATCAAAAAAAAAAAAATTTAAGTTGCCATCCTGAAACCAAAGAAGTTAAACCCTAAAACAATAAAACTTAGCCCTACATTAACACCACCTGTTGCTCATTTCCTTCTGGATGTAAACCCAGCCCTATTGCTTCCTGGTTGTGTGGCACACGGCCCATGCATGGTACTGAAGCCCTTTGAGCCTGTCTCTGTATTTGCAAAATAGAACTAATCACGCCCAATCTAAATTGGTTAGTAAGCATGAAATAAGACCATGTATGCAAAGGCATTACTCATTGTCATAAATAATAGGTTCTCAATAAATATCCACCTCCTGCCACTATGCTAATCCCAGAATGTCACAGGATGAGGTGTACCTAATAGTTCATTGTGGCGACCTCTGAATGGGAGTCAGGAATCACAATGCAGAATGGAAGGCCGTATCCTCTGTCTTAGAAGAAAACTCATCACCACTCTGGATTTGTAGATCGGGTGTGCTCCACATGCACGTCTGTTTCTCTGCTTTTTCCATTACAGCTCCTCTTCCGTTTGAGGCAGGTTGTCCTCTTAACCCAGTGGCCCTCAAGCCCTCCGCTGCATCAGAATCACCCAGAGGGCTTATTTAGAAAGTAGGTCTGGGATAGGTCTGAGGGAATTTGCACTTACACCAGGTTCCCACGTTCCCGTCCAGAGAACCCCTGCTCTAGTCTCTTCAGCTCACACACATCCTCCAAACCCGAGACCTTCCTGAGCCCCAGCAGCCCCTATATTGGTTAAAGGATATCGTGTATTATCCTACTTGAAAGACTGGGAAAAATAAATTCTGACCTTTTAAGTGACTATAAATAACCCAGACCAAAGTTTGCAGGCATCTAAATGACAACTGATTAGTTCTAATCTTTGTCTTCAAGTTAGTATTTTCACTAAAATCTTTCTCAGGATAACAGCAATGGTGGTAAGGCAACCTTATGCTAGGATTGAGAAGCACGGGGCACACTAATTTCAAATTAAAAAGGAAGTAAGAATTCTTTCAAATGATCATGTTAAAATCATTCAAACTGCATTGCCAACTTTCCTGACTGCCCCAAACTTTTAGTGTCTCTTCTTCTAGTGCTACAAGTCCTTTCCCCAGAACTTAGCATTATATATAAAAACCATAAAGCATTGTGAATTTCTGACTTCAGCTTCACAGGAGCTTGTCTTGACTTCAGATTACAAACCCATTGATAGCTGAACTATGTCTCATTATTTCCTTTTAATCTACCATAGCATTTGACATGGTGTCTTATAGGTAGTGTGCAGTCAATAAATATTACCAATGAATTTTAATTGAAATAAATCCACACCTCTCTTTTGATCAAAAAGCGACACATTAATTGAGAAAAACAAGATACAAAACTATAAAAATAGACTGCCTTTGTGTAATAAAGGGAAGAAATAAGAACAGGCATTTGTTTTGCTTGATTTTACTTAAACAATGGAAGGATAGACAAGAACCTAAAGAAAGAAAGTGCTTATCTGAAGGGGCCATCAGGGACTGGAAGGGTCAGGGTGGGTGGGAGAGGGTAAGAGCCAAGACTTTGATGTACATCTTTTTAGAATTAAAAACATTTTTTTTAACCATGTAACCATTGTTTTAAAGTTTATTTATTTTTGAGAGAGAAAGAGCGTGCGCATACATGCATGGGAGGGGGAGAGAGGGGGACAGAGGATCCGAAGCAGACTCTGCCAGACAGCAGTGAGCCCATGTGGGGCTCGAACTCACAAACCGCGAGATCATGACCTGAGTCAAAGTTGGACACTCAACCTATGGAGCCACCCAGGCGCCCCTAAACCTTGTAACCATCTTAAGAAAGGCTTATTAAGAGAGTAAGTTGAACTACTCCTTTTCTCTTTTAAATTTTCTTAGCAACGACCATATTTATTCAATTACTGTTCAGCTCTGATAGGAGGATCTAACTGCACCACTTGGGGGATAGAAACAAACAGCATCCAGTGAAGGTCACGCCCACAGGAGTGCTGTATTTCGTACAGCTGCTATGATGTCTTACTACAAATTTAGTGGCTTAAAATAACACAAGTTTATTTTCTTACAGTTCTGGAGATCAGAAGTCCAAAATGGGTCTCACTAGGCTAAAATCAAAGTGTTGGCAAGCTGCATCCCATGTAGAGGCTCCTAGGGAGAATCCATTTCCTTGCCTCACCAGTTTCCAGAGGCCACCTGCATTCCTTGGATCATCACCCCCTTCCATCTTCAAAACCAGCAATGACCAAGTTGAGCCTTTCTCACTGTGCCATCTCTCTGCTCAGACTCTGCTTCCCTCTTCCCCATATAAGGACCCTTGTGATTACATTTGGCCCACCTAGACATTCCAGGATAATTTGTTTCTATTCAGGTCAACTGATTAGCAACCTTAATTCTATCTCCAACCATAATTCTCCCTTATCATGTAACATAACATATTTAAAGTTTCCAGGGATTATTTGGGTCCATTATTTTGCCTACCATATATGTCCATCATAATTTGGTACAGAATTTTGAACCATAAAAGTCAGAATACCCAAACCGTCTGCCCCTCTCCTGCTGCTGCATGTCAACCAATATTTTTCACAGGGGCTCTTTTGTTGAATAACTTACTTCCAGAAATGGAAGGGACCCTTAAAGGGCATTTAGTCTATATTTCTTTCCCTGTCTACTGAGCTAACAAGGGATCATGAATAATGGAAGTTTCTGTTGTTAGAGAATGTGACTATAACTGTAGAGCTTTTGAACATAAAAGAATAGTTTCACCCAGATTACCTGCTAGTCCTTTCTTCTCCCCCCTCATTCCCAAGGGAGATCCTGGGGTCAACTTGTTGGCATTATGTGTAGATTTATCATTGTAGTGATTAAGATAAGCTTTGGAGCATGTTGACTGGGTTTGAATTGAATTGAAAAGTACATGATTTACAGGCTATGTGACCTTGGCCCTGGATTTTACACTGCACAGTTTATGGAACTCTTAGAAATAATACATAATAGGACCTACCTCATTTGGTTGGAGTGAAAGTTAAATAAAATAATGTGCACAACACATTTAGAACAGTGCCTGGCATATAAATGGTGCTTTAAAAAAGTTAGCTAAATTGTGGATTATTTTGTCGTTCCAAATACCAAAATAATATTTGATGGTTTATTGGTTGAGCTTGTTTTTCTAGGAAAGTCTTATTTCCTTGTCTAACACTCTCCTGGGATCTTGAGACCCTCCATATTTCTACCTGTCCCCAGGAACTGAATATTGGGTGTAGGAGCTTCTCTAGTTGTCCTTGTTCCATTTGACAAAGCTTGGCCGTGTTGGAAGCTCCCAACCTCTCCTCAACACCTCTCTGTACCCTGCTAAGATGGGCTAGGTTACTGTTCAGAATTATCCACTGCCCACCCCATCCATCCCAATAGAATTGGCCATCTTATTTGTCCAATAGGTTGTTAGAAGTCATGATACAAGCAAGAGCTTCAGAAGTGTCTGTGCAGTTGAGTGTGTCCTCTTGTACTCTGACATGGCCAAAAGACCTTCCTCCAGGAAGTTGTTCCCTCGCCCTAGCCTGGACCCAGAATGAACACAGGGAGCAGAGCCATCTCAGCCATCCTGCAGTTCTGAGAAAATAAATGACTTCTTTTAAGCCCCTGAATTTCAGGATGGTTGGTTATATAGCATTATGGTGGTAGTAGCTGATACAGTTGCCCACCCTCTTATAATTTTTCACAATGTCCCATTTAAAAACTAATCTTTGAAGTAATCTAGTCTGTAATGCTATTCACATCTTTTCCCAGGAACCTCCTGCTCCTTGTACCCAACATTCTAGTGTTTTCTCTCTTTCCTTTCCTCATTTCATTTTCAAATGATAATGTCATCAACCCAAACACCTGTGAACAAGAAGCTATGTACAATAATGTTCACCAAAGAATTATTCATGGTAGAAAAATATTGAAACAATGTAATGTCCATCCTCAGAAGAATGATGAATCAACCATGATAAAGTCATAAAATGAAATACCATACAGCAGTTAAAATGAATGCCTAGCTGGGGCGTCTGGGTGGCGCAGCCGGTTAAGCGTCCGACTCCAGACAGGTCACGATCTCGCGGTCCGTGAGTTCGAGCCCCGCGTCCGGCTCTGGGCTGATGGCTCAGAGCCTGGAGCCTGTTTCCGATTCTGTGTCTCCCTCTCTCTCTGCCCCTCCCCCGTTCATGCTCTGTCTCTCTCTGTCCCAAAAATAAATAAACGTTGAAAAAAAATTTTTTTTAATTATAAAAAAAAAAAAAAAGAATGCCTAGCTACTAGAGTAGCTAGCCTTGAACAAAAGAGCCAGTGGAAGTACATACATCACCATATCATTTATTTAAGTTGAAAAGCCTGCTAAATAGTGTTCTATAATACTTACAGCTATATCAACATTTTGAAACAAGTATAACAACATGCAAAAAAATAATAACAGTTTATTGTTGGGTTATCTCTGGAGAAAGAGGGAGGCAAATGGATAGGAAGGAGCACAAAAGGAACATCAATTGTATCCATTTATCTTTTAAAATATCTCAAAAACATTCTCAATGAATACAACATACCGTTTAAGCTTTGATAAATCTGGGTGATGAGTACACAGGTAGTCAATATTATTATAATATAATTTATTCTTGTTGGTATCTTTAAAATATTTCACAATTAAAAATTTTATATAGTAATTTTTTAAGTTTATTTTCAGAGAGAGAGAGAGAGAGAGAGAGAGAGAGAGAGAACGAGTGGGGGAGGGGCAGAGAGAGAGAAAATCCCAAGCAGAATCTGCATTGTCAGCGCAGAGCTCAACATGAGCTCAAACTCACGAACCATGAGATCATGACCCAAGCTGAAATCAAGAGTGAGCTCCTTAACTGACTAAGCCACCTGGATGCCCCTTTATGGTAACTTTTTCAGAGGAAACTATGGGAGTTGTTGTAAGCTGCTTGCTACGGTCTGAATGTTGGCTTCCTCTCAAAATTAGTACGTCAAAATCCTACCTCCCAAAGCAATGGAATTAGGAGGTGGGACCTTTGGGGTGATTGGGTGATTAGGTCATGAGGGCAGAGCTGTCATTCATGGGATTTGTGCCCTATATTTGTGCCCCAGAGAGCTCTCCTGCCCTTTTGGCCATGTGAGGCACAACGAGAAGACAACTGTCTACAAACTAGGAAGGGGGCCCTCACCAGACATGAAACCCGCCAGAGCCTTGGTCTTGGACTTCCCAGCCTCCAGAACTGTGAGAAATAAGTATCTTTGTTTTTATAAGCCACACAGTACATGGTAGCCTGTTATAGCAGCCCGAACAGACTAAGATACTGCTCTTCTGGACTGTTCCTACCTCAGGCTGTTCCCAGCCCTCTTGGTCATTGTCTAATGTTGCCTCTTGAACAAATCCCAGAATTGGCTCCACCCTAGCGTGGCACCTGCTTCTCCCTGGGAAAGGGTGCCTGTTCTATCCTGACCTCCATCCTTGGCTTTTGCCCTCAGGCCTTTGCTGTAAAGTCCTGCTCTTTCAGGGGCGTTTCACTAAAGGCAAAGAGACTAAAGACTGTGAAATCCCACTGCGAAGAGCCAAAACCGCCACACTGCCCTCATTCCACCTCTCATTAACTTCATTTGAAGTCCAAATGGCAGAGGATCTAGAGTCTCCCTGTAGGATTTTAATTTTCTCTTCTCTCTTTTGATTCACAGTTTATGGAACCTGCATAACTGCCTTTTTAGAGGATGAGTTGGATCCCTAGACCAGTCTCCCTCGAACACGTTCAGTGCTTCCCCACTACTAACTTGTGCCCAAACACTCGAAGCGTGTCATTCAAGATTCAGCCCTGCCCAGAGGAAAGGTACATAAGCACTGAGGCCAGCGCTGAGTCCCAGTTATGACACTTTTTACTCCAGTGGCTCTGGATAAATCACTTGGCCTTTCTAAGCTTCAGTTGCCTCTGTTGCAAATTGTGATAAAAATAGCACCTCCTAGAGTTGCCTTGAAATAAAAGAGGGGTTGCGATCAGGCACTTAGTCCAATGCCTGATACCCAATCAACGGTAGCTTCTAGTGTTCTGTACTACATTCTTCAACACACAACTCACGATTCCCTCAATGCAACCAGGGCCTTCATTTTTAGCCTCCTTTGTTTTGTTGTTCCTGATGCCTAGAATGCCCTTCCACCTTCCTATCTCCCAAGTCTGTGGTTCTAATCCTCACACTAGAGAGCCAATAAGCTTAGCAGAGGGATAATACAATTCCCCGGGTTCAAAAATGAAGTTCTGTCGTTTCCTCCCTGTGTGACTTGCTTAAATCACTTAATCTCTCTGTCTAGGTTTCCTCATTTATAAAATGGGGGACAGTAACAGTACAGGTATCCCCTGATTTTCCAAAGTTCCCGTGAGGCCACTTCGCTTTCACCAAATACAGACATCCTTAGTACCTGTTTTTCCTAACTGAAAGAAGAAAGGAAAAAAGGCAAAACCAAAAACAGTCTTCAGCATTTGTTTTGCAGCAGCCCTAATACAGGGAGGGGACACGCCCAAGCCAGAGCGCCCCCCACCGCCTCCCCCCACCCCCGCCCAAGCTCTTTCCCCCAGAATTACACTGAGCATCTCATCAGCAAGTCTCCGTAGCTTCGAACTGTATCTATGAGCACATGAGCTTCCTCTCCATTTATTTTGTGCATCTGTTGGCAAGGTGTGTCTAAGATACGAGAAAGGCTTACGAGAGGTTATTGGGGGAGGTGGGGAGGGGGGATGGGGGCGGGGCAGAATCTGGGAGCGCTCAAAAGCTTTTCCATATAAATTAATGGTGATGGCTTCTTCACTTCCTGCCATTTTGGCTTAGGGAGGGTTTCACAGGAACACTACTTCCAAATACCTGGGAAACCGGTATCTACCCTATAGGGCTGTTGAAAGATTGGTATTACGTCATCCTCCTAAAGAATTTAGAACAGTGCCCGGCCAAAGTCCATGCTAGAGAAATGTTATGGGCTGGCACTGGTGTGGAGTGTTCGCCCTCCGTTCCAGGCCTGAGCTTCCTGGGAGCCGGGACAGTGTAATCTTTGAATCCACGCGCCTCGAACGAAATAAGCACTGCAATCAATCTGCAGAGCTTAACGCAAGAGAAGGGGACGTGGAAACCGAGGAAACGGGTCTCGGTGCGAGGGTGTTGGGAGACGAGGGCGGGAAAGCGTGGCCACCCCGGAAAGCGGAGAGCTGCGGCGCCACCGTGCAGAGGTGGAGCCCCGGCGGCCGCGGGGCGCGGCTGGCTTTTCCCAGGGCCTCCGGCGGCGGTCAGGTGGGGCCCGGGGGCCGGGGGAGGGGCGGGAGGAAGGGGTGCGGTCGCGGTCGCAGACCCAGCGGACGCGGAGCACCGGCGGCCAGGCGCACTCCCTCTCGCGGTTCTCCCGCACCCCGGGTCCCCGCGGCCCCGCTTCAGGTAAGTTCAGCCTCCCAGCGCGTCGCGCGCGGCTGCTCGGCAGCTGGGAGAGGTGGGCGCGGGGCCCGATTCCCCGCGAGCGCAGCCCACGCCGCATACCAGCGGGCCGCGGGGGTGCGGGGCCTGAGAGGCTTCAGGGAAGAGAGTCCACGACTCCCATTTCAAATTGGAGGAAACTGAGGCCCAGAGGAGCAAACATGGGGTGTCCCGGGGAGTCACCCAGCTGTGGTGAGGGCGGGGCGCAAACCGACCCCCAGCTGGCCCTGCGCCCTCGACCCTTCAGGTTCCATCACAGCTAGCAGCTTACGGATCCAGCTGGCCATCTCGGCCTCCCAAGTCCCGAACGTGTTGGGGACAGAAAAAAAGCAGGGAGTCACAAATGTCCTGTGGGTCCCTGGGGGCTCAGGAGGGGCTGGCTCGAGCTCCATTCTGAGGACTTGGAACCCCACCCATCCCTGTGAGCAGTTTCTCCTCTTTAAGTTTAGCCATTTATCCTACTACACTTAATTATTTTTAGGTGGTAGAAGAAAAGTACATTTAGCTACTAAGTATTGGGAATCGGAGGAATTTGTTTTTCCTTGAAAAGACTCACCTTTTTCTTTGATTGCAACAGAGTCCATTTCACGGCTCATGAATCATCCTGCTGGCATTTAACTCAGCAGGTGGGGAATCTGACTCCTAGATTGCAAATGACCGTATATAGGAAACTGTGGTTTGTGCAAGGTCCCCGGGGCTCTGGGTCCCTGATGGCTCCTCTGGCTGCTGATAAGGAGTTACATACACAGCCAGACTTAAATTCTTTCCCAGGATTTGTGTTCTACACAGACCACAAGTCTACCATCAGGGAGAGCTACATTTACAACTTGTTTTATCAACATCGTAAAAACTGTAACTCATTATAATGTTATTCTGCAAAGATATTACCATTGGCTTCATGAAGGCAGAAAATTTCAGACTGATGAGAAAGGGAATTTAAAGATGTAAAGAAAACCAGAATCTTGTTCTCAGAGCTATGGTGGTTGTGTAGAGCAATCTGTTGAGAAATAGGAATCGGGGATGAAGTAAAGGAAATGAGGGAGGTACTCTAATCCCCTTCTGAAAAGCATCATTAAAGTTCTGTTGTTAGGTCACATGGCCTCCAGTATGGAGTGATTTCTTAAAACTTCAATCAGTAATAATTGTTAATAATTTACAATTCACAGATTGTACTGGATCAACACATATTGAATATCAGCTTTGACAGTGTTTGGGATAGGCACTTGGGGAAGGCAGAAGCATGGAAGTTAACTTCATACCTTTGGAGTGTCACTGTCTGGATTCAGGAGGGGAACACTCACTTGCTGTGTGGCTGGACCATTGTTGTACCTTCTCTGTGCCCCAGCTTCTTTAAATGCAAAGTGGATAGTATTGATGAGACATAGCTCCCTAGATTATTGAGGTTTATATTAAATCATTCATTCATTCAATAAGTGCTTTTTTGGGGTGCCTGGGTGGCTCAGTCGGTTAAATGTCCAACTTCAGTTCAGGTCATTATCTCGTGGTTCGTGGGTTTGAGCCCCACATCAGGCTCTGTGCTGAATGCTTGCTCGGAGCCTGGAGCCTGCTTCAGATTCTGCTCTCTCTGTCCCTCCTCTGCTTGTGCTCTGTCTCATTCTGTCTCTCAAAAATAAATAAATGTAAATTAAAAAAAAAAAAGTACTTTTTTAGTGCCTTCCATGCCCCAGAGAACAAATATGACAAAAAGCCTTGCAGAATTGACCTAGTGCTTTTTATATTACCTGGCACATAGTAAGAACTCAAAATGCTAGCTGATATTATAATACATATTACTTCATTCTGTGCTAGCAGCCCTCCTCTTTTTACAGATGAGGAAACTGAAGCTCAAAGAAATTGAGTTTTAAGATACAAAATCAGGGGATGCCTGGGTGGCTCAAGTTAAGCATCCAACTCTTGTTCTCAGCTCAGGTCTTGATCTCAGGGTCGTGAGTTCAAGCCCCATGTTGGGCTCCATGCTGGGCATTGAGCGTACTTAAAACAAAACAAAAAAAAACAAAAAAAAAAAAGAGGCAAAATTAGAACTAGGACACCTTGTATCCACTGTGTATACAGAGGGATGCAATGTTAGACCTGGTAAGTAGAGAGCCCATTGCCCTAGGCTACAGAGCGCCTGAGAAAATCAGGCTAAATATTTCCAGGAACTAATAGTGTTGATTTCCTATGAACTTTGTTCTGGAGCTATCTTTAAATTTTTAGATTATTTTGTTCCCAGGATCAGTGGGAGCAACTTGTATTTCTAAATCAACCATGGAGGGGCGCCTGGGTGGCTCAGTTGGTTGAGTGGCCGACTTCGGCTCAGGTCATGATCTCGCGGTCCGTGAGTTCGAGCCCCGCGTCGGGCTCTGTGCTGACAGCTCAGAGCCTGGAGCCTGTTTCGGATTCTGTGTCTCCCTCTCTCTGACCCTCCCCCGTTCATGCTCTGTCTCTCTCTGTCTCAAAAATAAATAAACGTTAAAAAAAAAAATTTTAATCAACCATGGAGATATACCAACATGTTTGAATAATGTCTACATATGAAAAGTGCATGGGTTCCTAAACAGGGCTCCACCAAAGAATTGCCCTTTTCACCTCTGGGCCCTACCAGGAACCAGACTGCCTCCTTAAAGAGCAGGCATGTCTGTTTATAACAGGCTGTAGGCTTGGAGCCTTGTAAAATGTAAATGGAGATATCACAATCAAGCACGAAGAATCAAAGTGAAGCCAGCTAGAATTTGTTGACCATTTCTTTTTCTGCTGCTGTTCCTTATGATGGTATGGATTCTGGTTAAAAGAACTCAGCAATCAACATAGTTCTATTGGATTTTTAAATGAGTCAAGAATTTGCTTTCCAGGAAACATATGTATAAACCTCTAAAGTGTAGAGATTTTCTTTTTTCTGTCTTGTTTTGACCCCTACCCAGATCCAGCACAATCCCTTGTATATAGTAGGTGCTCAGCAAATGTTTGTTTAGCAAATAAGGTACTTTGATGTTAGAGACACATCATCTTACTGAGATGGTTTCTCTTTGAATGTTGACTTCTGGTTTGCGGATTAAAGATTAAGGGTTATTCTGAGATTATTGTGTTCTGAATCCCAGATTTATTCTGTTTAGTAATTTTTTTTTCTTTTAATAGTTTAGTGTGATCTCAATTCAAGCAAAAGTGGGATATCATGGCCTCTATCTGGGTAAGTAAAAACCAAGCACTCATAACTTATCTTAGTCAAATCAAAATATAGAAAGTCAAATCAAAATATTAGTAAAAATGTTTTGAAAGTTGATAAAATGTTCATTGGAAAATATAACATGCCAAAAAAGCTAGAGGATGTCTAAAAATAATAAAATATAAAAATGTATTTGTAGAGGTACATAATTAAAATTATTTTTGATGATACCAAATTAGAGATCAATAACAGTAAATTTCATCTGTGATTTGGGAATTTATTATATGGTAAAGATAATGTTTCATATCAGAGAGGAAAAGATAGCTTATTCAATAAATAATGTTAGGAAAAGTTCTAGCCATTTGGGAAAACAGTAAATCTGTATTCCTTCTCCCTTCTTACATTAAAAAGAATTTCAGATGGATAAAACACTGAAATGAAAGAGACAAGATATGGAGAATTTTAAAAATAATCTTGGAGGGCCATCTGGGTGGCTCAGTCAATTAAGCGTGTGACTCTTCGTGTTGGCTCAGGTCATGATCTCAAGGTTTGTGAGATTGAGCCCTGTGTTGGCAACACAGAGCCTGCTTGGGATTCGCCCTTTTTCCCTCTCTCTCTCTGCCCCTCCCCTGTGTGTGTGATCTCTCTCTTACTCAAAGTACATACATATTTAATAAATAAGTAAATAAAAATAAAAATAAAAATAATCTTGGAGTAGGAAAGGCAGTTACAACTATGACACAAACCAAAAGCCTAAAAGAAATACATTGATCTACTTAACTGCATGTAAACTTATGGTTTACATGCAAACGACACTATTAATAGAGTCAGAAGACAACCACAGGAGAATAATATTTACAGGATAACAGACAAAAAACTTATTTCCTTAACATAACAATTACTTGAATAGGGGTGCCTGGGTGACTCAGTCGGTTGAGTGTCTGACTTTGGCTCAGATCATGATCTCATGGTTCGTGGGTTCGAGCCCAACGTTGTTGGGCTCTGTGCTGACAGCTCAGAGCCTGGAGCATGCTTCAGATTCTGTGTCTCCTTCTCTCTCTTCCCCTCCCCTGCTCGAGCTCTGTCTCTGTCTCTCAAAAATAAATAAATGTTTAAAAAATTGTTTAATTACTTGAATAAATCAATAAAAAAATTCAATGGAAACATTTGTAAGGGACATGAATAGGACATGAAAAGAATTACAGATGTAATACAAGAAAATATATGAAAAGATGTTATCTCTCACTAGGAAATAAAGAAATGTAAACAACACAGTGAGAAACCATCTCTACCTAAGTATTGGTAGAAGCGAGGAAAACATATAGTAAGACCAATGTTGGAGAGTATGTCGATAAGACAAGTACTCTCATACTCTGATCATGGGAGATTAAACCTGGCACACTTTTCGATGGTATTTTGGTGATATCTATCAGTGTTTAAATGCACACCCTCTTTAACCCAGTTATTCCACTTCTGGGTACTTATCCTATAGATATACTTACATAAGGCTGAAAAAAATACAGGCTAAAAGACATTCATTTGTATTCATGAAAATATGCAGGCAACATAAATGGCCATGGGGTATGAAGTGAGTAAGTGACTCATTTGTAACTTACAGCCATTTTTAGGTGATCATTAAAAAGAATGGGAAAAAAGGGGATCCGGTCTTTATATACTGACGTAAGAAAATGTCCAAAGAGGAGTGCCTGGGTTATTTGGTTGGCTGAGTGTCAGACTCATGATTTTGGCTCAGGTCTCGATCCCAGTGTCGTAGGATCAAGCCCTGCATCAGGCTCTGCCACTGACAGCGTGGAGCCTACTTGGGATTCTCTTTCTGTCTTTCTCTCTTATGGGGAGTCTGTGTGGCTCTGTTGGTTACTCTTGATTTTGATTCAGGTCATGATCTCATGGTTCGCGGGATCAAGCTTCGTGTCGTCATGCTCTGTGCTGACAGCACGTGGAGCCTGCTTGGGACTCTCTCTCTCCCTCTCTCTCTGCCCCTACCCCCCTCTCAAAATGAATAAATAAACATTAGAAAATTCTTTCTCTCTCAAAATAAATAAACATTCACACACACACACACACACAAATTCTCTCTCCTTCTGCCCCTCTCGCCTACTCGCCCTCTCTCTCTGAAGTGAAAAAAAAAAAAAAAATTAAAAAGTAATCAATGAAAAATAATCAATTTACAGAATATATCTACAGAATGATTCTGTCTATAAGAAAGAAAGAAGAAAAAATATCCATGAAGACTGTATTACATGAAAACTTTTTAGAAAGGCAGAATTGTGAGCAAGGGCACATTTATTTTTTAGTGCATCACCTTCCGTGCTCTAATTTTTTTGTGAACCATGAACATACATGATATTTCATGAGTGAGGGGCAGAAAGTCCTAAAGAATAGCTTGTATGGAGATGTACCAGCCCTAAGCATGGGTGGTGCTGGGCGGAGGTGTGCTGCTGCAAGATTTGGTTGGCCCCAAGTTATTCCCTTACCATGGCCAGGAGGCCAATCAGTCCTCTTTCCAGGTCTGAAATTCCTGCTGCTACTGTGAACACTTGGTAGATCAGATGGGGAACAAAAAACAAAAACAAAAACAAAAAAATCTCCCTCTATTCCTTGTCCGTTAGTAATTCAACCTGAGATTAGTTGGTCAGGCTCTCTAATTAGTGGGTCAGCTGACACCTTCAAAGTCATGGCTCATTTCTGAAGGGCTGGGAGAAACCCAAATGTGTGAGAGAGGGTGTATTTGTTTTCTATTGCCACCATAACCAATTGCCATAAATTTAGCAACTTAACACAACACCCATTTTTTTAATCTCACGGTTCCTGTGTGTTAGAAGCCTGAACTTGGTCTCATGGCACTAAAATCAAGGAGTTGGCAGGGCTGTGTTCCTTTCTGCAAACTCTGGGAAGCATCCATCTCTGAGCTTATTTAAGTTGTTGGCGAAATTTGCTTCTATTGACAAATGAATGGGTGAATTAAATGTGGTACGCTGTCCCTCTTTTTCGCGGTTTCACTTTGCATGGTTTCAGCTACCCACAGTCCAGAAGCAGAACGTCCTCCTTCTGACAAATTGTCAGAAAATGAATAGTAGTGGAATACTTTCTTTCACTAGTTTCTAGATCTCAGCGCCTACATCATTCACCTCAGTTCATCTCATCACAAAGGCATTTTATCCTCTCACAGCATCACAAGAAAGGTGAGTACAGTTAAGATATTTTGAGAGAGAGAGACCATATTCATATAACTTTTATCACAGTATATTGTTATAATTCTTTATTAGTTGTTGTTGTTAATCTCTTATTGTGCCTAATTTATAAATTTAACTTTGTCATAGCTATACATGTATAGGGGAAAATAGTATACATAGGATTCAGTATTATCTGCAGTTTTAGGCATCCACTGGGGGTCTTAGAATGCCTCCCAATGGATGGTGGGGAGGTGGCTACTGTATATCCATACAGTGGAGTATTATTCAGCCTTAAAAAGGAAGGGAATTGTGATACATGCTACAACATGGATGAACCTTGAGAACATTATGCTAAGTGAAATATACCAGTAATAAAAAGACAAAATACTATGATTCCATTTCTGTGAGGCATCTGAAGTAGTCAAATTGATAGAGACCAAAAATAGAGTTGTGGTTGGACCACATAGAGACCAAAAACTCCAGTTGTTGGGCTGGAGAGGATTTGCTGCTTGATGGGTATAGAGTTTCCATTCTGCACAGTGAAAAAGTTCTGGAGGTCTGTTTCACAACCGTGTGAATATTCTCACCACCACTGACCTGCACACTTAAAAATCATTAAGGTGGTAAATTTTATGTTTTACCATAGGAAAAAAAAAAAAAACTCAGATTTTTGTAAATATTCTTATCACTAACTTTTGTCTGTTCTGTTTTTCCCCCTTACACACAAAAGCACATTAAATACCTAAAAACAAATAAGCAATCAAGTCCATGCTTTTCTCCTAAACTACAGATCAGTTTGCAGTTACCAGTGGATGGTGAGTTTATTGGAGTGTTATGATCAAGAGAGAAGACTTTGGTTGCTATTTTAGTACATTGCCATGGAAGATGAAAGACTAGCTGGTTTCCTGGGTCTATAAATTTGAGTGTGTTGCAACCATCCATTGTATCAGATGAGTCAACAATCTATGTTGCATTACTGTTTCCTTTGGAACTGTTGCATATCTCTGTTCAGGCATGTGTTCTCCTACTTAAAACCCAAGGAAAGGACCTGATATTGTAACAGTTTGTACTCTTTGGACCCAGGGTCCCTTGTCTTCTGTTGCCTTTAGGTCATAGCAAGCATTCAGGCAACCCACAAATTAGAACTAGTCTTAGAAACATAACGTGTGTGTGTGTGTGTGTGTGTGTGTGTGTGTGTGTGTGTGTGTTTGATACCTTCATTGCTTTGGGGGTGGGGGGCAGGTGATCAGGAGCTCTTGGGGGGGCGGGCCAACTGCCTCTTCACCACAGGCTTCTGGCTGTGCAGGATGGCATTGGCTCTGCCAGTGGCAGCCATGTGCACATCAGGGTGGTACTTGTTTTTGAGGACCACGTATCTGATGCTGCTGAGGGCTGCCTGGGCATTCTTGTTAATGGGCTGCACGTAGGAGGTGTCAGGTTTTTGCTGTTTGGATCCCCGCTTCATGACTACCACTAGACCTTTGCCATCCGCTGCGGGTCAACGCCCACAGTCTTGCTGTGAATCACTCCATTGTAGAGGAAGGAATTGTGAGCCTTCAGGTTATGGGCTTCATGCTATGTGTCTGCTCACTCCTCTTCATCAGGAAGCTGGAGCAGTTCGGCACCACCATCCATTGAAAGTGAGTGGACATGGCAGCAGACTCGGAAAGAGCCGGAACATGACTTTATGAAGATGCCATAGCAGTATATTTCGTATACATGCCTGCTACAATGCTGGCGCTCTCGAGCAGATATTCTGGGGTCTTTGCTCCTTGGTCAATTCCTAACTTATTTTTACAGAATAAGGAATGCAATCTGCTATTTGTTTGAATCCTCAAATTAGCATTTTTATTATGCTGCTAATTTTTTTCTAAACTCATAACCACTGTAATCCTTATGAGCTAGTATAACATCTTAACTTGCTATACATTCTCCCTTCCCCAGTCCAAACTCTACTTTATAAATGAGGAAAACATGGAACCACTGAGGAACCAAGGCATAAAAGGTATTTTACAAAAATGTAACTTCACATAAATGTGATGCCTGCAAACTTTGTCTTGAAGAAGTTCATCAAAAGCCAGTTAAACAAAGCAGCAAGTACCTGCCACATTGGGCTCTACTGGGAACAGAAGGAAGACAGTCCAGCCACAATCCCAGCTCTTCTCTCACATAACCCTTTAATGGGTTAAGAAGCGGGCCCTTGACTATGACCTTGAGCAAGTTACTCTCAGTCTCTTGCTATCTCTGTTACCTCACCTGTAAAATGGGTATAACAGTAGTACCAACATCATTTAGTGCTTGTAAGCATTAGCCCAGTTCATGTAAAATTGCACTAACCATGCCTGGCATTACTAACTCAGTAAACGTTAGTTGTAATCATTATCATTCCAACATATTATTTTTTAAAAATCATCTTCCTAGCTAATTAGTATCCCTGCAACTGTTTTTGTAAAGGAGTTTCTGGGGCCTGATTTTATGACAGATCAACAGCATCCTCTTCCCCACTGGAATGATTCTCTCTGAGCCATCTGAAAACAGATGGATTTTCCTCAAATAGATTCTTTCTGACCACTCCTATTTTGAAGATTATTTTTAGAGCAGTTTTAAGTTCATAGCAAAATTGAGGCAAGGGTAAAGAGATTTCCCATATACCCCCTGCTCAGACACATGTGTAGGGTCCTCCATTATCCACATCCCCCACCAGAGTGGTACATTTGTTGCAACTGATGAACCTACATTGACTCATCAGAATCACCAGAGTCCACAATTTACATTACAGTTCACTCTTGGTGTTGTACATTCTGTGCCTTTGGATATTTGTATACATTTAAAGATATGAATGTTCTGTTCCCACTCCAAGTGTGTATACTGCAGAACAGTGCTGACGCTCACTACCTGGAGTTAAACTCCAGGTTTAAGAGCCCTGCCCTCACTTCAGACACCAGCTGCATGCCTCAGAGCTACCTGCGCTTCTGACCTATACATTCAGGGATTTCTGTGACCCTCTAGCTTTCAGTAGTCATCTAGAACAACTCACAGAGTTCACTGAAAGTGCTGTATTTGTGATTACAGGTTTTTAAAAAAATTTTTTTTAATGTTTATTTATTTTTGAGGGAGAGAGAGAGAGAGCATGAGCGGAAGCGGAGAAGGGGCAGAAAGAGAGACACACACAGAATCCAGAGCAGGCTCCAGGCTCTGAGCTGAAGTCAGATGCTTAACCAAGTGAGCCACACAGGCACCCCATTACAGTTTTATTAGAAAGCCTGTCTACACATAGAGACATAGAGCAAGGTCTGGAAAGGCCCTGTGTCCGTGGAGTCAGGACACATCACCCTCCTTTGCACATCGTGTGTCCACCAGCCAGGGATCTCCAGAGTTTTCACTGGGATTTCATGACATAGGTGTGATTGATTGAATCACAGGCCATGGGACTGAAATTAATCTCCAGTCTCCTTCCCCTCCCAAACTGCCATCCTACAGCTATCTAGAGGCTTACCCTGAGTCACCTTGTTAGCATAATAAAGACACTCCTCTCTCAGGAAATCCCAATGGCTTTGAAGCTCTATGCCAGGAACCCAGGACAAAGACCAGAGATATTCTTTGTTAAATGAGTATCTATATATGTATATATACATATATCTATCTATATCTATCTATATATGTATATATCATCATACATATATAACTCACATTAAGGCTGCACAGAATTTCCAAAATATTATATTCCTTTATCGTTTACTAAAAGTATATTAACAATAAGGTACTGGTTACCTTGTGCTGATCAGAACTTCTGCTTGGAAGTTACTATCTTTAATAATAAGGAACACAGGGGAAAATGAGTACATGTTTTGTAATAAATACAGATTAGCAGGCAAAATCACTCAAAGCATGAGGTCCATGGAGAAGAAACACTTAAAGGGATTCTTGATGGTGGAAAGGTTGGGGAAGGCTTATGTAGGGTGGAAACTTACTAACAGGAAAAATTAATCCCTGACAATGTGTTCTTGTGAGGAAGAGAGCACAACTTTTCTTCCCCACCCAACCCTTCCTCTCTTTCCCGGGAACAATATTGGTGCAGTTTGACACATGAGGACACAATGGTTCCATTTCCGCTGTGTAGCCCGGAGTAATGACACCAACAGTAGGGATGCCTAGGAGAGGTGCCGTGTGCTAATGTGAGAGAGAATTAGGGAAAGTAATGCCTTTCTCTTCCTTTCCCATGGATGACACCAGCCCCAGGCTGTTGATGCTACTGGTCCTGGGTACAGAGAGTTGGTGAGAGCCCTGTCCAGTTCATGTATCTAATTTTGGTGGGGACATCCCACCTGACCTTTCTTTCCTGGTGTGTTTTCTCTTCCTAACCACACAGATCTAAAACATGTGTGGGGAGAACACCTGTGTGACACACATGCGGTTGTGTTGAATTTCTCCTCTGATCTCCCTGCCTACTGCATCTCAGGGCTGGAGGATCTGACTCTAAAACTGTTTTCATTGAACTAGACTCCTCACATCCCAAGGAGATGGGCATCATGCCTGATTAGGTGCTCTTCAACACGACTGCAACTTACTGTCTGGTGTGTGTTTTAAGCCGTGTTCCCTAAAGCTTCTTTGGATAAATATTGGCACTCAGACAGTTGCAAAAATGGTCCTCTGCAGGAAGTTAATGAAAAACAGGTAAGACCTGGGTTTCAAATCAAAACATTAGAGCCTTGTTTCAGGACAGAGTCTGGAAAGAAACAGTGTCTAATCTGAGTGAGAGGAGAGAGGATTCACTGGCAATGAATGGACTGAGCATTAAAGAGCTGTCCTTCGCCACCCCCTGGCCCCAGTTCACCCGTGAAGGCCCCTCTTTCACACTTAATCATAATAAAAAGTATAATTTGCCAAATCTATGAGTCGCTATTGGAGAAGCCTGCTAAATCACAGGCAAAGAGGAAAATAAAAAGTTTTAGATTGAGAGCAAGCAATGTGAAGGGAAGAGAAAGAGGGAGACACAGAATCTGAAACAGGCTCCAGGCCCTGAGCTGTCAGCACAGAGCCCGACATGGGGCTTGAACCCATGGACAGTGAGATCATGACCTGAGCCGAAGTTGGCCACCTAACCGACTGAGCCACCCAGGCGCCCCAAGCACAAGCATTTTAGAGTACAGAGCAAGAAGATTAATACAGACGGAGAGGTCTCACGTGCATTAGAAGAGAATAAGTCAAAAGGGCAGAAAATTCTCAATCTGTCCCTTCCTCCATTATCAGATTTTGCTCCTTTGGTTTCTAACCATTTGTGTTGGAGTAAATACTTCACCTGGGTTCTGAAGGCATGTTTAAATAGGCGTAGTGACAGTTCTATCTGAACAGCATGTACAAAGCTGAAGAATGCATTAGTCAGATTTTTGAGGTATGACATGGAGCTCTGAAAAGGCACATAGTGGCACTTGAGAGTTATCAAAGGAGCAAGACTTAGAATAAGAAGACATTTTTAATTCACTTATTCACTTAGCAAATATTTGCTAAGCATCCACTATGTGCCAGATACTTTTTTAGGCTCTGAAAATACAGAGAAAGAGAAATTTAAAAAACATGGAGCTTATGTGCCTCTGATTTTTATTAGGGAAGGTAGCTAATAAACTAAGAAGTAAATGTGTATTATATAAAGTCAGTTTTAAGTACTCTGGAGGAAAGCAAAGACGGATAATGACAGTGATGGAGAGTGTGCTTTTTCTGCTCAGATATGTGAGCAGAAGTCAACATGGAGTGAGGGAGTGGGTCGGGAGAATATCTTGGGGAAGAGCATCCAGCAGAAGGAACAGCAGGTATAAAGCCTGAGATGACATGTATCACCCCCTGAGGTGACAGGAGGGGGACAAGGAGTTTTGGGGAGGCATGACACTTCTGTTTTGGGGATCCTGCAAGGACCACGGAGAATCTCAGTAGTCCCAATAGCCTTTGTGTAAACTCTTCAAGGAATTTCCATTATGTAGGTTTACTTTGCATTAGGAAGAGTTCTTAGATCTGTAGCAACTTGTTAGGATTGTCACTTCCCAAACACACACTTGTACAAAACTCATAAAATAATGCATGTAGCCATCATGTTATGTGGGCATTAATGACCTTGGCCACAGACACAAGAAATGTTCTTTCTGTAATATTACAAACAGTAAACGTCCCTGATCTCGGTCCCTCATGGGTGGATTTCCATTCCCATAGAAGTGATGTGGGAGCAGACTGGGTGTCACCACTACATTCCCAACATCCTGCCAAACCAGTGCCATTTTCTAGCCAGGTACCCATTTTAGAACATGTAGATGATGCAAGATTCCACAATCCAATAAGTCAGCTTCCCTGTATCTTCCAGAATCTTCCAGAGTTATAGGGCAGGTCCCTTTGACAGAAGTGTCTCTCCTGGAGGATGAAGTCGGATATGTATTTCATCTAACTGAGGATGTGGCCAGCATAGCCATACTAGTCTTCCACTCTCTGTGGCTCTTGGCCAAGCAGAGTTTGGTCAAGAACTGTTAGCTAAGTTAAGTTAAACCTGACTGATTGTGGATTAAAAATGTAATCTTCAAATACTGCTACTAAATAACTCAAAAGAAGATGAATATAAATTATTTATAATCCACTTCAAATAACGAAAATTATTCTGAGAAAGAAGTTTGTGTTGATAAAGACTTTTGGGAGGCTCAGTGTTTCAGGCTCAATCCAGTTAGTTAGGTTTGTTGCCTTCACCAAAGAACCCCTGAGGGGTTGGAGAGACAGTTAGAAAGACATGACAGAATCACTGGAAACATCCCTGGTTCACCAGGCTTCCACCCTGGCTTCTGGAACCAGCTTTGAAAGATCTGGAATAGCCCGTGGTACTGAAAGTAGCCACTGAAATATTTCTAACATATTCCAGATTTCCTAGGATACAATGGTCACTTTGATCTCTGAACTACTGATGTTTGAAGGAAGCAATTTCATCAGGCAGCCAATTGTGTTGTGTACGTCTTGGAGAAATTCCACACCTTGGGATGTTGTCATCTTGCTTCCATTTTCTTCCAGCAAACTCATTCATAGTTATTTATTAAGCCCCTATCTGAAGACTGGTACTGGGTTAGAGCTGGATACAGTGTAGTGAGTAAAACAAAAGGTCTCTGCCCCTTGGAATTTTATGTCAGAGGAGACAGAGGTGCAGATATAAACGGTGAGAGATAATACTGAAAGCTGAGTGCCCTAAGCGGGGAGGGTTGCTGAGATGGAGACCAACAGGAGAGGACCCACTCAGGTCAGGTGGCCAGAGCTGGCTTGTCAGAGAAGATAGCCTTTAAGCAGAGGAATGAAGGCAGAAGAACATTCCAGATAAAGGGGATAGCACAAACAAAGACAGTAAGATGAAGAAGAATTCAACACATGTCAGCTGGGCTCTCAGAGAACTGAGGTGTGCTAGACAAAGGGGAGAGTAGCTCTGGGTGGTAAGGATGAAGAGGGGAGTTGGGTCAAGCCACGCAGAGCCATGGGGCTGACTGACACAGAGCCCTTGGCTGCTTGTGGGAGGTGGTAGGAGGTGGGCAATGGAAGGAAGGGAGACCGCTGCAGATGTCCATGTCCAGGGCAATGGTGATGGTGACTTGGACAACAGTAGGGGCAAGGAGATGATCTTTTTTTCTTTTTTTTTAATTTTTTTTTTCAACGTTTATTTATTTTTGGGACAGAGAGAGACAGAGCATGAACGGGGGAGGGGCAGAGAGAGAGGGAGACACAGAATCGGAAACAGGCTCCAGGCTCTGAGCCATCAGCCCAGAGCCCAACGCGGGGCTCGAACTCACGGACCGCGAGATCGTGACCTGGCTGAAGTCGGACGCTTAACCGACTGAGCCACCCAGGCGCCCCGGAGATGATCTTTTTGAGAGAGTCTAAATACAGTAGGCTTTGCTGATGGATTGCATTTGCAAGGAAAGACAGACACATCAAAGGAGACTCAGGTTTGTGGAGGTTGGTGGTACCATTTAAAGGGACAGGTACTGAGAAAGAAGGGCAAATTAGGGATGAGCTCAGAGACTACAGTCGGATTGGGTTCAAATCCTGGCTGTGCCACAGGCAAGCCAAATGACCTTGGAGGAGTCTCTTCTCTGTGTCTTCTCCTCTCTAAAGTAGGGATCATAATAGTCCCAACTGCATAGGGTGGCTTTGAGGATTAGATGAGCATATATGGGTAAAGCAGAACTAAGTACAATGTAATTGCTATGTGGGGAAAGAAATCAGCTTGAGAGAAAATAATGAATTGATGTGTGAGACATAAAAGCAGACACATCAAGTACACATTGAGTATACACGACCAGTGTTCAAAATAGAAGTCTGGGCTGGATTTATAATTGTGGGAGTTGTTTGCATGCAGCAGAGGGTACTGGTGGGAATAACCCACAGCAGGATTAGAGGAAAAGAAAAGAGATTTTCCATTTTACAAGTACCTAATGTAAAGAGGTCAGGCAAAGAGGAAACCTGACAAAGAATAAATGCAAGCCAGAGGGGCAAGAAGAAACCCCAGGGATGGGTCCCAGGAGCCAAAAGAAGGCAGAGGTCTGGCTGGGTTGACCATGTTTGACACATGCTTCTGAGAGGTCAAGGTGTCTTCTGATGATAAACTGTGTTTCATGGGAAGCATAACACAAATAGTTTGTCCCTATCTTTCCTCATTTCTGAATCACACATCTTCTACTCCAGCCCAACACCCTCCTCTGTTACAGCTTTCCAGTGCTCTTGCTCTGAGACTCCCCTGATGAAATCATTGTGTTTGAAACAAGAAAAGAAGGCAAGTATGGATCTTTCCTCAGTTGAGTGAGACAAGTAGAAATGCATACATGTCCTCTGGACTTCTTGGACGCACTTCAGACGAAGCCATGATGTCACTGGCTTCTCTCAATCACCAGAGGCCGCCAATCCCTGCTTCTCCCACCCCCTGCTTCTCTCTGCTGCCCCTGGGTGGGAAACACTCCAGCAGTGGTGATGGGGAGCCTGTTGTTTACAGGGATCCCTGCTGTATTCGTTTCCTGGGGCTGTTAACAAAGTTTCACAAACTGGGTGTTTTAAAACAAGAGAAGTGTATTCTCTCACAGTTCTGGGGGCTGGAAGTCTGAAATCAGGGTGTCCATAATGCCATGCTTTCTCCGAAACCTGAAAGGGGATCCCTCCTTGCCTCTTCCAGTGCCTGGTGGTTTGCTGGCAATCTTTGGCGTTCCTTGGCTTTCAGCTGCACAGCCCCAGTCTCTGCCTTCACGGTCACATCACCTCCGACATGTCTCTGTCTTCACAGGGTTGTCTTCTAAGGACACCTGTCATATTAAAGTAGGGGCCCACCCTACTCCAGTATGACCTCATCTTAACTAATGACATTTTAGTCAGCTTATATCCAAATAAGGTCACATTGTGAAGTATTGTGCACTCGGCCCGACACATCTTTTTGGAGGGACACGATTCAACCCATAATACTTGCCTCCCTTGACCATATTTCATCTCAGGGCTCTTTACAATCAGCTTTCTTTGCTTTTGAAAACCAGCTTTTACTAGAAAAATTGAGTGAGAACCCCACATTTTCCAAGTCATGATTGCTTTATTTATTTATTTTTTTAGTCTACTCCACCTTTCTTTCTCTCATAAATCTTCATGACCCCACAGACTGTTTTGACATTGAGCAAAGAGTGATCATTTCTCCCCAGCTTTTCAAGAGTTCCTGAGTCCTGGAAGTTTATATGAGGCATTTATTTGAAAGTTTAATTTTGGGATATGGCCTTTACAGGACTTTATGAAGTGATGAGTGATTTGGCTCTACCTCACCCTCAAAATGTACCTTGTAACAGCAGCTGTTCTTGCTCTGAAGCATTTGGCTTTAAATGTGTTTCCTGTCAACAGGATTGCTGCCTTGTGTTTGTCTCTTTCATTCATCCTTCTGAATATACGTGTTAAACTTCTTGCAAACCCAATACACTGGGTTTGAAGAAATAGGTACAACCGGGTTTCATGGTCAAGGACAGACTGACCTCTCTCGGGGCAGTTGGGGGGGGGGGTGTGGTGGTGAGGGGAGTGCCAGCAGACAGCTCTCCAGGCCCAGCTTGGCCACACCAATGGCTTCAAAGAATCAGGTGCTCTAGTGACCTCCAAAGGATAGTTCTAGAAGATCAGACAAGATGATACTGACATGAAGAAGACAGTTTAAATGAGATGCAGCCTAGCCTGGTAATCAGGAGCGGAAGCTGATGAGACTGTCCACTTCCTGGCTGGGTGAACTTGGACAAGTTACTCAACTATTGGTTTTTGCATTATCCGTAAATAGTATATACTACACCTGCCTTACAAGCTAATTGTGAAAATTGAATGAGCTAATGCAGGAAATGTGCTTAGCACAGGACTGGCACACAGTAGCAGCAATTGTTATTAATGTCAACATTAATGTTGTTTCCTGTTATTTTCCCCCTTTATTTAGACATTCCTTACTTTAATTTATTTTCCAACTGCTTTCAAGATCATTTCCCCTTTGGGGGAATCCGAAGGTCAAGTTTGAGAAAAGGGAAGAAACTAAATGTATTTAAAGAATGCAGAAATCTGATAAAACTTTTTTTTTTTTTATAAATAAAAAGACTTTGCTAAGTATCCGTGTCCTACACTAGCATGACACTTGGCTAGGGTGTCAGGGTTGGTGGAAATAAATGAAGTCAAGCCTTGAGTAGTAGTTTAAATATTAAGGAATTAAGCCTGCAAGGAAGCAGGCGATGCAAATAGTTTCGATTGTCTGTAAAAATGCCAGCATTCCTGAAGCAGTGAGCTCATCATCAGATTCTTCTTCCACCTCCCAGAAGAGAATCTATGGCTTGTTTACTCCTTTTGCTTTGGTTTTCTGGGCTGCTGAGAATGAAATAGAGCAGTGGTTCTCAAACTTTAGCATGCGTTAGAATCATCTGGAAGGCTTGTTAAAACACAGATCCCGAGTTAAAACACAGCCCCAGGGCTGACTCAGTGACTGAGGCTGATTCAATAAGTTGATTCAGTAAGACTGGAATGGGGCCTGATAATCTGCATTTCAAACAAGTTCCCAAATGGTGCAGATGTGGCTGATCTAGTACCTACACTTTGAGAACGGCTAATGTGGAATACTGTGATACATTGCGATATGGTGGAGAGCACAGGGCATTTTAGACACGAAAGCAGACAGATTCAGATTCTCCAGCTGTCCTTAGCAACAGTTATGTTAAGCAAATAACTTCTCTGAAATCAAGTTTCTTCCATTTTTAAATGGAAATACTGTAATAAAATCTACCTTGTTAAGGTCATTGTAAGACTGAAATAAATTGTAAAGCACTTTGTTCATGGACTGGCATGTGCTGGTTTAAAAGATTCTATTAATTTATTTTACTGTACAATTTTTTTTCATAAGTCATGTAAATATTCTTGAATGTTCCGGGCAACCAAGTCTATCAAATGAATAATACTGCTTCTTTAAATAACTGAGGCATTCTGAAAAATTTCACAAAGCTTCCACTTTAGAATTTTTATGCCATTTTTCAATCTGGTGTGTGTGTATGTGTGTGTGAATGTGAGTGTGTTTGTGTGTGTGTGTGTGTGTCTTTTTTCTTTTAATTAAACAAGCAGTTCCTCCCCATTTAATTCTTACTAGGTGGCAAATTACAGAAGAGACTGAGAATTCCAGCCTTCTCTGATTTTACGCATTGGAATTTCAGCATATTTTGATGTGTAGGTAGTAGAGGACAGTGAAAAGGTCAAGGCTAGAATGCAAACCTTGAGTTTTCATGAACAATTAGAATCTGGTTGCAGTTTTGCCTTCTAGTTTTCAGAAGCAGACATGTGTGGTACAAAACCACCAGGGAACTTCTTAAACGCGTAGAGTCTACCTTAACACTTCATTCCTATATGGTTCAGTATGTCTAATGAGGGACCTGGTCAAATGCATTTTAAAGAATCACCCCAGGTAATACAGACATTACATTTCCAGAAAGACTAGGAGTAGGCTGGAATGGTCATGACTGCATTCAAATTCAGGTTCTGCTGCTTAATTAGCTGTGTGAGTTTGAGCAAATTTGCCAATCTTCTTAATGTATTTTTTTTTTTTTTTTTTTTGAGAGAGAGAGGTTGAGGCAAGGAGGGTTAGAGAGAGAAGCTTTTTTTTTTTTTTTTTTAACATTTATTTATTTTTGAGAGGCAGAGAGACAGAGCATGAGTGGGAGAGGGGCAGAGAGAGAGGAAGACACAGAATCTGAAGCAGGCTCCAGGCTCTGAGCTGTCAGCACAGAGCCTGATGTGGGGCTTGAACTCATGACCCATGAGATCATGACCTGAGCCAAAGTCAGACATTTAACCGACTGAGCCATCCAGGCTCCCCAAGAGAGAATCTGTTGTTTTTTTTTTTTTTAAGTTTTTGTTAATGTTTATTTATTTTAGGCAGAGACAGAGTGTGAGCAGGGGAGGGGCAGAGAGAGAGACACACACACAGAATCTGAAGCAGGCTCCAGGCTCTGAGCTGTCAGCACAGAGCCTAACGCAGGGCTTGAACTCATGCCATGAGATCATGACCTGAGCTGAAGTCAGACGCTTAACCGACTGAGCCACCCAGGTACCCCGAGAGAGAGAGAGAGAGAGAGAGAGAGAGAGAGAGAGAGAGAGAATCTTAAGTAGGCTCCAGGCTCAGTATGGAGCCTGACTCGGGGCTTGATCCCACGACCCTAGGATCATGACCTGAGCCGAAATCAAGTCTCAAATGCTCAACCCCTCCAATCTTCTTAAACATTGGTATCTTATATGTGAAATGGGTCATTCTTACTCATTTATCAGAGCTGTTGTGCAGGTCATATTAACATATCTATTAGGTGCCTAGCACAGTGCTGGGTATGAAGCACTCAAATGCTCCAATATTGTGGTAGATCTTCTAAAATGCCAGATATTTAGATAAGATCAACATAAAAGTTCCTAGATGGATAGAACTGAAATGAAGCCAATTGGCTCTGTGAGTCCATAAAATATTTACTAAGCCTTGGAGAAATGATTCTCCAAAGATTATATTGAAGTGACTGATTTCTTACAGGTGCCATTAGATCAGACGCATTCACAACTAGTTTCTAACCTGTTATAAACACTCTTTTAGAATTAGAATTCCTTATTTTGGATGCTTTAAGATTAAGTAAACAGTGTTTGATCGTATTGAAACAAATTGTTCAACCTAATGTACTGAATCAGTGACTTCTCATTTTTTACTGTGCCAGAACATTAACTTTCCATTCACTTTAATGTGGCAAGATAATGTCCAATTGTGAAAATATTAAACACTTCAGGAGAGCCTAAATGAAGCCATGTTAGCACAAGACAACAGAACCAATATTATTCAGTAACAGGATAGGAAAATCAACTTAGAAAGAAAACATTATTACTGTAAAGACACGTTTTTATTCCAAGAGTTAGGAAATAACGTATAAATACATGTTTACTTGGATTTTTCTCAACATCTTTGTGGCTGTTGTACAGTCTCTTAAGCAGTTTTAAGATATTTTATCCTTTCTGTAAAATGGTCTTTCCCAGTTTACTGATGTATTTCTAATTTGTGTGTTTAAAATTAGTATCATGGCATTTTTCATTTCCATGCTATTCCTGAAGGTTTATGTTAATGGCTTTCAGAGTTTATCAGCTGCAATCCTTTAAACAAAGCTTAAGAACACACAGTCCTAATGGGGTTTTCATTTGTGGATCCTTTAGTGTAAGGTTCCCCAAGGACAGTGGTCAACATTAATGAAAACATCTTGAAGTCTGTAAACCACAGTTACTTCTGTGTTAGATGTAGTGAAAAGCCTTGAGCTATCACTTGAAAACAAAGAGGATGCAGGAAATTCTCCCTCATTGCTTTCACGCAGATGCTACTTTATAGCAAATATTTTTCAGAGTCACCAGGATTAACATAATTTATTGTTCTAGAGAACAAATGTTGTATATTTCTAATTTGTTACACCAGAGGGGAAAAATGAAAGGCCTCTTTGTATATGTAGCAAATGTCACATTGCCTGCCTGTCTGGGGATGGGAGAGTCTCCTGAGCCACTCCTGAAGAGAAAGGAAGTTGTTGCAAATTATGGGTTTGTTATGCTTCCAACGTGCATGTGGGAATGTACATAATACAAACAAAGAGGTCATTTTGAACTAGTGGCACTTCGAAATATTTCCTTCCAGGTTGGACACCGAGGGACAATGCAAGATTATCCGGGCTTCAGCCCATCAGTGGATGCTGAAGCGATTCGCAAGGCAATCAGAGGAATTGGTCAGTACTGCTTTGTAATTCCTCTCTATGTTGAAGCAAATCAAGAAAGTTACAATTTAAGTGCATTGGTTCAGGGGTGCCTGGGTGGCTTAGTCAGTTAAGTGTCTGACTCTTGATTTTGGCTCAGGTCATGATCTCACGGTTTGTGAGTTCAAGCCCCACATCTGGCTCTGTGCTAACAGTGCAAAGCCTCTCTTGGAGTTCTCTCTCTCCCTCTTTCTGTCCTTACCCCACTTGTGCTCTCTCTCTCTCTCAAAATAAATAAATAAACTAAAAAATATTTTTTAATATTTAAAAAAATAAAATAAAAAATAAAAGTGCATGATTCAATTTGCCCAAGTTGGGTTACTTGACTATAGAAATTGTAAGGACTGGAGCGCCTGGGTGGCTCGGTTGCTTAAGCGTCCGACCAGCTCAGGTCATGATCTCGTGGGCTTGTGAGTTCAAGCCCTGCATCAGGCTCTGTGCTGACAGCTCGGAGCCTGAAGCCTGCTTCAGATTCTATGTCTCGCTCTCTCTCTGCCCCTCCCCTGCTCAGGCTCTGTCTCTGTCTCAAAAATAAATAAACACTAAAAAAAAAAAAAAAAAAATTTAGAAATCGTGAGGACTTTTAAAAAATGTGAAATAATAAGGAAAAATGTATGGGACACCTAGTTTTATTAAATCTTAATATTTGCCATATTTACTTAATAGGAAACACTGCCATCACCATGGACCAACAAGAATGGTCATTGTAATGAATACCATCCCTGCTGATTCTTCCTGGATCTCTTTCCTCCTCAATTCCCTTTCCACACTGATTTGTAATGCCACTTCTGTCTTGTAAGTTTCTCTATTTTTCTGCTCATTTTTCTCACCATCCTAAACTAGAGTGTATTCTCGTGAAACTTAATTCTGTAACTACATGTGTATGTATGTATTGTTTTCTATGGTCTCAAACAGTATAAATTGGAACCATGTTGTGTATTATATGTACATTCTTCTGCAACTTCTTTTTGTCTGTTAACATTTTTTTAAATTTTTTAAAAATGTTTATTCATTTTTGAGACAGAAAGAGAGCGCAAGCAGAGGAGGGACAGAGGGAGAGGGAGACACAGAATCTGAAACAGGCTCCAGGCTCTGAGCTGTCAGCACAGAGCCCGACGCGGGGCTCAAACCCATGAACTGTGAGATCATGACCTGGGCGAAAGTCTGATGCTTAACCAACTGAGCCACCCAGGCGCCCCTCTTAATATTATGTTTTTGAGATTTATCCATGTTGATATGTTTAGCTCTGCTTCATTAACTTTACTTGCATAGTAGTCTATTGAATTATTAGATCATAAGATGGGATATTGATGGAACATGTAAACTGCCTACAATTCTTTTCTATTACAGTATAAAAATGCTGCATTGAGTATTCCTGTGTACGTCTTGTGCACATTTGCTAGCATTTCTCTAGAACATAACAAATGGAATTCAGAGTTGAAGATGTTCATCTTCAAATTAACTAGAAATTTTGCCAAACTGCTCTCTAAAATAATATGCAAATTAACATTCCTAACTAGCAGTACATGAGACTTAGTCTTGCTCCATATTCTCACCAATACTTGCTAAGGCCACACTGTTCTGTTTTCCCAACTGAGTGGTTCTAAAATTGTATCTCACTCTGCATGTATGTTTGCTTCCTCTCTTCCCCATCCCCCAAGACTGATATGATTGAGTCTCCTTTCTTGTTCATTTGCTTCTTCTTTCTTGAATTATTTCTTCATACCTATTACCCATTTTTTCAGTTGGATTGTCTTCTTCATGATTGGCAAGATTTTTTCTTTTTTATAAATTCTGGATATAAACTTTTTTTTAAAATTACAATCCATGAAAATATCTTCTTCCAGTCTGTGATTTTCTTTTAACATTGGTTATAGTAATTTATATTGCATAGAAATTTTAAATTTTAGTGAAATCAAGTTTACCAGTATTTTTTTATGGTATACTTATTATTGTGCCTTTTCTGTAACGGGCTCGCTCATAAAGATATTCTCCTGTGTTTTCTCTCCAGAGTTTTACAGTCTTATTTTTTTTTTAATTATTTTTTTTTTTTTAACATTTATTTATTTTTGAGACAGAGAGAGACAGAGCATGAATGGGGGAGGGTCAGAGAGAGGGAGACACAGAATCTGAAACAGGCTCCAGGCTCTGAGCTGTCAGCACAGAGCCCGATGCGGGGCTCGAACTCACGGACCATGAGATCATGACCTGAGCCGAAGTCGGCCGCTTAACCGACTGAGCCACCCAGGCGCCCCTACAGTCTTATTTTTCACATTGGGATGTTCAATCTACCTGGACTTAACGTTTGTGTATTTAAAGGTATCTAATTTTATTTTATCTCGAGTGGCTAGTTCATTGTCCCAGCACAATTTATTGAAGAATACATCCTTTCCACACTGATTTGTAATGCCACTAGTGTCTTGTAAGTTTCTCTTTTTTTCTGCTCTCTGCTATGCTCCATTGGTCTGTTTGCCTATCCCTGTCTCAATATCACATTGTCATAGTTACTATTATAATTTTATAATTAGTATCTAATAGGGCAAAAGCTTTTCTTGGCCCAATTCCCTCCGCTCTGAATTTTAGGGTCAGTTTGTTAGGTTCCATGAAATATACTGTTAGGTTTTTTTTGTTGGTGTAATATTATCTCATTTCTGTCTGTTTGGCTTTACATTTTTCTTTCTGTTTCTAAATGACAGTCATTTCTTCCTTTCTCTCTGTGCTTTCCCTGTTTATGCTCGATGTTGCGTAGACTGTTCCATGAGGTTAATGTCAAATTGAACAAATTAATAGTCTTTAAATTCTATTGCTTGTCTTTTTTTTTCTTAATATCGTGTTTCTTCACAAATTTTTGCATTTGGGGTTGCAGAAGCAGAACCATTACCTATGTGTTCTCAGTCCAGAATCAGGTATCCTAATGGCATTTGCATTAGACATGTGTCTGATCCCGTCTCTGAACTAGGAGGCAGCTGTTTTACTTTCCTGTCTTGAGCATATGCAAAAGCAAGAGATGAAAAACCTCCTAGCATACAAACTACACACAACTGCGAGCAGTAGCTTTGTCTGGAGTCTAGGGCCATAAGGCGTAGAGATGCAGAGAAGGGGTAGAAAATTAGAACAGAGATGGGAGGCAGAAGCTAGACCCTAAAGAGCAGGTGCATGAGCTACGGGGCTTGAGCTTCATCCTGAAGGTTACAGAGAACCATTAGGATTTCAACCGAGGGATTGACATGATCAGGTCCATTTTAAAGAATTTACTGAGGCAGGGGTGCCTGGGTGGCTCAGTCACTTGAGCGTCCGACTTCAGCTCAGGTCATGATCTCACAGTCCGTGAGTTCAAGCCCCGCATCGGGCTCTGTGCTGACAGCTCAGAGCCTGGAGCCTACTTCGGGTTCTGTGTCTTCCTCTCTCTCTCTCCCTGCCCCTTCCCTGCTTATGCTCTCTCTCTCTCTGTCTCAAAAATAAATAAAAACATTACAAAAAAAATTTTTTTAAGAATTTACTGAGGCAGCAATTACAGTATGAATTGGAAGAGGGTCAAGTCAGGAGGCTATTGATGTTTCTAGATAAAATATGATGCATGCACAAGGTCCAAGGAGAGGGCAAATTCAAGAGATGCTGATGATTGCTACCCTGTAGGGAGTAAAGAAAAGAAAGGGGTAGACCACTAGGGTCTTTGGTTGGGTGACTGTATCCATAGTGATGCCATTGATGAGGGTGCAAAGAATGAAACACAAGTTAGAGAGGAAAGAGAATGAATTCAACCCAGAGCATCTGAGATACTTGTGCAGTTGGGGGTGGCTAGTTGTGCCCCAACACAGATGCCATTACAGGTCCAAATCGATCATCAGACTCACAGGACACAACTAGGCTTTAATTGAGTTCCATGTTTACTTAATGCCATAGAAGAATCCAGGACCAGAGATGTGGTGGGACAGCATCTTTCCCTGGGAGGCCCAGCCACTAACCAAGTACATGGTTTGTTTGCCCCATCCTTGATGTATATAGAGTATGTACCATGGCCACTGGCATATATAGCCAAGGAGCATGTGGGTCACCTCAACACTGAGAAGTTGAGCCTTGAGTTCCAACTGATTTTTTATACCATGAATCACATAGGCCCAAGGCACATAAGCCAACTCAGAGCTCCCAACCCAGGGGTAGTCCTCACTGCAAATGAGGTGGACACAACTCCCCATGTTACTTCATACTTTAATTACCAAGAAAATAGTGACCTTGAGGACATTCTCAAACAGGCCAGCATCAGCCCTTTACTTACAACAGGGGCTTAAGTCTATGGGTCTGGGATGTCTGAAAGTGGTACAACTCAGAGAGGGAAATATATGTTTTGGGGTCAGAGATTTGGTTTTACATTCTTGCTACTAAAAAGCTGCATGACTTTGGCAAATGAGATAACTTTTCTAAATATTGTGTTTTCATCTTTGGAACAGCTGAATCCTACCTACCGCCCAGGGCTTCAGTGAATATTAACTATGACCATGAATAAAAGGTATCTAGAATATGGCAGGTTTTCAATACATGTCAGTTCCTTTTTTTTAGAGAAAAATATTTGACATCAAGTATGGAGATAAGAGAGAGATAAAAGGTGATAGGACAGCAACTGAACCTCATAAGGGGGGAAAAAACCCTAGTTCAAAAGCAACACATTCCTCGCACTCCTCCCTCGGTCTGATATATAGGGAGGAATATTTGGACAATAATTGTTGTCTTTCCCCCAAACTCCCCCAAATTAATTTTCTTTTCCAAAAGCCTGGCAAAGAAATGCAGATTCCAACCTGGTAAGAACCTGGAAATTAAAAATTAAAATGCCTTCCTCTCTGCATTTGTTTCAAACCATTGATCATTTTTCCTTTGTTCATAACAGATATTAGTCATCTTTGGGTTGATGGTGAGTAATATTCTTTTTGTCTCGTTTAGGAACCGATGAGGAAACACTCATCAGCATTCTGACTGAAAGGACAAATGCACAGCGGCAGCTGATTGTTCAGGCGTATCAAGCAGCATATGGAAAGGTATGATTTGATTAACATGACAACTAGTAAAGAGCTAATCACTATGGATCAGGGATGCTCCCACGTGATTATGCCTGCAGATCTTTTGTTTCAGCCCAAGTGTAACAGAAAGTACCCTGTGTATCCAGTCACAGGTAGGAGTCCTGGTTTTGCTCTTAACTGGCTGAATGGCTTTGCATATGTTATTTGCTCTTTCTGGACCTCAATTTTTCCACCTGTTGAATAAGGAGGGTTGCCTTAGACAAGTAACGTTAAACCAGGAATGATTCTGCTCCCCAAAAGATATTTGGCAATGTCTTGAGACATTTTGATTATCACACCCGGTGGGAGAGAAAGGGATGTTTCTGGAATGTGGTGGGTGGAGGTCAGGGATGCCACTAAAGATCCTGCAATGCACAAGACAGCCCCCATAGGTAAGAATTATCTGACCAGTGCTCACATCGACAGCACATATACTAAAATTGGAACGATACAGAGAAGATTAACTTGGTCCCTGTGCAAGGATGACGTGCAAATTCGTGAAGCGTTCCATATTTTTGTCTGTGAGTTCGAATCCTGCATCTAGTTCTGTGCTGACAGGGCAGAGGCTGCTTGGGATTCTCTGTCTCCCTTCTCTCGGCCCCTCCCCCAGTTGTGTGCTCTGTCTCTCTCTCTCTCTCTCTCAAAATAAAGACATAAATTTTTCAAAAGAAAGAAGGATTATCTGACCAATTATCTGGTAGATCCTGTCTTCGATGATCTTTAATTTGTCTTCCAACTTTAAAATGTTTTTGTAATTGTAGATTTAATTCATTCAGCAAATGAAAACTTACTTGTATACAAGAACATTTTGTGTCTTTTCCACACAGTGTATTTGTTCAATAAGAAACTACGATGTGTCAGGAGTGGGATATTTCTCTGTGTCAGGAGATATCCTTGTCTTTGGAGACTCACTGATCTAAAAAGCAGATCCCTCTTTTTCTTATGAGGTTAAAATTTTATTAGAAAAATTAGAAGTAGGGGCGCCTGGGTGGCCCAGTTGGTTAAGCGTCTGACTTTGGCTCAGGTCATGATCTCACGGTTTGTGGGTTTGAGCCCCACATCCGACTCTGTGCTGACAGCTCAGAGCCTGGAGCCTGCTTTGGATTCTGTGTCTCCCTCTCTCTTTGTGCCTCCCCTACTCAAGCTCTGTCTCCCTCTGTCTCTCAAAAATAAATAAACATTGAAAAAAAATTTTTTTAAAGAAAGAAAAATAAGTGAATAAAATAAATTCGGATCTTGGTAAGTGCTATGAAAGAATTAAAATGGGATGGTGTGGTAGAGAGTGACTGGTGAATCGCTCCTTGAAATAGGGTGGTGAAGACATATCAGTGACAGGGTGTTACCTTACTCTCAGCTGAAAGTAAACAGTACTAAGGATTCTGGTTTTTTGTTTCTGTTTTTGCTTTTGTTTTTTTATTTGCTTGATCTGGGGAAGAGCATTACAGACAGAAGGCCCAGCAAATGCAAAAGCCCTGAGGCAAAAACAAGGCGGGAATATTTAAGAAACAGAAAGACTTCCAATATGGCAGAAGTGTGGAGAATAGAGGGAGCAGATGGGAAAGATGCCATGTCGGGGAGAGATTTCAAATATGCTGGGCCTTGCCGTCTTGCTACAGAGTTTAGGTTTTACTCTAAGAACAACAGAGAATCATTGAAAGTCTGTAAGCAAGAGAATACTGTAAACTAATTTATATTTTCAAAAGATCGTTTTAGCTTCTGTGGCTAACACACTGTGGTGGGAAAAGAGTGGTAACAGAGCAGTCAGCCTGCTGAGTCCAGGTGAGGACTGAGGGTGTATAGTGACCATCCACAGGCAGCTCAGGCATCACCTCCTGGCAGTGTTTTCCACACCCCCAGACTCTATGAAGACACCCTTCTTAATATTTAACCTTCACACTTTATCAGATACTTAACATATTATACTGAAATTTTATCTTCAAATATTTCTGGTTTTCCTATTAGAGTATAATATCCTAGGAGTAAAGATTTTTAACTCACCTTTAAAAGCCTACCACAGAGCAGGTGCCCAGTAAATGTCTGTCAAATTTAATGAATTGCCAAGCTTCTCAAAAAGGCAGAACACTCACGTATAGGGAACATGAATGATCCATTGGCCTTTCAGTATTTCCAAAATATGGAGGAAGGAAGGATGGAGGTGAAGGGTGACCCCATTTCTCACAGTGGGATGGAATGAGAGCATGTGAAGGAGGATCCAGTTGGGAAGTCCTGGGTTGAGGACAGATGGTAATAACAGCTTAGCATTTAGAGAGGAAACACCCTGTGGCGATTAAAGTGGAGCTAGTGACCCTTGGCTCTCTCCCATTTGTTTTGCCTGCTCCCCACCCACTGGGCCCCCCAGTGGCATGGTAGATGTTGGTATGTATCCACATTGTCATAGCAGTCTGGGAGGCTGCCAGCCTCTGTCTCAGAGCTGAAAATAACCAACAGCAAGAAAATAATAATTCAATAACACTCCTTTGAATATTGAAAGTAAAAACCACATTACCTGCCCTCAAGCAGGGAAGATGGACTGTACTTATGTAATAAGTGAAAACAGTGCCAAGGGACAATACTAAGTAATAGGTGCCCCATTACATTCAGGGTTTTCCCTGCTGTTGCCAGGAAACTGCTTTTGATGGCTCGTGGTTCCACACTCTTAGCAGAGGCAAGTGACCGCCACTGTCCTCTGTTCCCTTTTCTCTCCAGAGTTCTTTAGCGGTCACTGAGAAACAAGGAATCGAGCAACTACCCATGACTCTGGGTGTGAATTACAGAGCTCCCTTTCCTCTTCTTCCCCCCACCCCAACCCAAGTATTGAGAGCATCTTCGGTGTGGGAAATGCATTGTGATACACAGTTCCTATCAGTGGCACTCATGTAACCCTTTCCATTGGCTTTCCTTCAGAAAACCTATAAAACAGAACAAGTTGGAAGCAGTCACAAAATGCAGATTAAATCTTTAGAAATAGTTCACCATTTCCTTTTATTCCCTGTGAATTGGCATGTTTTTGTTTGAATTGATACATATGTTTATCTTTCACTATGTGACTCTAAAGAAAGAGAAAGGAAAAGTATTTCACACTTTCTTCTTTGGGGTTCTTTATCTTAGGAACTGAAAGATGACTTGAAGGGTGATCTCTCTGGCCACTTTAAGGAACTCATGGTGGCCCTTGTGACTCCTCCAGCCATGTTTGATGCAAAGCAGCTGAAGAAATCCATGAAGGTATGAGCCCAGTCTGAGCCATTTCCACCTGAGATTTGACTATGTCATCAAGAGTAGTGACTTTCTTCCAGTGCACACTTGAGACATGGGTGTAAAAAGGACACATTGGATGTCATTTTGATGCTATACTATCCGAGTGGTAGAACAATACTGAAATGGGGAACGGTTGTGGAACCTTGAGCCCACATGTTCCTGGGCTGAAAGGATATTGTCATATCCTAATTCTGTTTCCATGGTTTTTGACCCAAAGAGTCAAATTCTCTACTTTGTTGTCATTGAGAGTAAATGGCACCATCATCAACCCCATTGCTTAGGTCAGAAACCCAAAAGAATCTTTGATCCCTTGCTTTCCCTCACTCTTCAAAGCTCCCAAATCTGTCTGCAAGTCCATCTATCAGAAATGTGTGCAGGGCGCCTGGGTGGCTCAGTTGGTTAAGCGTCCAACTCTTGGTTTCAGCTCAGGTCATGATCTCATGATTCATGAGTTTGAGCCCCATGTCGGGTCCTGCCCTGACAGTGAAGAGCCTGCTTGGGATTCTCTCTCCTTCTCTCTCTGCCCCACCCTAGCTCACATGCTTGCTCACGTGCTTACATGCATGTGCACACTCTCTCTCAAAATAAAAAAGAAAGAAAGAAAGAAAGAAAGAAAGAAAGAAAGAAAGAAAGAAAGAAAGAAAGGTGTGCATGTCTCTCAGGATTCATTGCTACCATTCTACTTCAACTACCACTATCTCTTGACTGGACCATATCAATAGCTTTCTAGTTGGTCCTTTTGCCTCTATTTTTGCCCACTTGAAATCCATTCACCACAGAATAGCCAAAATTATTTTTATAAAGTCATTTTTGGAATCATATTATACTATTCACCTGCATAAATCTCCAATGGCTTTGAATACTTAAAATCCAAACTTCTTACCATCATCACCCATCACAGTCTGGCTTCATCACCTTCACAGTCTGACCTCCATCACCTTCATCACCCATCACAGTCTGGCTCCTATCTCTTGACTTCTTAAAAATTCTATCTGTGCTGGTCAGGGTTTCCCAGAGAAGCAGAAGCAGTAGGCAGGAGATATATATTACTAGATTTATTGCAAGGAATTGGTTACATAATCATGGAACTGGCTGGGCAGATCCAAAATCTGTAGGGCAGGCTGGAACTCTAAGCACAAGCTGGAGCTGTTGCCCGCAGATGGAATTTCTTCTTCTTCAGAGAAGCCTCAGCTCTGCTCTGAAAGCCTTTCAACTAAGTTGGGTCCACCCGAAATATCTAAGATGATCTCCTTTACTTAAAGACACTCAATAATGGACTTTAGTTATGTCTACAGAATACCTTCACAGCAAACCTAGATTTGTGTTTGATTGAGTTAACTGAGGACTGTAGCCTGGCCAAGTTGATAAAGTTCCATAAAACTGCCCATCACACCCTCTCCTCCCTCTCCCCCGATTCAGTACTATAGCTACACCGACCTTCTCTCTGCTGCTTGAACATTCTAAGCTTATTCCTACCTTGAGGTCTTTATACATGATGTTCTTTCCATCTGGAATGTTTCCCTCCACATATTTTCTACCAATTCACTCAGTTTAATTTTCTTAATTGCACCTAATACCATCTAAAATTATGTTGTTTATTTTTTGCTATTTGTTTATTGGGTTTTTTTTCCATCCAATTAAAAGGTATATCTCCATCATAACAGGGAACCTCATCAGTTTTGGTCTGCATCTTCTGAAATGAAGTAGGTGCTCAATGCATTTGTTGAGAGGAAGGAAGGAGTCTATATCTGAGGCATAAGCTGTATTCTGCCTCCTTATCAGAGATAGGAGATATTTTTCTTTTCTGTGGAAGACGTATGGGCACCCAAGAAGCAGATGCCAAGATGGGATGAGACACACAAGAGATTTCCTGGGGAAAATCTTTTTTTTTTTTTTTTTTAATGCTTATTCATTTTTTGAGAGACAGAGAGAGACAGAGCATGAGTGGGTCAGGGGCAGAGAGAAATGGAAACACAGAATCTGAAGCAGGCTCCAGGCTCTGAGCTGCCAGCACAGAGCCCGATGCAAGGCTTGAATCCATGAACTGCAGGATCATGACTGAGCCGAAGTTGGCCACTTAACTGATTGAGCCACCCAGCACCCCCCTCCCTGGGGGAGATCTTATGAGGGATAAAGAAGTGTCAGAGCAGGGTAAGTTGGGTGAAGCTTCAGATGGCAATACAGGGCTTACACACATGACAGAGGGACAGAAGTAGGCTCAGATAGGAGGAGCCTCCGTGCACAGGGCAGCTCAAAGAAAACCATGGCAGGCCAATGGGGAGCTCCAAAGCAAAGGACTGCCTTTTGGAGAAGCCCTACACCGGGCAGAAATGGCCCAGCTCCAGTACCCCTTCCATGTTCAGTCACTTGCTGAGACAGCTTGGAGGGAGAATAGCCTTTTTGTGAACCACGTGGCAGATCCAGAGCTATGGCAGTTGAAGGCTATCAACCAACTATGTTCTTTGCAGCAGATTCTCTTAAAATGAAGTCTGAGTGGTGCATTTCTATGGCTGCCACATGGGGGGCAGTTTAACAGGTACAATAATAAGGATTAGATTCACCAATAAAGATTTAAAAAATTTCTCTCATGCAAAAGAAATCCAAAGTAAGCAGTCCAGAGCTGGGTGTCATGGCACTATCATTATCAGGCACTCAGGCTCCTTCTATCTTGAGGTTTGTCCATCTTCAGCCTGTAGATTCCACTTTTTGGCTAAAGATGGCAACTCAAGATCCAGGCAATATGTCTTTACCCCAGTCAGCTAAAAAGAATAAGAGACAAAGAAGGGTTCATTCCCTCTCTTTAAGGATTCTCGGAAATCATATGTGGTATTTACATATATTCTATCGCTCATAATTTAGTCATATGAACAAACCTAGCTCTAAGGGAGGCTAGGGAGTAATATAGTATCTATTTGGATAGCTATGTGCTAAGTTATAAATTAAGGGTTTTATTATAAGCAAAGAGGGTAAAAGAGATGGGGTCCATTCAGTTTTGCCGTGAACCTAAAACTGATCTAAAAAATAGTCTGTTTTTAAATTAATTAATTAATTAAAACGGAGAGATGTTGAGGGCAACTAGGAATCTGTGCCACAGAGGGACAGAATTCAGCCTCTTTTCATAAGCTGCATCAACATTATTTGATCAAGTGCTAGTATAAATGGCTTTTCATAGAGTCACAGTGTGATTCAGTGACCTCAGTATAAATCAAGGCTCAGGGTAACTAGTCCCCAAGTCAACTAGGCCCATGACACACATTACTGAGCCTTTAAAAATCTCCCTGTATGAAGATGATACCTGCTGACCATCTAGTGCAATGGTAGAAGGATGAACCCATTCAAAAGAATTGCAGAGCCCTTAATAAACATAATGGTGTGTTCAAATGCTCACTTCTGATCTTGAATGGCATAGGCTTTTCCCTTTGTGCTATTTCTTTCTGCAATTACTCAATTTATTCTTTACACTAGAGTAGGACATTTTCTTGAAAATGTGGGTGTCAGTTTAGATGATTTGTGTTATTTTTGTACTAAAGTATGTGGAAAAATTAGAAAACTATAGCAATATGCAACCTTATGTGGATTTACTAAAACTTCTTTTCATCTGTATAAAACAAGATATCAAGCCTGAAATGCATGAAATTAAGTGTTTTAAGTATTCTAAAAATAGATTTCTTTTTTCTTTTTAGGGTGTCGGAACAAGCGAACATGCATTGATTGAAATCCTCACCACCAGAACAAGCAGGCAGATGAAGGAAATCTCCCAAGCCTACTATACAGGTAGTCTTATTTTCTGCTTACTTTTCCCACTGTCCACACACATATGAGCCAATGTTGCTTTTCCCAGACACCCACCACGCTCTTCTTCACAAGGCATTTGGGGAAGGCAAGACATAAAAAGGAGGATACATTCTAAAATGGGCTAAATGTGGATTTTCAGAGAAATTTTGAATATGACCCAAGCTAGAAACTGCTGCATAACAATGGCATTGACATTTCTCATTTATAACATTACAGCTCTAGGGGATTTTGCCCTTGGCAATCACTATTTATTGAGCCAACTATTTTCATCAATGTAAGATTTCATCAAATCATGGTATATTAATATTATATATTAAAAACCGCTCAGATTAGCCTCATGATTTTTGGTGTGGAAAATGAGACGAACCATTTAGAGAATGTGTTGAGCATATGGATTCAGTATAATTAGCTAAAGTCCTAATAGTCTGTCAGCTGTGACACAGACTACCGAGGGTTAATTCTGACAGACTACCCAGGGTTAGCATGACTACACAAGTTAAAGCACAGCCCCCACAGGACTACCCTCACTTCAGACACCAGCCACAAGCTCAGTGCTCCCAGGCCGCGTGCCCTTCTGACCAAACGGCTACACATTTAGGGGTTCTCACTACTTCCTCGGGTTCAATAGCTCACCAAAATGACTCACAGAACTTAAGAAAGCATTATACAGTCAACCCCTGAACAACGTGAGGGTTAGGGGCACCGACCCCCAGCACAGTTCAAAATCCATGTATAACTTTTGACTCCCTCAAAACCTAACTGCTAATAGCCTGCTGTTGACCAGAAGCCTTACTGGTAACATAAACAGTCAATTAACACATACTTCGTATGTTATATGTATTATATACTGTGTTCTTATAATAAAGTAAGCTGGAGTTAAGAAAATGGTTTTAAGAAAATCACAAGGAGGGGCATATGGGAAGCTCAGGAGGTTGAGCGTCCGAATTTGGCTCAGGTCATGATCTCATGGTTCGTGAATTTGAGCCCCACCTTGGGCTTACTGCTGTCAGCGCAGTGCCCACTTCAGATCCTCTGTCCCCCTCTGTCTCTGCCCCTCCCCTGCTCACATTTTCTCTCTCGCTCTCAAAAATGAATAAACATTGAAACAAACAAACAAAAAAGGGAAATCGTAAGGAAGAAAAAATACATTTACAAAATTGTACCGCATTTTTTGAAAACACCCACATATAGGTAGACTGTGCAGCTCACACCCATGTTGTTCACGGGTCAGTTGTACTTACAATTATAATTCTACTTGAAAGAGTAGAAATGAGGACCAGCCAAGTGAAGACATTCAGAGGAGATGTCTGAGAGGGTCCCAAACACAAAGCTTCCGTGTTCTCTGGATGTATCTCCTTCCTGGCACATCGATATGTAATTACCAACCAGGGAAACTCCTTGGATCTTTGGTATCCAGCTTTTATTAAGGATTCATTACATAGGCATGACTGGTTGCATAACTGGCCACACGACTGATCTCCATCTCCAGTCCCCCTCCTTTCACTGCAGGTCAGGCTGACATCATGTGGCTCAAAGCCCCAACCCTTCTAAATCACATGGTTGGTCTTTCTGGTGGGACCAGCCCCTACCCTGAGTTGTCTCGTTAGCATAAATTCAGCTGTGGTTCGTGGGCACCTGCCACGAATAACAGACATTCCTATTATTTGGGAAATTCCAAGGATTTAAAAGTTACCAGCTAGGAACCAGAACAAAGACCAGCCCAAATTCTGTATTATACAACAGCCCCCTGTTGCCCCCTCCAAGTACCCCAAGGGAGCCACAGTTTCTATGTTTCTGTATCAGAGAGGTTCTGCAGTAGAAGTCCAGAGAAGGGATATACTGGCTCTTAGATGGGTGTCAGATAGGTCACTTTGAGAAATTCTCATTAGAACGTAAATACCTTCACTTAGCTTAATGATAGGTAAGTGACTGTTTTATTCATGTGCTCATAAGGGCTCCATTCAAACGGAATCAGCACTAGGCGTTTTAACAGAATTTAACATAGAGAATTGTTTAAACACTTTTTTTGGAGGACTGAAAAAGCTAAAAGGGAACACAGGGATGACACAGAGGTATAAACAAACCCCAGGGCTGGAACAACAAGGGAAAGAAGTTGGGAGTTTTCAGGAACTAGAAGCTCAGGGGAGGGGTATCACCTGGCCACTGTTGGTGCCTCAGGGGCTCAGTGGAGAGATTTAAGGAACCAGAGTTCCGATCTCTGCAAAAGGGCTGCATCTGGCTGGAGCTGGCACCCTCCATGCTAACTGACTTTTTCTAGGCGCCTGGAGCCAACCGCTGCTGCCAGGATTAAAGACCTTCACTGGTTTGCACTGACATGAGTAGCAAACAACTAACCTGTTCTGCTCTCCCCTGCCTTCCAGTCTCCCTCTACCCGGCCCCTTCCCCAGTGGTGGACCTAACAGGGAGTTGGGGCAGGGGAGAGGGGTACACAAGAGAAGTATAATTTGCAGTGTCCCAATCCCAGCTCCACAAAGTAAGGCATAGAAGGTTGAATTTGGAGTAGATGAGATAATTGCTTAATAATAGCCACAAACAGGTGCATTGTAGGTGTTTAAAATATTTGGTTCTCTGAGTTCAATGAGATTTGCATATAAAAAAGTCATCAGAGCCAGAGACTGTATCCCAAGGTGACTTGTTACTTCTGGGTATTTCTTAGAAGAGTTACTACTCCATGAGTTGACCTGCCACTTGATGGATTTCTGGGGTCCAGCATCTGTGTACAAACAACCCTAAGACGTAAGCTCTATGAGGGCAGGAACTTTGTATGGTTTTGTTCACTGCTGTAGCTCCAGTGGCCAGCACAATGGGGAATAAATTCAAATATGCATTGAATGAATATCCTCAAGATTGAGATTGTCGTCTTAAGAGCCAAGTGAAAGTTCTAGCTTTTAGGATTGTTGTTTTACAGGTATGAACTGTGGTAGTAGTTCAAAGTTATCAGAGGCCCCTATATCTCTGTGAGATAAGCTCTCTAAGGCTATAAGGAATGGGACAGCATTTAGGTTACCTTGATTAATAGGGATTCATGATACATAAGAAGTAAAAGAAGAAAACAGTCTTAATCATGTGTAGCTAAGCTTTACGGAGATGAGATTCAGGACACAGCATTAACCTGGAGACTCAGCCCTCTTGTCCCTTCCTCAATATCAGGCATTCATTGCTCCCTGTGCTAATGTTTCTGGTACAGTAACTCTTTTCCCTTTCTGCTTCTACTGTTCTCGAGAGCACCAAGTAACTTCTCTCCCCTTACCACGTGGTGTTTGTCTACGTAGGCTTTTATTTGCTGCATGGTTTATGGTTTTTCTTGACTTCTGTTTTGTGCCTTATTCCTTAGGGTCTTTCCACTTCTCTGTTGTTGTACTGTCTTTGACTCTTTTTCTGCATAGCTCACTCCCTAAGAGAAGACTCAATGGGCTAAAAGGAGAGCTGAGAATGTAGTCTTTAAGTTGTGTGAATTATGTCCTGTTCAAGGTCCATGTTCTAGTACTGAAGAAGAAGGAAATAGTAACTGGAGGGCAAACTAGCAGCTTGCCCACACTAGCTTTTCCATTATCCATATTTTAATGCCACTGTCAGATAAAATGGACCATGATTTGACCCAAAAAGGCAATTCTTTCTGTTCTTACACATCTGCCACCACACACAACATGGTAATAGTTATGAGAAGAACGTGTCCGTATCAGAAGAGAACCAGCAAGATGAAAAAAAAGAGGTAAGATTTATTTTATCAGGTACTCACTCCTTGCCAAGGTTGACATTTAAGCTTTTCTCTGTTTTGTAATAATGTTTTTCAGTTTGTCAAGGCTTAATTTATTCTTATTTGGTTTCAGTATATAAGAAGAGTCTTGGAGATGACATTAGTTCGGAAACATCTGGAGATTTCCGGAAAGCTCTATTGACTTTGGCAGATGTAAGTTTTTATTTTTTCTTAACTGCCCGATAAGCTGCATGCTTAATGATAATTTCTAGGGAGTTTAAAAATAACCAAACTAAGACAATGAGATTGCAATTCTCCTTATGAAATAATACATTCGTTTTACATTTTCATTTCTGGACTCCAAAGAATATTTATTTCTTTTGTTGGTATTTAAATTAAGTAGGAAGCATGATACAGAAAAATTTTCTTCAGAAATGGGTATATCAGCCTCTGGATTAAAAACAAACAAACAAAAAGACTTGCAATGGGTTGCCTGGGTGGCTCAGTTGGTGAAGCCTCCAACTTTGGCTCAGGTCATGATCTCACAGTTCATGGGTTTGAGCCCCACATTGGGCTCTGTGCTGACAGCTCAGAGCCTGGAACCTGCTTTGGATTCTGTGTATCCTTCTCTCTCTGCCCCTCCCCCACATGTGCTCTGTCTCTCTCTCTCTCTCTCTCTCTCTCTCTCTCTCAAAAACAAATTTTAAAAAATTAAAGATTTTTTTTTAAAGTCTTAAAAAAAGACTTGTGAAAACAAAAACAAAAACACGATTGCTGCAACTTTATGTTTGCTGCCTTTGGAAGAGTTGCTAAACCATTCGTCAGCGTGTGACCAAATGAGGCCACATCTAGCTCTCTCTTCTTAGGAGGCTCATGACTTCATAATAAAGGTGGTAAGGTCAAGGGTGAGATATAACCACATGTGTGTACATGAGAGGAGGTAATTTAAGCCATATCTCACTGGCCCCTTTCGGCTGATTTACACAGCTTTTTACGTGTGACGAAGTCCCAACGCTGGTCTCAGCCTGAGGGTAGAAATAGTACTTGTCGAAGTGAGGCATTATGCCACAAGAAAACAGTTTATCCTAATTATGGTTTCAGTTACTTCCAATAGTGAAAACCTTAAAGGTCGACCCGACAAAGCCCAATTGATGAGGCATTGCTGCAAACATGCACTCGCACACGTTTGTATGCAAGAGCGCACACGCATTTGTGCATGCACAGGAGCACACAACCTCCACAGGAGGCAATTGCAGAGTAGGACTTCAGGCCAAGTGTTTAGACTCAAACCACCCTGGACTCTCACGCTCCTCGGCTGCCTAGTATCTTTATTTAGACAAGTTACTTTAAGCCTTAAAACTTCTGTTTTCACATCTGTAAAACTAAAATAACAAGAGTACCAACCTCGGGGGGTGTTGTGAAGATAAAGAGAGAGAGCGCCTGTGTGTAAAGTACATAGCACCTAAAAAGTGATCGAGACGTGGTGGCGGTGGCTTATTAGCAGTAGTACCGTTGATAGCATTTTTTTTTAAGTTTATTTATTTATTTTGAGAGAGCAAGAAAGAGAGCAGAGGAGGGGCAGAGAGAGAGAATCCCAAGCAGGCTCTGCACTGTCAGCGCAGAGCCTGATGCAGGGCTTGAACTCACGAGCTGAGATCATGATCTGAGCGGAAGTCAAGAGTCACAAACTCAACCAGATGTCCCGATAGTCAGCATTTTTTTTCCTGGAGCGGAGTGCGCAATGAAACGGAACAAAAAGGCAAACTAACAGCGGAGTGGCAGCAGCACTGAAAAGGAAAATGAAAGAAACCACGTGGAAATCAGACAAACACACAAGGACCTAATGTCTGCAAATGGCAATAAATGTGCTTTAAAAATACTACGGCCAAACATGCCATTCACCTACGATTCTCAAAATAATTCCGGCAATCCTCTTTCCTATCGCCCCTCTTTCTGTAGTGTGCTGAGTTTCTGTGCACAAGCACACATGCACTTAGCCACAGAGCCCTCAGTGTTAGAGTTCAAGGGTTTTGTCTTTTTAATAGACTTTATTTTTCAGAGAAATGTTAGACTTCCGGAAAAATGGAGCAGAAAGTACAGAGTTCCCTTATGCCCCTCACAGTTTCCCCTGCTGTTAATATCTTGCATGGTGTAGTATATTATAATTGTGATTGAATACTGCTACATTACTACTATTATTGTTATTATTAACTAGAGTCCATAGTGGACATTAAGATTCACTCATGGGTTTGGACAAATGTATGATGTCATGTATCCACCGTTACAGTATCACACAGAATAGTTTTACTGCCCTAAAATTCCTACACTCCAGCTCTTCATCCTTCTCCTCCTCCCTTCAAAACCCCGGCTAACACTGGTCTTTTTACTGTCTCTATTGTTTTGCCTTTTCCAGCATGACATATGATGGGAACCACACACTATGTTGTCTCTTCAGACTGACTTCTTACATTTAGTAATATGCTAAGTGTCTTTCATGGCTTGATAAGTCTTTTCCTTTTTATCGCCGAATACTGTTCCATTGTGTGGATATATGACAGTTTGTTTCACCCGTTGAAGGGCATCTTGGTTTCTTCCAAGTTTGGGCAGTTAGGTATAGAAACTTCTGCAAACATCCATGTACAGGTTTTTGTGTGGACTTCAATTTGGTCAGTGTCAAGGAGCACAGTGGCTGGATTATGGTTAAAGTGTGATTGGTTTTGTGAGACATGTCCAGACTGTCAAAGTGGCTGTATCGATTTGCATTCCCACAAGCAAGGAATGACAGTTCCTGTTGTTCCAAATCCTTTGGTGGTGTCAGTGTTTTGGATTTTAGCCATTTTCTAACAGGTATGTAGTGGTATCTCATTTATTTTTTTTTATTTTCTATTCTCTAATGGCCTATGATATTGAGCATCTTTTCATGTGCTTTCTTGCCAACTGTATATCTGATATCTGGGCAGATCTCTTGCCCATTTTAAAGGTAGGTTTTCATTATTTTATGTGAGTGTCTAGAGCTCTTTATGTTTTCTGGATGTAAGTCCTGTACTAGATGTGTGTTTGTAAATATTTTTCCCAGTCTGTGGCTTGTGTTTTCATTCCCTTAAGATCTTTGAGTTTTCAGAAGAGGAAAATGAGGCTCAGAAAATTGTGTGATTTGCTACAAATATCATGGCTGATGAGTAGCAGAGCCACAACGGGAGCCCCGAGTGCCTGATTCCTCTGTGTTTCCTGGCCTCTGCTGGAGAAAAAGATCTCTAAAACATCCTGTTGGTTGGAATACCGAGTCTTAGAGTCTTCTTTATTTAAGAGGATTACCTTTGTTTGCATCTTCCCTGTTTAGGGCAGAAGAGATGAAAGTCTAAAAGTGGATGAGCAGCTGGCCAAAAAGGATGCCCAGGTCAGTAATAGAGCAAACAAAACATCTCCTGTAACCTTTTCTCCCCCTTGACTGCCTTTTCATTCATTTGGCATCACTGGCTGTCCTCTCCTGTCCTCTCTGAAGGAGAAGCCTGAAGGCTGGGCATCACCCACCCTAGCCCTCTACCTTCCCCAATGGTGGGTATTATTCTTCTGGCTCCAGCCACCCTCTTAGATACCTAGTTTGCTAACAGTGGAATGGGTGAGAGACTTGGAAAAGAGATTATCTCCCTGAATTCTACAACCAAGGACCTCCTCTTGTCATTCCATACCCTCTGAGGAGGAGGAGGAGGAGGAGGAGGAGGAGGAGGAGGGAGGGAGGGGGAGAGAGAGAGAGAGAGAGAGAGAGAGAGAGACAGAGAGAGAGATTGTGTCCATAATAACATTCTAGGTCTTCCTTTTTATCCAATAGATTCTCTATAATGCTGGGGAGAACAGATGGGGTACAGATGAAGATAAATTCACCGAGATCCTGTGTTTAAGGAGTTTTCCTCAACTGAAACTGAGTATGCACTCACATTACAATCCTTTTTGCTTTGTGTTGTATTTGCAAATGTTTTTTGGCTTAATATACAAAATTATGTAAAATGAAGTTAAAAATAGCAAAGTCTATTCCATTTGCATGTATAAACACTTCAGGAAAAACAAAAACATGGGGGAGCTGTGTTCCAACTCAAGACACAACTGACACTGCTCTTGTCTTCCCCTCCAGGTTGAGTATATCACCTAGTGAGCGACAGGTAACAGATGGGAGAAGATGGCAAGGAGAAAGAAAGGGGGAGCCCTCTGGGGTGAGAGGAGAGAGGAGTATTCTAGTGATATTCAGGAAGCTGAGGCAATGCTTCCAACCCAATTAGCCACTTCCCTAGTTAGCCACTTTCCAGAAAAACCAGGCATTGTGGGTGAGGGTATCTTAATGCATTGATAAGAATGAATATTCAGCTCTTTCTGATATAAAGCAAATTGGGGAAAGGGGAGCATAGTTTTTTTGCTTAGGCCAACTATTACATGGAACTGCTAAGCACCCACCTCCTCATTCATGTATCTCCCTGAACCACCTGGAAGCAACAGCACCCAGAAGCCCAGAACTCCATTCGCTGTGAATAGCTGAGTGTGGCTCCCAGGTGTCGGTCAATAGAGCAACCACAGCACATGACTAGGCTTATGCTGAGTTCATGGAAAAATGAGGAAGCATAAGGATATTACCGTGACTTTTTAATTCTGAAATTGCCCTTCCTTAATGTTGGCATTAAAATTTCACTTATTTTATAAAATAATGGTAATAGTATATTATAGTTCCTTTATTAATATCTTTATTTGAAACATAAAAACCAAACAATCCTAGATTTCTCTCCAAAAATTTTTTTTTCAAAATTTACATGGCTTACAAAGTATGCCTACATACTTGGGACATATGTGTGGGTTTTGCTTTGGGGCAAAAACGGATCAAGAAATCTGAATGCCTTCTGGTAAGTGTGAGTAGGCCATGCTGCCTTTGGGGATGACTTACTCAGCAGAAAGAAATCTTCATAATTAAGATTTCATTAGCAGATAAAACATATTTGACTAATGACCACACTGTTGTTCCCAGGTGCTGCTATAATTTAAAAGTAGCCCATTGCCCTAGATAAATCATTTTTCACTTAACCTTTCAGGTGATTTTAAATTCCATCAGCCTGGGAAGGGGGAGGAGAGAAGACAGAATGAGATCATTGAAGAAAATGGCCAATGACGTTTAGGTTTTATTGCAGATGATTCTTTTTTAATTTTTTTGTTAACATTTATTTATTTTTGAGAGACAGAGAGAGACAGAACACGAGTGGGGAGGGGCGGGGGGGGGGGTGAACACAGAATTTGAAGCAGGCTCTAGGCTCTGAGCTGTCAGTACAGAGCCCAACATGAGGCTAGAACTCACGGACCGTGAGATCATGACCTGAGCTGAAGTGGGACGCTTAACCGACTGAGCCACCCAGGCGCCCCAACTGCAGATGATTTTTTTTTTAAAGAAACAACAAAAACTTCCATGTTCAAGTTTTGATGGTTTGAAGAAGGAGTTTTTGAGTTTGACATTTAACAACTTGATTTGCTGCATATCAAATAAAAAAACCAGAATATATTCGAGTGTGGTCAACTGGGATGCTTTACATATTTTTATGGTGTTGCTTTCTAGCATTTGATGAATATAGAAATATTAGCCAGAAGGACATTGAGGACAGCATAAAAGGAGAATTATCTGGGCATTTCGAAGACTTACTGCTAGCCATAGGTAAGCCCTTGAGTGTTTGGAAACTGAGTTACTTTGCACTTGTTTTAAATTGATGTGAAGATTAGCTCCTTTCCTGTAGGAATCCTGAGTGATGCATCTTTATGCTCCCATATCCCCTAGCACAGTCCATGGTACACACGATATGCTCAACAAATATTGTTAAATGGATGCATGAAGCAGTTATCTTTTTAGGTTTTACTTTGTCTTTTAATTTTGTATTGGTTTGTCACCACGCTTGGGTTGTAAACTCCCTGAAAGATGAAAATATTACATTTATATTGCCATTTTTATTGGGGCTTGTTGAAAGACTGAGCAACTAAGCCAATTTAGTGATTCATCATATTTGGTTATTTTTGGAAGATATCAATGGCTTCCCAAAACTGAGCCCCGGTCAGAGCTATAGGTCTTCTCCCTCTTGGCCATGCCAACCAGGAGTATCGAACAGAAGGTCAGTCACAGACCAAATCTGTTCCTAGAGACATGTGAATTAAGGAGCAGACGCAAAACACTGTTACATAAGTGGATGGGTCTTCTCAATGAGGTCTCTGCCTTGTTGTTATTTATCAGCAGTTAAAGATGCTAGAAGCAGAGCAAAGGTACACCCTAGGGAGTTAGCGGTGTAAGCGTAGGTGTTGCTGTGTCTGGGAGTTGGAGATGAGTCGGCTGCTGTGGGAGTTTCTCTGGCAGGTAATTTTATTTTCCTCATGACTAAAGGTAATTACTGTGCTAACGTTCTGTGCAAATATGACGTGATAAGCCTTTGAAATTCAGGTGAAGCATTCCCCTCTTCATTCTCAATAAAAGCCAGTGGTGACGAGGGGGTAGAGTGGTCTGGTTACTCAAAGAATCTCTTTAAAAAATCTATTACCACAGATTAACTCAATTTCCATTAAATGAAACTGAACATTACTTTGCTTTTTATAACAGTCCGTTGTGCCAGAAGCATGCCTGCCTTTTTAGCTGAAAGACTGCATCAAGCTTTAAAGGTTTGTCTGGAAATTTCATATACAGTCTTATTCTCCCTCAAGAAGAATATGAAAAGTATTGCATAATATTGATGGAATTTCACGTTTCTTTTCTCCTTTGATGAGTTCTTTTTTGTAGCTAAATTGTCTACTAATTTGTCTCATAGGTAGAGAGTATCCTAATCCTTATAGAGACAGGTACAGTGACATGTTGACTCAATTGTTTCCTCCACTTCACAGTATATGCAGGAAGTAAAAGTTGTTTCAGAACACCAAGCCTCAAGCCTGACCCATTAGATCCAGTGGCCTCTCAAAGTGCCTTTCTTAAACTAAACCAAGCTGAGTCAGTAGCCTTTCGTGCCATAGAAACCCTGGGTTTCCTTGTCTATTTACCGCTGATAGATGGTGAGGTCTCTGAGTACAGGCGTTTTTCTTGCTCTTTTCTATCTTCAGACCTTTGCACTGAGCCTGGAACTTTAGAAGATGCTTACTTCAGGGTCTTCACTGGAAATTTCCTATAAAGGTCCACATGTGCCTTTGAAGTTATGTTCAGAGTGAACATGCCAAGTCCCTCACCTCACCCCCCACCCAAAGGTGCTTCCTGTCCTGCGTTCAGTCACCTCAGTGGATAGCCCCAACAGGAACTAGCCTTGCCCTACTTTCTGAAGTTATACCATTCACCCCATCTTTGTCCCCCATGCCTCAGCCACCTTGGCCTTCTTTCTGTCCTTGACTATGCCAAATGTCTTCCCCCATCAGAGTCTTTGAGTTTGTTGCCCTCTTTCCCTGGAATGTACCTTCTCCAGATCTACCTCTGGCTGGCTCCTTCTCACCTTTCAGGTCACCTCCTGAGAGAGGTCTTTCCTGACTAAACAGGTCAGTTTGCTTCCTTTCAGTCACACTCCATTATGTAATTCTTACTACTATTTACATAAACATGTTAATTTTCTTTACTGTCCATCTCCATCCATTAGAATGTAAACTCCATGCAAATAGAGATATAATCTGTGCTGTTCACTACCGTATGCACAGTACATGGAGCAACGTCTGATATATAGTAGATGTTCAGTAACTGTTTGTTGAATGAATGAAGAAATGAATAGTGTCAATATCCACCTAACTGCTCAGCAAGAAATTTTACACTTTTCTCCCTCCTTCATTCTCCCCAAATGATACATCCCTAAATTTTGTCAATCTACCCTTGTAAGCGCCCCTTAAATCTACACATTTTCTCCATTCCTACCACCATTATTCTAGGTCAGGCCATCATGAGCTCTCTTCTTGTTACACAGTCACCCCTGGATGGGTCCCAAAGCTTGTAGTCGCATTCTGTTCTCTGTATCCCACTCTTGCCCTGCAATCCCATCTGCATGCTGCTGTCAAAGGGATTTCCTGAAACACAAATCTGATCTGTTCTCAACACTGTCATGTTCAACAGATTGCAGTTGTTCTCCACATTTGGGGTAAAGTCAGAATTTCATTTCGTGGTTTACAAGGTCCAGCCTTTTCAGACACATTTCTTGCTATGATTCTTCCCCATTATTTATGCATCCTTGAATGTGGCATTCTTTCTTGGCCTGAACCTTCATGCATGCTGTCTCCTCTCTTGGAACATTTTTCCCCCTTTCTATGTGAGCCCTACCTTCTTTTCATCTGGCTGATTATTTAGGTCCCAGCTCAAATACCACTTTCTCAGACAGACTTTTCCTAATTCTTGATCTATTTTAGGCTCTCCTTACATATGCTCCCATAGTACCCAATATTTCCCATATGTTGGATTGTATTGTAATGGCTTGTTTTCTTGCCTGTATCCTTTACAAAATTGAAAGCTTAAAAAGGGTATCTCGTTTTTGTTTTTGACATTTGGCATGGTGATGGCACAGAGTAAATGCTCAATAAATATTTCTTGAATATATGAATGATAAAGTTGATGACAAATGAGTGGAGAAGAGTCACTGTGGTTGAATATTTTGTGCAGCATTATCTATTTCTTGTAAGTATAGATCTATATATTGTTTTGCGGCCAGTGAGATTTGTATTGTGGACACCTGTATTTCTTAACAGGGTGTTGGAACTGATGAGTTTACTCTGAACCGAATAATGGTTTCCAGATCGGAAATTGACCTTTTGGACATTCGAGCAGAGTTTAAGAAGCATTATGGGTATTCCCTATATTCAGCAATTAAAGTAAGTCTCCCCTTGAAAGTAGTAAAACACATATTGCCTTTTTCTACTCATCTTCTTTCCTGTATACTCTGTAAACATAGAGATATGTGACTCAGTTTTCTTACTCCCTGTCAATGCATGGATGTGTTTTCCGAGTTTAAAATAGTGATAGCATAGGAGCGCCTGGGTGGCTCAGTTGGTTGAGTGTCCGACTTTGGCTCAGGTCATGATCTCGTGGCTTGTGAGTTCAAGCCCCACATCGGGCTCTGTGCTGACAGCCCTGAGCCTGGAGCCTGCTCCAGATTCTGTGTCTCCCTCTCTCTGCCCCTCCCCCACTCACGCTCTGTCTCTCTCTCAAAAATGAATAAATGTTAAATGAGCACTGGGTGTTGTATGTAAGTGATAAACCACAGGAATCTACCCCCAAAACCAAAAGTGTGTACACTGTACACACTATGTTAGCCAATTTGGCAACAAATTATATTAAAAAAATAAAAATAAATAAAGTGTACAACTTGAGGAATTGAAAGAAAATTTTTAAATAATGATGGCATAAACAAATGAGTGAACAAATAAATAAATATATAAATAATAGTGATAACAAAATGTCTCCCAAAGATAGTGATTATTTTTCAGCTCCAAAATCCCAGGCACATAACAGACACTCAACGTTTTCTTTTAGGTTTAGTGGCCATTAATTGTTCTTCTTCTTTGGATTATATATGCAAATCAGTTACCTATATTTTATATTGTATTCTTATTTATTTATGGTCTTATTTATTTCAATTTTTCTTTATGACAACAGAAGGAAATAAAAATACATGTTTTAAAGTTCCTGTTTTTAATGGAAGTATAGTTGGCATACAGTGTCCCGTTAGTTTCAGGTGTGTGGCATAGTTAAATCTCTTGTTTTACTCAAAATATAGAGAGCATGGTTCTGCACTGTGGAACTCTTTTCATTTCAGTTTATAGGAAGTTTTCTCATTCTTTTTAACAACTGCACATCATTCCATTGCTTATGTATTTGTACCCACCATATCAATAGATGTTTCCAGTTTCTTGCTGTTACAAACAATTGAATGATGTCGTGCTATGCATGCCCAATTTCATGAGGTGCAAGTGTATCTAAGGGATACAGTCCCATACGCCAGTAGGATTGCTGAGGCAGATGTAAATACATTCGTAATCTTGGTAAATGTTACCAGTGCACTTCCCTTTGCACATCATGTAGTCAACTCGATTCATTCACCAAAACGAATCCTATTTTTCTTTCAGCCAGAGCTTTTGTTTTTACACTAAACCTTTGCAGAAGGTGCTGCATGCTGAAGTGGAAATTGAGGAACTTATTCAACAAGGCACCTCTCAGACTGTGCCTGGGGCTTAGCACAGATTTCATCAGTTCACACTCAATGCAATTTGAATCGATTCTGACACATCACAATAGTTTCAATCAACACAGGAAGATTTAATAATGTTAACCATATTGTACTTACTAAGGCAGAAAAGTAGACTCATACATTTTATAAAGATTGCCAGTAACAAGGTTGAAACATAAAGAAGGCCTTCAGTTCACCCTCAGCAAACTGGAAAATTAAATTAACCATTAGTTCTCCCTCCCGCAGTAGTCTGGCTAATTGAGGCTTATTATATTAGGAAATATCTAAACTATGCCTGCCTTGATAGAAAAGAAAAATCCCTGGCTAAAGAATTCAGTTTGTAATTTAAAATTACATAAGTTTCTTCATTTCTATCACCTAAGGTACATTTTTTTAAATGAAATGTTGGGTTGGATCAGGGAAAAAAATAGAGAGCTTAATTAAACTATTTCAATAATCAATAAGTATAAAACAAATTACAAAGGAGACCAAAGACCTACCTCCCCCAAAATCCCAGGCTCGGATAGACTCACAGGTGAACTTCACCAAACTTTCAAGGAACAAATCTTATACAAGTTGTACCAGAAAACAGGAAAAGTGAAAGCTGCCTAATTCATTGTATGAATTTAGTATAATCTTGATTCCAAAGATATAGGATAAAGAAAATTACAAATTCATGTCACTTATGGACATAGATAGCAAAGAGTAAAATATTGACTGAATGTATCAGTTTAAATTTTTTTTAACGTTTATTTATTATTGAAAGAGAGAGTCAGAGCGTGAGCAGGGGAGGGGCAGAAAGAGGGGGAGACACAGAATCTGAAGCAGACTCCAGGCTCTGAACTGTCAGCACAGAGCCCAACGCGGGGCTCGAACTCACAAACTGCAAGATCATGACCCGACCTGAAGTGGGACGCTTAACCAACTGAGCCACCCAGGCTCCCCTGAATGTATCAATTTATCAAAAAAAATAACGCATCAGAATCAAGTGAGGTTTAATCCAGGAATGAAAGAATGGCTCAACATCAGAAAATTAATATGATTGCCCACATTGCACACATATAAAAGATAATTATATAATTATTTCAATATTTTCAGAAAAAGCTTTTGAAAAGGGCCAATACCTATTTATGATAAAAACATTTACCAAATTAAGAATAGAAGCAAACCTCCTTAAATTGATAAAGCTTACATACCAACATATTATGACAAATACATATTTATACTCGGTGGAGAAACTTTAGATGCAATTCCTTTAAGATAAGGATCAGAACAATAATATTCCCTACATACTAATACATACCATGCTACTACTACCATTAATATACCTTAATGCTATCTTACAGAGGACTAGGGGTCCTGGACAGTATTGGAAAGGAAGAAAAAAATATGTGTAAAGATTCAAAGGGAAGTGTTGAAGCTTCCGTTATTTTCAGTAGATACAATCATCTTTCTAGAAAAAATCAACAGGAATTATAAATTATTATCAGTAATAAAAATTCCACAGTGTTGCCAGTTAAAGATCAACCTGTAAAAATTAATAGTCCTTCTTAGACTATATAATCAGAATTAAGCTACCATTCATAATAGAAACAAAAACTATATAACTCTATGGAGAAAACTTTAAGACTGTTCTAAAGAACATAAAATATGTCAGTAAATGGAGAGCTGGTTCATATCACTTGAGTAATATGATAGGATATTGTAAAGATGTCAGTAATTCCTCAAAGTAAGCCATATAAATCAAATGTAATTTCAATCAATATTCCAGTTAGATTTCTTTGAGGAACTTGGTTAACTTACTCTAATATTTATGTGAAGGAATAAAGATTCATGATTAATCAACCTTGAATAAGACTAAAGGGGCACCTGGGTGACTCAGTTGGTTAAGCATCCCACTTTGGCTCAGGTCATGATCTCACTGTTCATGGGTTCAAGCCCCACGTTGGGCTCTACGCTGATAGCTGAGAGCCTGGAACCTGCTTCTGATTATGTGTTTCCCTCTGTCTCTCTGCTCCTCCCCTGCTTGTGTTCTCTCTCGCAAAAATAAATAAATAAACTTAAAAAAAATAAGAGTAAAGATAGGGAACGGGCTAGTCCTATTAGAGATTGACATGGTACAAAGCCATTATTGTTTTAAGTGTAGTTTTGGAGTAAGAACAGACAAATTAAGCAATGGAACAGAATGGAGACCTTAGAGACAAATTCAATTGTTTGTGGAAACTCATAGGATAGAGGGAACACCATAAATCAGTAGGGAAGGGACAGATAATTTAGTAAAAATGTATTGGGAAATCTGGTCAATTCTACAGTGAAAAATAAAACTGGATCCTGCCCAACCCCGTATCATTGGTAAACTGCAGATGAACTAAAAACCCAAAGAGAAAAGATAAAATTAGAAAGTTAATCCAAGAAAATACAAGAGTTACCTTTGTGACCCAAGAGCAAGGAAAGAATTTTTAAATAAAACTTTAGAAGCACAAATCACATTGCAAAAATGACAAACAAAATAAAATGTGTTATTAAGTATACTATTAAGTATAACATTATTTACTATTAAGTAATCTCATTACATTTTCAATACTGACACATAGGATTTTTTTGATGTTTAAATTTCTATAATTCAAGAGCTAGAGTTCCATTTTGCATATCACCTGACTTTTGGTTCTGCCTCCTCTTCCTTCTGCCTATAGTTTGGACATTTTTCTGCTCATTTTTCTGCTCACTACACCTTTCTGGTGTTGGTGATTGGTGGGGGAGAGGAGGAGAGAGAGAGAGTAGGAAACACAAATGTGTCCCTCTCATTAGTAGTAAGACATTAATACAAAATTTGGATAAAATTACATTAGTAAGATTTCACTGAGCAACAAACTAAGTAGCTATTTAATAAATAGTACAATTCCAAGGTCTTTAATGGAAATCATAGTAGCCATCCTCAACGCATAGTCTATGTGGAGATTTGAGGTGAACATAAGTAAGATAATTAGAAGAATATACTATGAAACAACATACAATTAAATTAAATACTGTGGTACAGAGGAGAGCAACACAGGAATTCAGAGTAAAGAAGTTTGGGGTTAGATAGGGAATGTTTCTTGGGGAAGTGGGTCTTGAGCCTACATTTGAAGTTGAATAAGCTTGTGTTGAGTGCCTCCTGTGGGCCAGGTGCTATGCTGTTCAACAGGGACTCAGGTGAATGCTCTAGAAATGTATGTATGGTTAGGAGTAGGAGGGACAGAAGCAGTAAGGCACTTGATTGATGAGGGAATCTACCTTGGGGAACACTGAAAAACAAAATCCAACTGGCAAGATGAATTCAGATGAAAGAGAGTTTTGAGGTCACAGAATTTGTATTTTATTCATCCACTAGAGATATTTACTAAATGCATATTATGTACCTGGTTCAGAGTTACAATTACAAGCAAAGAAAAAAAAAGTTTCCCCGTCCTTATGGAATTACAAATAAATGTAAAGTTACAACTATGCCAAATGTAAAGGAAAGAGATACAGTGCTGTCAGACCATAGGATAGGGATAGGAAAAGCTTCCATGAAGAAGTTATGATTGAGTTCTAAAAATGAGTAGACAGGGGCGCCTGGGTGGCTCAGTCGGTTAAGTGGTCGACTTCGGCTCAGGTCATGATCTCGCGGTCTGTGAGTTTGAGCCCCGCGTCAGGCTCTGTGCTGACAGCTCAGAGCCTGGAGCCTGTTTCAGATTCTGTGTCTCCCTCTCCCTGACCCTCCCCCGTTCATGCTTTGTCTCTGTCTCAAAAATAAATAAACGTTAAAAAATAAAAATAAAAAAACATAAAAATGAGTAGACAAAGGTTGTGGGGTTGGAGAATCAGTAAAGCATTTCAACAAAAGGAAAAGGAATTACAAGGGGAAAGACCTCATGGTAAAGAAACATAATGAGAAATAAGGCTGAAGGGACCAGATCACCCAGGACCATTTGTCAACCTTTGAAGATTTTGTCTTGAGCCCAAGAACCCTGAAGAGTTTTCCACTTAAGTGCATAGTGTCATGATCAGAAGTACATTTTGAAAAGATGCCTGTGATCACAGACAATGCATTGGAGAGAAGAAGGAAGAGATTTGGGAGTGTTGAGTTCTTTTATTAGTCATATTGGAGCTGCTACAACTGGGGATTGCAAAGTAATAATGCAAAGAGATCAAAGAGCAAAGGCTCAAAAGATATTTAGGAATTAAAACTTAGGGGACTTGTTGTGTTACCTTGGTAGAAGGAACAACAAAGAAAAGATGTCAAGGATGACTTCCAGGTTTCTAACTTGGGAACAGATAGTGATGCCATTCCCTGCACGAAGGTCAGACTTTAGGTGTGTTTGTTTGTTTGTTTTTGTTTATTTACTTTTCTTTTTTGGGAATGGGGGAGAAGTTCATGAGTTTGGTTTTACGCGTGTTGAGTTAGAGATGTCTTCGAAACATGGAAGTGGAATTGTCATGTCAGGAGCTAGTGGTATGAGATACATTTTCAGGGTCAGTTATGTTACTGAATAGTTGGACGTGAATGAAAATCCTCTAAGGAGAAAATATAGGTAAGAATATAGAAGAGAAGAAATATAAAAGAGAAAAAAGCTTAGAATTGAGAACAGTAAGAATTAACAGTGGGAGAATACAGTTGATGAATCTAGAGCCAAGGAAACTGGTGACAAGAGATGGGAGCCTAAAGCAGATTTGTCATGGTCAGAATAGAAAAAGGAATAATGTAAAAACCACTGCAAAGAAATAATTGGCAGGATGGATTAAATGTAGAGAATAAAAGATGGGATCAAAGTTGGGAGAAGAAAGAATCAGTGGTACCACTGTTAAAATACACCAACACAGACATTTGACTTCTTAAGAGCAATTAATATGGCCTAATTAGGAAGACATACATTATGTTCAAAGGTTTTGAAAATACATTAACTTTTTTGTGGTTGTAAAATTTCTAGAATAGCCATTTTACTAGAAGGCATAAAGGTATAGAGGTAGAAGAAAGGATGAACATTTGTTTAGTACTGAGAATGGATCTGCATTTTATGTTAAGCTACTTGGACGTATTTTCTTTTTCTTAAATTTTTTTTAATGTTTATTTATTTTTGAGACAGAGAGAGAGAGTGAGAGACAGTGCGAGCAGGGGAGGGGCAGAGAGGGAGGGAGACACAGAATCTGAAGCAGGCTCCAGGCTCTGAGCTGTCAGCACAGAGCCCGACGCGGGGCTCAAACCCATGAACTGTAAGACCATGACCTGAGCCGATGTCAGACACTTACCCGACTGAGCCACCGAGGCACCTCTAACTACTTAGATGTATTTTCTTGTCTAACTGATAGAACCGCTAATAATTGTTTACAGCTTGGTCGGAGATGGTAAAGGGAGCTGTTTTAATACCCAGTGAGAGCACTGTTGGTTTATCTGCAGTTCCAGAGATATTACATCTGGCAGAGCAAAACTTGGAAAGCCCAACAGAGGAAGAACCACAGTCTATATAAAATAAGAGAATGTATATGAACGCCTATTGTGTCTCATTGTGAAAGCAACACATAACCTCTAAATAACCTTTCTTCATTGTGTCTTTTGCATTACTGCTTACTCTAATATTTATCCTGGTGTGAAACTTGAGTGTAAGAAGTGCTCACTGTTTGAGTTGCCTTGAATAAAATGAGAATAATGTGAGGATTTTAAACAGTCTAGATTAAAAGCCAAGTTTTACCTCCAATGCTATGCAAAAGTTTTACCTGTTTTGCCTAGTAAACATGGCATCTTTGTACACAAGCCTGAATCTCACCTGTTGTCTGTCTAAACAAAGATCTTTTTCGGCTAGCCTAGGGGAAAGGAACTGAGTAGCATGCACTTTGGGAATGTCAGGCAATGTAGTATGGTGTTAAGGGGTCAGGCCCTACCTGTTCATTAGTCTCTGTATGATTTCCTAACCTCTGTTTTTCTCATTTTATCTGTCTATTAAATGGACATACTTAGGCTGCCTACTGCATAAAGTCATAAGGGTTATAAGGCTAAAGTAGTTAACCCTTCCAAGAGCAAGTGTTTGATGAATATTAATATGTTATTAAGATTATCATTTTTAAAGTTTTATTAGAAACGTAATATTATGTAATGTTACATAATTGATGCAATCTTATTTTTCAAATCCAAATTGAAATTTAACTGCCATGAATCAGGAAGAATTTAAACATTATATATTGTAAAGAAGATGCTAGGCTGGAACATAATCACACTCAGGTATGAATGAATAACAGAATTACAGATGCATTTCACAAAATGGGACAAGTCTTGAGTCTCATCCCACTGAATCACCCAGGACTGTGGGATTTCATTCGTTTTGGTCCCCTCATTATTTATGCTATATCTGTCCTTCTCTCCATTGGTCCTGTTCCTTACAGTCGGATACTTCTGGAAACTATGAAATCACGCTCTTGAAGATCTGTGGAAGAGATGACTGAGTGAAGAACACAATCTCCGAAGGCCGCTGCTCCCACAACGGGCCTTTCCAACAGCTCTGCTTACTCCTTTCTCAGAGTTTTGAAAACCCCAAGCAAGCATAAACAGCAACCTGTTTTCCTAACAGACACTTCCATCGTTCCATAATAACGACAAAAAGTGATTCTAGTAGAGCATCTCAGCATCATGTAGGAATTCATAAATGAAATTTAAGTGGTATTAAGGATCTACTAATACAACATAAATAATACAACAGGATCTACTAATACAACAAAGGATCTACTAATACAACAAAAATAATACAATATATTTCAGCTTAGGAAGTGAGAACCTTTGCAGAATTCTAACACATTGAATGTGTAAGCAGCATTAATAAAAGCTGTTGCCTTTGTTAAAGGTAATTTGTCTGTTTTTTAGCCCATACCAACATTGTCTTGCTGGTCGCTAACAATTAATGATATTTTAAAATGCATTTCTGTTATAAAAGCTATTGCTGCTTTACTTTATGTATTACCTTATTAATCGCATTTAGCTTTAAGAAAGGAATAAAATGAATGTAATCCTGGCCTGCTCTTTCTAGTTGTGATCAAGCTATAGGAGTGGCAGTGCATGATAAGTTATTTCAGCCCCCAGAAAACATCTGCTGAACTATTAATCTAACCACTTCCTGTCAAAATGGCAAGCATGAATTGTGGTTGTTTCATGCTAAATACTACTTTCCCAGAATGGCTATGTAGAATCAATTCTTTAAAGTTTCTTTTCCTCTAAAATAAGTTGGCAAAACTATGCATTTAAAGAAAATCCTTCATGTTATCTTTGAAAGGGACCTAATATCAAATACCTTGACTAATATGAAATATATGAGGTAAAACTTTCCAGTTGGAGTTATCAGTCTGGACTTGAATAGAAATGATAAATGTATGAGAACTAAAAATAGGGATGTGTGAATCCAGAGCTTTTAATCAATGCATTCCACTGGCAAACATTCTGAGAACTTTCAGAAGGAGAGCAAATTATTTCTTGTTCTGGGATTTCCAGACTGCATACAGGAAAAAAGCACAAAGATTTAGAGTCAGGCACACCTGCCAGTTTTGACTTCCTGCCCTACCGCCTACTAGTTCTGTGACCCTGAAAACTTCTAAACCCTGCTAAACCGAAGTTTTCTCATCTGTAAAATGGTGATAATTATAGCACCTACCTTTCTCATAGGGTGTTTAAAAGATTAAGAAAGATAATGCCTTTGAAGCACTTAGCCCTATGGTTAAGTGCTCAATTACCAAGTTATTATTACCAAGCAACATCAAAACGGCCATGACAGCATTGCAGCGTTCTTCAACAGACTTCGGTTTATCTACCACGTGCCAAGCTCTGTGCTAAGTAGGTATTGGATGCACCAAGGGGACTGAGACTCATTTCCTTTCGCCAAGGACCTTAAAATCTGTTCAGGGAGAGTGGCGAGTGCATATAATCACAACCCAAACGTACCACGTTGTATTGAGGGAAATAACATTGTGTAAGAAACGGAAGTGGTGTGGAGGCTGGATCAGTAATTCAGCCTATCGAAGGTTACAAACTCCACCAGTAAAGAAGAAGAAGAGAGGCTCTCCAGATAGCTGAGAGCACTTGCAAAGTCACAGAGTTATGAACTAGCACAATGTGTGCACAGCGCTACCCAAAGGTTATGTATGGAGGCTTAAAAAACAAGGTGGGGGTATGGTGAGCGGTGATAGGCAGGGGCCAGATCACAACTGTCTCATGCTAATGAGTCTCAAGCAAGGGAGAGTCATGGATGGAAGGAGCATTCCAGGAAGATTTCAATCGGGGAAATGATGTCAAATTTTTGCTCAAGGGAGAAGGATGTTTGGGAGAAGAAAGCTAGAGGCAGGAGCTCCCTTGGCAAGTTCTGTAATCAAGTCTCGAAGTTATCAGCCTGAGCTAAGATAATGGCAAGGGAGGACAAAAACCCATGAACACACTTAAGAAATGTTTAAAAGATAAAACTAATAGAATATGGTAATCAAGGTAGTTAGGTGTCAAGTTTGCTCCATGATTTTGGCTTGATTTAGCGAATGAGTGTCTCACCAAGCAGTAAATCATTACTAATACTCACTGAGTACTTACTATGTATCAGGCACTATGTTAAACAGTTTTGTATATGTCAAATCATTAATCCTGAAGGAACTTTACAATGTAGACACTAAATCACGGATACAGGAATGGAACCTTAGAGAAATTAAGGAGCTTGACCATTGGAAGAGCCAGGATTTAAATCCAGCAGCCAACTCCAGTGTCCAGGCTCTTAGCCACTATTTGCCTTAGAATTTATCCTGCCTTGGGATCACTGTTACTTTTACCCTGCAATGTAAGTTATTTGAATGCAGGGATTTTTGTCTGTTGCATTCACTGCAACATTCCTAATTCTTAGAACATGCTTGGCACATAAAAGGCACATGATAAATCTTTATTGGGTGAATGAAGTTCTTTTTCCTCTACGCCTTTGACCTATATAAGTGAATTTAGGGCAGTTTTTTAAACATTTGTAGGTATACCTGAATCTCCGCTTCCCAGGCTTGGGAAAAGAAACTAACATCACTACACTAAAGGTAGACTTGGAGAAAAGTTCAGAAATTTTACCCATATGCAGAGCACTTCTTCCACACTACCTATCACTGTAGAAAGGAATATATTATGAAGCTGGCCAGGGTATTGGGACTTCTGGAGAAGCAACAAGTTCAAACACCTGTAGGCTCTCCTTTACTTAACATCAAGCTGAATTCCTGAAATGGCATTACAAGATTTTAATCTTGGTCACATTCTCCAAACTCATGGAGAAGTAATCCCTACCCCCTTTGGATTTTGATACTAACTGTTCCCTTTTCCTCTGGAAAAATGGTTTGCTTCACTAGCACTCTCCCACATACATTTTCCTTCCTTCTTTCCTTCCTTCCTTCCTTCCTTCCTCCTTCCTTGTCTGTTTCCTTTGTCCTTCTCTCCCATTCATTCTTCTCTCTCTTTATTGATCTCTGTAATGTAATAAGCATTTTGGAAAGCACTCTCCAACATGAATACTAGGACCTTAAACTACTACCAACCACATGACCTTCCTCTCCCATCCTCCCTCCATCTCCCCACCTGACCTAACTTTCATTTCGAATTACATGTTCATTGTCCCCTTGCTTTCTTTTTATATCATTTTTCATTCAATTTGTTTTTCTTTACTAATTAAGCCTCTGGGACTTCTTTTTTTCATTTAATATTATTTTGTAAAGTGATATCCATATCATTGCATGTCATGTATTTTATTTATGTTGACTGTCACATATCATTCCATTGTGTAAAGTCATCATTCTAGGAGGCCACAAAGTTGCCCTCAAGGAAGTAGGGAAAGCATAATTTCATCTGGCTCCCTACCCCTTGTGCTTAAAAAAAAAAAAAAAAATTAACATTCATTTATATTTGAGAGACAGAGTATAAGTGGAGGAGGGGCAGAGAGAGAGGGAGACACAGAATTCAAAGCAGGCTCCAGGCTCTGGGCTGTCAACACAGAGCCCGACTCAGGGCTTGAACCCACGAACTATGAGATCATGACCTGAGCTGAAGTCTGACGCTTAAGCGACTAAGCTACCCAGGTGCACCATCCTCCCCTCCCTGCCCCAGGCTTCTTTGAAGCTATAGTGCCTCACTATGGCCACAGAGGTAGCTTTCATCTCCAGTCATGAAACTAGGAACAACCTGGATTCTTCTCTTTAATGGGTGCCGATCACCAATTTCCAACGTTGGGTGGGGGTTCCAACAAGCAATGCTCCACCACCAGCTGGATGTCATACAATTCAACTCAGTTCTATCAGCATCTACCTGGATTTAGCATTAGGTCTCATAGGTTAAGGGCTCAGTCCCACAAGACTGCCCCCTGCCAACTTCAGATGCCAATCACAAGTCCAGGTTGTCATCTGTGCTTCTGACCCCACTGCCTATATGGATCGGAGGTTCCTTGGGTGTGATTAATTTGCTAGACAGCCTCCCCGAACTCAGGGAAACATTTGTTTATACTTACCAGCTTATTACAAAGGCATATAATAAAGGATGCAGATGAACTCTAATTGGGAGAGATGCATAGGGCAAGGTGTGTGGGAAGGGGCGAGGAGCTTCCCTGCCCCCTCCTGGGGCACCTGTCTCCCAGCACCATCACGTGTTCACCAACCTGGAAGCTCTCTGAGCTCCATACAGTTGGGATATTTATGGAGACTTCATCACACAGGCATGATCAATCATTAATTCCGTTTTCAGCCTTTCTCCCTTCTCAAGAGAGTGGGAGGCAGGGGTGAACATTTTCAGCTTCTAATCACAGTTTGGTCTTTCTGGTGACCAGCCCTCATCCAGGAACCATCTGGAACCCTTCCAGAGTCTCCTCCTCATTAGCAAAGACCAAATATTAAAGTAAAAGACTTATCACTTATTGATAAGTCAATAAGTGATAAGAGTAAATAAAAGTCAATAAGAGTAAAAGTACTCTTATCACTTAGGAAATTACAAGGGTTTTAAGAGCTCTGTGCCAGGAGCCAGAGATAAAGACCAATATATATTTTTTCTATTATCTCATACTCTTCCTTTCCCAGGGATTGACTGCAGACTCTGTTACGACAAAGGACAACCACGAACCCATTGTAAATGCCAGTGTGTGTTCTATATCTCTAAATCCCTAGCCCAGTTCCCTATTCATAGTTGGTACATAATAAATTTTAATGACAATGATTTGTAAAGTGGGGTAATAGACCTTTTCTGCCAGTTGTATCAGATTGTTGTAAGGAGCGCAGGAAAAAATGATTACAGCTACCTTCTAAAGTATTGAATGTTACTCAAATGTAACAAAGAATTGTAGAGTTTATAGTAGCATAATCAGTTTTTGTTGTGTATATGAGTCAAGAACTTACTATGTGCCAGTACTATGCTAGATATTTTAGATCTCATTTATTCTCAGAGTTGTAATGTTATTTATCTATCTTAAGTACTTTATGGAACTAAGCATGGTTATACATATCAGTGTTATCCCCATTTTACAGATGAGGAAAATGAGGCCCAGATAGGTTAGGTTACTAGCCCAAGGTTACACAGCAGTGAGGCCAAGGTTTAGGATCTGGGCCTATTGGTGTCTGTGTGTGAGTGAGTAGGAGGAACGTGAGAACCTGAAGGAAGTGATGACCCCTTAATAGAAAGCTGCAAAGAGAAAGAACACTGAAATAATGAGAGACTCCCAGGAAAGCTCTCCTCCTCCATCCCTCTACTCCCATCCTTCTTGCCTCGCATGCATTGGACCAGCTGGTAGCTGCTCAATGCACAATTCTGATGATTCTGATGGAACATGGCCCTCTCAAGATGGAGGGTTGTTGTTAGTGATCCTTCCAAAGAACTACAATGCTTATTTAAATATTTAAATACAATACAAAAATGAGAGGGGCAGTAGAGGGCACAGGCAGTGCCATGGTTAAGTGCATGGGCCCTGGGGTCATGCTGCCCAGATCTGTGACCTTAGGCAAGTTATTTTACCTTGCTAAGTTACATATTCATCACCTTTAAATTGGGGACAATCATAGTTCTTGCCTTGTAAAGCTATTTTGATAAGTAGATGAGAAAGCATTTAAAAAGCATTGAGCATAGTACATAGCATATGCTAAGCCCTCAATGTTGGCCTAGATCATATTATTATCACAGTGTACTATTCAAAGGCCATGTTTTTATTGCCTTCAATTTCCACAAGGTGGCAGGTCGAGTTCAAAGTGGACCCCACGGCTCTGTGTCCCAAAGGCTAAATCTGCTTTAATTGCTTCAGAATAACTGGGCCAAATCTGAACTGTTGGAAACATCGTCATTATATTGTCTATAGAATATTTGTTATGGTCCAGGCATCTTACTGTTGCTGTAAAATTCTTCATGGAATATATGGATCATTTAACTTAATCCTCTTGTTTCTCATGACTCCCAAGACCATCTGCATTAACTCTTCCATGGATCACCTGCCCAAGTGAGTACATTCAGGTCATCTCAGCACACTCCAAGTTGAGGCCCTGAGGACCGTGAAGAAGAGAGAATTAGCAAGCTGGAGGGAGTCCTGGACTCCGTGACTGGTGAGCTGCAGAAGGCAGGACGTTGGCATGCCTCGTTCTAGAGGGATAATGTAGCTCATTAGGAGCTACAAAATGACAAATGAAGATATTGAATAGGGGATTCATGAGCCTGTTTCTGAGAGTGTATTGAAGGAAATTTCAAGATAGCGTAATTCAGACTCTTGTGTATCTTCTCCATTTTTTCATTTTTCTAATTCTAATTGATAACCTCTAATTTTAACAATTTGTCTTTAAAAATTTTTTAATGTTTATTTATTTTCGAGAGAGAGTGTGAGCAGGGGCGTGGCAAAGAGAGAGGGAGACATAGGGGCGCCTGGGTGGCTCAGTCGGTTAAGCATCCGACTTCAGCTCAGGTCATGATCTCACGGTCTGTGAGTTCAAGCCCCACGTCAGGCTCTGGGCTGATGGCTCGGAGCCTGGAGCCTGCTTCCGATTCTGTGTCTCCCTCTCTCTCTGCCCCTCCCCTGTTCATGCTCTGTCTCTCTCTGTCCCAAAAATAAATAAACGTTAAAAAAAAAATTAAAAAAAAAAGAGAGGGAGACATGGAATCCAAAGGAGGCTCTGAGCTGTGAGCACGGAGCCCAATGCAGGGCTCGAACCCACAAACTGAGAGGATCATGACTGGGGCTAAGGTTGGCTGCTTAACTGACTGAACCACTCAGGCCCCCCTGATAATCTGTCTTTAAAGCATTGCTTTTAGAGTCAGATCCAGTGAGATTGAAATGGTGCCTTCGTTACTCCACTATCTGTTAAAGCAGTATTTATACCAGTAAGTATTTGACGAATACTTAACTTCTTTACAGTTCAGTTCTTGGCTGTAATAAAAGCATCTACCGTAAAGAGTTGTTGTGAGGGTTAAGTGAATGAAGCATGTGAAGAATTGAACTCAGTCAAAAGTAGTTAGTCCATAAGTATAGGTTTGCCCAGCAAACAGCAGGTAGTAGGTGTTTAAAACGCACTTGCAGAATAAAGAAATGAGGGGTGCCTGGGTGGCTCAGTTGGTTGAGAGGCTGACTTTGGCTCAAGTCGGACTTGGCTCACCTCACAGTTTGTGAGTTCGAGCCCCACATGGAGCTCTCTGCTGTCAGTGCAGAGCCTACTTCGGATCCTCTGTCCCTCTCTCTCTCCCCTTCCCCTGCTCTCTCGCTCTCTCTCTCTCTCAAAAAATAAACATTCGAGAAAATAAAGAAATGATATGCACAGTGATAATAACTCTAAGACTGGCCTTGGGCCTTTTCAAGGAAAACGCTCCATGAAATCAGTGTCATCTTGTCAGATACGTGCACGTCAGTGGTTAGGTGTGCAGGATCTGAAGACAAGTTCCCCAGGCTTATTTTCTGCCCACCAGTTGATGATTGTGTGCCATGTGAGTGAGTAGCTTTTTTTTTTTTTTTTTTTTTTTTAACATTTCTATGCGTTAGTTTCCTTAGCTGCAGGGCCGGGATGGCAATAACATCATTCAGATTCAAATAGGTGTGAGGTTTCAATAAGTCTGTTTAGGTAAAGCACTTAGCACAGGGCCTGCTGTCTTACGTGCTCAATAAATGTTAGCTGTTATTCTCTGGCTCGGTTTGGAAAAGCTACAATTGCTTATAGTTGATTCACTTGGGGGATTTGGGGATGTTGTAAAGCTAACTCTTCTAGTTTGTAATTAGGAAAGAAGATCAAGCGGAGTCTTGGCAATTTCCTGCCTCTGAAACCTTGTGTTTTATGAACCACGGAAAGTACCCCAGATTTCTTTTCAACTCCACCCTGGCAAACTGACAAACTTAAATCTTTCCCACCCACTCTCCGTACGTCTCCTGCGGGACTATGAAAGTGACGCAAGTATTAGTTGCTTGGTGTATAAGCTCTTTTTTTTTTTTTTTTTTTTTTTTTTTATTTCTGAGACAGAGATAGAGCCTGAGCAAGGGAGGGACAGAGAGAGAGGGAGACACAGAATCCAAAGCAGGCTCCAGGCTCTGAGCTGTCAGCACAGAGCCCGACGCGGGGCTCGAACTCACACACCGTGAGATCATGACCTGAGCTGAAGTTGGACGCTCAACAGACTGAGCCACCCAGGCACCCCTGTATAAGCTCTTTTACTCGTACTAGATTTTCTTCTGGTTTCAACAAACTCAGCTTTATGCCTGCCAGAAGGCCAGCCCTGTTCTGAGACCAGAGTTTGCCTGTTGCTGTGGATTTTATAAAGTCGAAAAGTGGTAGAGAGGAGAATTTCAAGTGAGGAGGAGGGTTACAAGCGAGGAGTAGCACTGAATGGCTCTGTAAAAAGAAAACTGTAAACTGTAAAAAGAAATCCCAAACCCCCAGACCCAAGACACTGAAACAGCACATTCAGCTGTATGCGTTTTAAAACACAACCATGCGTTAGAGAAACCGGGCCTTCAAAACCTACGAGAGTCGTCTTTTGGCACCCACGAGCTTTGTGGGACCGGATGTGGCAATAAAGGATGGCCCAGAGTGATTTGCAGAGCTCTGAGCTCACCCTGAAGTAACAACTGATAGGCTACGGACCACAGGCGAAAGAGAACTTTGAAAAAGGACATTGAGATCAAATCAGCTCCTACAGAAGCAAACATGCTGCCAGAGTAGGGAAGTGGGGGACAACAAAGGTCCTGGGTGGGAAGTGAGTGAGAAAGAGCCGAACTCACACCTCCCTTCAGAGAACTACAGCAAGCCAGAGCAGAACTGGCCTATACTGGCTCCTGGCCACATTCCTCACAAGAGGTTTGGAGATTGCCAATGGGGAAGATTTAGACTTTTTGTTTTCTTTCGTGTTGGAGACCTAAGTCTCCAAAGAAAACCTAGATCATGCACTGCGAATTCTATTTAAACAGGTATTAAATGGTATCCTCATATAAAATACCTTCTTTGGTTGCTAGCTGTCAAACCAACTCTTAGGTTCTTTATTCCTTCAAGTATTTATTACATGGTAACCATGGTCCAGAAACTGTGCTAGGTGATGAGGTTATAAAGATGAGTAAAGCTACCTATTTCCTGACTTTGAGGAGTTGATAATCTGAGGAATGAGGAAGGGAGAATAAAGACATACCTGGCTAACTAGCAAAGGCAGCCTCGTGATGGTGGTGGTGGTGGTGATGCTGATGTTGGCAATGGCGACAGTAGATGGGTTTAAGGATCAGGCAGACTTGGCTGCCTCCCTTCACAGCTCTTTAACCTCAAAGAGGATGCACACACTGTTGTTCCTGACTTTCAGAGTTGAAGAAAAAGATATTTGAAGGAAATGCTGATTTTTAGGTGCTCAGTGAATACCAGTGTCATACAGGATGGTGGTTTGGAGTCTGAAGCCCATCTCGATCAGGTTCAAAATCCAACTCTAAACTTACTAGCTGTGTGGGGTACCTGGGTGGCTCAGTTGGGTAAGCGTTTGACTTCGGTTCAGGTCATGATCTCATGGTTCATGAGTTCAAGCCCTGTGTCGTGCTCTGTGCTGACAGCCCAGAGCCTAGAGCGTGCTTCGGATATTGTGTCTCCTTCTCTCTCTCTGACTCTCCCCCACTCACACACACACTCTCTCTCTCTCTCTCTCAAAAATAAATAAACACTTAAAAAAATTTAAACTTACTAGCTGTGTGATCATGGACAAATTATTTAAAGCCTTTATGCCTCAGTTTCCTTATCTGTGAAATTTGAGTAATAGCAATAAATAAACTTACCACCTAGGATTACAATGATTAAATGGATCGATATATGTAGCCTGGTTCAGCATATAACAAGCACTATGTATGTGCTAAGCTATTTATTATTAACTGCAGTAAACTATGATATGCTTTATAGCAATGCTATTAAAAATGCTAAGGACTGCTACTCACCCTTAAAATGTATAAACAGAAACAGAGATATAGAGACAGACATATAAAAGAGATACTCATGAAATTTTGCTAAATGGGAAAAAAAGCATGCTGATAAAACAATGAGAAAGAAAACAGAAAGACTGGGGGAGGGAGGGATGGGTAGGTGATGGGCATTGAGGAGGGCACCTGTTGGGATGAGCACTGGGTGTTGTATGGAAACCAATTTGACAATAAATTTCATATTAAAAAAAAAAAAAGAAAACAGAAAGACTGGAAGCCAACGTACATGAGAACATGAACTATTTATCTTTGAGTGGTAAGATGACAGGGAACTCATTTTCTTTCTTCTTTAAGGTGTATTTTGTAAGTTCTAAAGTTTATTGGTTTAATAATTTTAAAAAATTTGTATATGAGGCACAAGAAAGTTAGGCTATTGAGGCACCTGGGTGGCTTAGTCGGTTGAGCCTCTGACTCTTGATTTTGGCTCAGGTCATGGTCTCACGGTTCATGGGTTGAAGCCCCATGTCAGACCCCACATTGGCAGTGTGGAGCCTGCTTGGGATTCTCTCTCTCTCCCTCTCTCTGCCTTTCCCCTGCTCATATACTCTCTCTCAAAATAAATAAATAAATAAATAAATAAATAAATAAATAAATCAATAAACAAACTTACAAAAAAAAGAAAGATTATTAAAAATTGCCTTGAGCTGAAATGAAGGAATAAGTTCTGTCAGGAAGGATTCCCTGGGGACAGACACTTGCAGCTAGGCATTAAAGGAAGTAATCCATAAGGACTTTGAAGACATGAGTATCAGTACAGACATCAGAACAAGCTCCCAAGAACTGCCGTGATTGTGTATTCTTTGATTATATTGGGGAAAAAATCACACAGAAATCATACATGAGGTAAGTCGGCCATTAATCCTCAGTGAAGAGGTCGTCTCTGGACACTGAATATCAGAGTCCACCCTTAATTCTCATTTCTTTTCCTGTATCTGAGGTATCTGGTGGAGACGTTGATCTGTCTCTGTCTTTCTCTTCTCTCTCTCTCTCTCTCTCCCTCTTTTCTCTGCTTCAGAAATATTATCATGGGATCCTGTATTTTGAAGATATCTACAGACAGTTAAGTCTTCTTTGTGACATACCCCACAGAATAGATGCTAACTATATTGCATACTTTCCAGACACAGACAGGTAATGTGAGAACTGTGTAGGCCTCCCTATCATGGATCAGAGCCAGGGTAAGATCCAATCTTATGTGTACTAAGCGCTGAGTCTTTCCTAGGAAGTGGGTGGTACAGAACAGCAGGGAAGTCCTATCTTTCTGGCTCTTTCTGTGCCTCCCCTCAGACCTCAGTACTCTAATGAAGTGCTAGAATGTGCTTCAGGGCCAACCAGCCCAGGGCCCCTAACAACTATTTCAATCTTCTTGTGTATGAGCCACAACTTAGCCCTCCATCGTGGAAGTCTAAATTCAATAGCGATGACTGGGCAATGTCTCCAATTTATCCAGACATGTTTCTGAAGGGAAGACACGGTGACAGGGAGAAAAGCAGCTTCCTTCCTCTCTTTACCTCATGTCTCTCCCTAAGCCCTCCACTTTAATTTCTGGCTAACTTCACAGCCATGTTGACACGACAGAGAGAAGTATTTGCATTGTTTAGTCTACTTTTAATTATTTCAATGTGGAGACCATCCCTGGCCACCAGGCAACAAACTGTCCGTTCTTGATTTTCTCCTTACTCTTTCTTCTGGGTTTTGGATATGTGGTTTGGCTGGACCAGGTGCAGCCAGAAACTTCTTGGGAGGTCCAAGGTTTCTCAGAATTTATAATCTACCCAGAGAAAGCCCCTGTAGGGAAACTTTACAGATCTTTCTGTAGTTCCATCTCTGAGAACACCACAGTTGTCCTGCTTCTCCTTGGCCTCCTCAGTGTGATGATCATGTCTTCTTTCTTTAGGACAGGCAGTCTCCCTGACCTTTCCCTTCCTAGGTATAAAGGAAAGACTAGACTCTGAAGCCATACTCTGGGTTCAAGTATCATCTACTTGATGTGTAACTTTGGGCAAATTACTTAGCTGTGCTGATCCACCATTTCCCTCTATTTATGAGATGGGATTAGTGAAATAAATCAGAGAGAGAAAGACAAATACTGTATGATCTTACTTATATGTGGAATCTTAAAAAACCCAAACTTGGGGCACCTGCATGGCTCAGTCGGTTAAGCATCCGATTCTTGATCTTGGCTCAGGTCATGATATCATGGTTCATGAGTTCAAACCCTGCACTGGGCTCTGCCCTGATGGCGAGGAGCCTGACTGGTATTCTGTCTCTCCTTCTCTCTTCTCCTCACCTGCTTGTGCTCTCTCTCTCAAAATAAATAAACTTAAAAAAGAAACAAAAAACCCCAAACTCACAGATACAGAGAATGAATTAATATTTGTCAGAGGTGGGGGTTAGGGGGTGGGTGAAAGGGGAGGTGGTCAAAGGTACAAACTTCTAGTTATAAGATAAATAAGTCCTGGGGATCTAATGTACAATATAGTGACTATAGTGAATAACACTGTATTGTATATCTGAAAGTTGCTGACAGGGTAGATATTAAAAGTTCTCATCACAAGAAAAAAATGTAATTATGTGTGGTAACGGATGTTAACTAGGCATATTGTGGTGATCATTTTGCAACATATACATATATCAATCATTATGTTGTACACCTGAAACTAATATAATGGTATATGTCCTGTTAGATCTTAATTTTTAAAAATATGGGAGTAATAATTTATCTGATATTGTCAAAAAGGCCCAAGGTGATTAAATCTGTTTTTGAAAGATATAGAGGATAAAATGCACCAACAAAAGTTGCCTAACAAGAAGCACCTAATGCAGCATTTGAAATACACTAATGAGTGGATACTATTTATACTTTTCCCCAATTTCCCATTCTCCTTTCCTGTAACAAGTACGTGCAAAGTCTTTACCACTGTAGGGAAATAGACAAAGGACTGCATATTGTGTACAATAACCATGGAGAAATTTCACAGCTTAGCAAAGGACACCACGTTCTTGATTCTGTGACAGAGAGGGAGAATTCCGCTTCCCTTGGACTTTGGCTTTAAGCCCTCACATTCTCTTCTCACAAACAAGCCTGAAGATCCAGTGGGTGTTGATTGCACCATCCTTTCAGGTGTCCCCTGTCTCGATAATAATAGACCCCGTTTCCTTAACACTCACCATGAGCCATGTGTATATAGTATTTCATTTTATCCTTACAACTCCATGAGGCAGATAATGTTACCTCCATTTACTAGTTAGGAAACTGAGGCTCAGAAAGGTTAGGTGTCACAACTAGATTGTTCTGGAGCCACAATACACCTGAGGTCTCCATGGCTCCCAAATTTGTGTGCTTGACTCTCTCACCGTGGTGCCTTGATGCAATAGCACCAACAGCTGCAAAACTCTTTACTATTGAGACCTGTTTCCCAAGGTGGGGGATGGATCCAGAAACTTGCTTTGTCTCATGAACCCTCTGGCTTCATGACCCACGCAACTTCATGATACATCACTGGCGTCTAACAGTCATGGATACCGAAGTCAAATAAGTCCCTCGAAAGTTTACAAGTCAGTAATAGAAAATCATCTAGCATAGGTTAGCATAAGGGCTCTACAAGTGCTTTCACGGGTGAAGGGGCAGAGTTGGAACACTGAAAAAACTTTTCACCGATACACAGTCTCCCTGTTTTTGTGTTTCCTATACTTTCCGAGAGGGAGGTACACGACTGTTTGCTCTTCATTTCCCCGTGGAGCACAGCGCAGCAGTCCTGAAACCACTCAGCCAGGAGGACTTGGCAGCTTCTAAAGGTCATGTCACTGGCCAGTACAGTCTGAGTTGAAGTGATTGCAGACATACAGGGGGTCAGCAGGTGCCAGCCTGAGTGGTGGGGGAATCCACAGTTTCTGGACTGGGAGGAGAGTAGGCATCAAGAGAGGAAACCGGGGGCACCTGGGTGGCTCATTTGGTTAAGCATCCGACTTCAGCTGATGTCATGATTTCGCAGTTCGTGGGTTCGATCCCCATGTCGGGCTCTGTGCTGACAGCTCGGAGCCTGGAGCCTGCTTCGGATTCTGTGTCTCCCTCTCTCTCTGCCCCTTCCCTGCTTGTGCTCTGTCTCTCTCTGTCTCTCAAAATTGAATAAACGTTAAAAAAAATTGAAAAGAAAAAAGAGAGGAGACCAAATGAAGAACAAGATCATGGAGGAGAAGCAGCTGTCACTCTTTGTACTTTAAGTGGCCAGGACGTCTTTAATAAGGCAGTGGTGAACAAATAACACATATTGATGGCCTGTGGTGTCCTCAGCACTGTGCTCCAAGCTTTATACGGGCCCTTGGGTACAGCAGAGTTGGAAAGACCTCATTTATCCTAACTCTTCTCCCAACTAGCTTTGAGAAATTGAGAAAATCATGCAACTTCTCCAAGTGTTTCTTTTATCTGTAGAATGGGAGTCATAATGCTGCAGTAAAGCTAGGTGGATAGGAAGCACAGAATGTTTTTGGTGCCTCACCTATATTTCCTTGACACTCAGCGTTCCATACATGCTGTTGCCTACTGTAAGTGCCTTTGGTAGTCTGCATTCGGCCTTTATCCAGCTACAGGACTTTGCCTTAGGCCACGTCTAAGACAGAATCAACAGAAGCACCTGTGGTTTAATACTCCTGGGAAAGCCCTCAACTAATGAGAGATGGGAGGTAGTGTATAAATACCTGCGTGCTCTCTCCTCTCAGATGGGCCAGCTCTCGGGTATGATTTATATTGCCTCTCAGAGACCTCCGGGGAGGCTGAGTCCCCATCGCCCGCAGTAATAACCGGTTCATAACATGCTCTCTATTGACTGCCTTCCCTCTTCTGTTTTGCATCTACACTCATCTTCCAGTGCCTCCTGGGGCCCATGGATCCTCGTCTCAGGGTCTGTTTCTGGGGAACGCCGCCTAAAATAATCAAATCATCATAAGTTGGAGGCAGAGCTGTGCATGTAACTTTGTGAGGTTACTGCGCAGAGAAGTTGAGGGAAGAAAGTGGAGGCTGAAGCAGGTAGAAATCATCTAGAACGGTACGTTCTATGTGCTGGTGTGCTAGGAAGTTAGCAAGAGAGTTAAAGGGGAGGCATGAGCCATGGTGCCACTAGCGTTAGATAGTACTGGGTGGGACATGAGCCATTTCTTCAGAATTATTTTCCTCCAGAAACACAGTGTAACTTGGAAACACAAGCGAAGAAAATGAAAGAGAGGGAGGACTAGGAACAGAAGCAATAAGAAGAGAAAGAGAAGCCCAGGGAATTATCATCTACCAAGTTACCACTACTTTACATCTATTTCCCTGGGGTCTTTGAAAGTCAAGTCTAGGATATGGGGGCACACGAGGGGTCAGCTGTTCTAGCAGGCAAGACGGGAAGCAGTGAAGGCAAACAGTCAGTGGATGAAGCAAGATAGATGCCAGGGAAGCTGGAGATAGACCGACGGGAGGAGGTGACAGGCCATGCCTGCAAATGGGATAATAATCTCAGACACACACCTGTGCAAGCTCTGTGTGTAGTTCTTCTGGCCAATGGTGGCGGGGGAGAGGGGGCTATGATGGAGGATTTTAATCTGGGAAGCGTGTGTGGATTCAAGGAATCTGAAAGGTTAACACGGATTTTGAAGTCACTGAAGGCGATGGCCAGGAAGAGGACAGAGGTGAAGGGACATGAGTCAGCCACGTCTGAGGAAGTGAGAACAGATCTGCAAGTTACAGTGCTGAGAATGGTACGGGCTTCATGTGAACAGCAGATGAGAGCGGGGGAGGACAGTGGGAGGGTGAGAGATCACACTGGAGAGAGGGAATAAAGCTGGTGCCCTACCTCACCCTCTGATTTAAGGGAGTAGGAGAAGGTAAAACCTTCCTGCTAGGACCATTTGGGAGAACAGTGATGTCACAGGAGAGCATGTTTGAGGCAAGGAGAAGGAGGAAACAGATGAAACGTGGATTTATGTCAATGGGGATTGTAATAATTCATTATAGGGGCTCTTGGGTGACTCAGTCGGTTAAGCGTCCGACTTTGGCTCAGGTCATGATCTCACAGTTTGTGAGTTCGAGCCCCGCAGCGGGAGCCTGGAGCCTGCTTCGGATTCTGTGTCTCCCTCTCTCTCTGCCCCTCCCCCACTTGTACTCTGTCTCTCTCTTTCAAAAAAAAATAAATGTAAAAAATAAAATAAAATAATAATAGTTCATTATATGTGTCACTTTGGCTGGGTCACAATACTCGGGTATTTGGTCAAACATTATTCTCCGTGTTTCTGTAAAAGCATGTCTTAGATGAGCTTAACATTGAAATTGGCAAACTTTCAGTAAAGCAGATCACCCTCCAGAATGTGGGTGACCCCTATCCCATCAGCTGAAGGCCTTAACAGAAGAAGACTACCCTCCCCTGAAGAAGGGAGAATTCTAGCAGCAGACTAGAACCACAACATGAGCTCTCCCCTGGGTCTCCAGCCTGCCAGGCCATCCCACAGGGTTTGGACTTGCTGCTTCCACAACAATGTGAGCCAATTCCTTCAATCAGTCAATCAGTTAATCTCGATAGATAGGTCGATACATAGATAGACTATATATATACACTATATATAAATCTGGTTCTAAATCTACACACACTCACACACCCTATTGGTTCTGTTTTTCTGGAGAATGCTGACTCATACAGGGACTTGGAGACTTTCCCCACAACGGCGTGCAGATCCCAAAGGTTACAGCGAAAGGCAAAATAGTTAAAGAGTCAGGGAGAACACAGGGGTGAGAAGGACAAGACTGACTGAACTGGGAATGTGAGGACAAGGAACAGACCTGAAGGATTCGTGAGAATGATGGCATAAACCCAGGTTCGATCAATTAGGTTTAATTACAGAAAGCAAAAATGATCCTGGTTATTTTAATGAGGTTTGGAAATAACAGAGGGAATCAGGTGCTTACAAAACCTTAGAAATAGCTGGGTTTCCTAAAAGCGGTGCCTGGAACAACACAGCAATCAGGCCTTTTAGGGAGCTGCCCTCTTGCTACAGTCGGGGAGATGGGCACTCAGGGGCTGCCTCTGGAAAATGGGGGCTTTGAGAGCACACTGCTTCAGGGAGCTGAATGCCATCAGGGCAGATTTATCTATTAGGTCCAGTAAGCAGTGTCTAGGGCCTGCAAGACTTCTAAGAGCCCATAAAAATATTTAAATTTCTTTTAAAATCAGAAAAAATCTTTAAGGCTGATTTAAAAGTTGTAATATATAATAATAATCTATTCACATTTATCCCAATACAGTCCTGGAATACAATTTTTGTTATTTTCTTAATGGAGGAAGGATCGCATTGAGGCAAGAGCACCTAGGGCCAATGAAAGTCCTAATGTAGCCCTGAAAGTCATTGCTGCGGCCACCTTTGTGACTGTCTTCTGACAGTCACCCAGACTGGTGACCAGGCACCGGAATGTGCTGCAGAGAAAGCACGTTGGGCTGTAGAGACGGGGAAAGAAGCAGAAAGCCTCACTTTGACCTTCCCCAACAGGTGTGAGTGCATCTAATCAGTGGAAATGATTTCATATCCCAAATTCTAGATCCATAGGAGTCTGGCACAGGTAGTTTTTAGATTTCCAGTCTCTGTGGTCCAAAAGACACACATGAAGGAGGTTGGAATGGACGCTGAGTGCCTGTCCCACCACACCACCACACGTGTTAGCAGGAGCACAACAGGGCTTCCCACTAAAAGAAAGGAAGGACAGGTGTCCCTGAAATAAAGTAAGTCAAACTTCGCTGAAAACAAAGGAAATTTTGCTTTCCTCTGCAAGAAACCACTTCTGTTTCTGGCCAGTAGTGATGACGAATCTCAGGTTCTGATCTCACCCAAATCCGAGTAGATGATACAATTAGACTGAACCAGTACATTTCCCCCTACCCAGTTTTAGTAGCAAAGGAGCCACAAATATGGGGATGGGGGCAATTCATATTCAAGTAAACACAACATTCCAGCTTCTTTTGGTACTTTTCCTTCTCTTGGATCCCATTTTCTACCACTCTTCACTTTGCTCATTGTGCCCCAGCAACACAGGATTCCTTGCTGCTCCTAAAACATTTCAAACCTCCTACCTCAGGGCCTTTGCACTTGCTATTCCTAGGTAGGAAACAGCCTGACTTTCTCACCTCCTTTAGGTCTGTCTTCAGATGGCTACATTATATAAAAAAGGCAATCTCAAGCACTCCCTCTCTGCTCTACGTTCCAACATAGCACCTATCACCTTCTGGCACACTCCATTTTACATATTCATTTGATTGTGATGCATCTTTAGCTCCAGAAAATAAGCTCTATGATGACTGGGACTGTGATTTCTTCATTGCTGTTCCTTTAGCATGTCTTATAGGGCCCAACGCTTATTAAGTGCTCAAAAGTATTTGTGAGTGAATGAGTACAGACTATTAAGGCCCTCCTCTTCTTCCAGCTCAACTCATTTTAGCTACCTGATCAACTTCAGAATTCTTTGAGATACACATTGTGTATTTAGATCAGAACTGAAACTGAAGAGAATTACAATCAACAAGTGCTCTGTTTTAGTAATCCAAATTTATAGCTAGATGCTTTCTTGGCAGTTATGCAAACTTCATTTTACAAATGAGGAGAGACTCAAAGACAACCGGCTTGCCGAGGGCTGCACAGGGCCAAAGTTTAGCTCCCCACTTTGGAGCCCGGAGTCTTTTCTGCTATATACCATAGTGACTTCTACCCTTTAGTATTCCCATTTTCATGTATATTCTAGGAATCATTGTGGAAAAAAATAAATAACATGGGCAATCCTCCCTTTTACTTTTGTTGAGCTTAGAAAATGACATGGCTCCACATCTTTGGTCATACATGGTTTAAGTATTAGTCTCATGAATTGTGCACATATGAAAGGGATTGGCTTATAACTGTTCATTCGTCCCTAATTCCCTTTAAGACATATGGTTCTTCTCTCGAGAAGAACCAGCCCAATCTCACAATTTGTTATTTGAAGTCCTATAAATACTGGATAAAAAAAAAAAGTTTTACCAAATCATTACCATTCATTGTGTTCCTATCATCTATTGGCAGTATGACATCCAATTAGGCAATGTTAGCTTCCTTGAAGGTTGAAACATTCACCATCTTGGCAAATAAAAAGTAGTTTCTAGGGACACCTGGGTGGCTCGATGGGTTAAGCGTCTGATTCTTGATGTCAGCTCAGGTCATGATCTCACAGTTCATGAGATGGAGACTGACATTGGGCTTACACTGTCAGTGCAGAACCTACATGGGATTCTCTGTCTCTGTCTCTCTGCCCTTCCCCCCACTCATCATCATCATCTCTCTCTCTCTCTCTCTCTCTCTCTCTCTCTCTCCCTCCCTCTCAAAAATAAATATTAAAAATACAAGTAGTTTCTAGAGTCACTAACCAAGGCAGGCTAAATTCATCTTATTCTGGGGATACCAAAGACTTTTAATTTTTAAAAGAAAATCTAAAAACATCTTGTGCTGAAACCATTATTGCCAACTAAATGGTTCTGTATTCTAGATTCTTCTGACCTTAAAAGAATTCCTATAGTATTTCTCCTTATTCTTATTTGTGTGAGGCTGGCAATCAGAAAAATGAGTCATTAGTTAGGCTTCACTTTGGACAGGTATATTATTTGCAAATAGATGGTACCTGGAGATTCTATTCTAAGATTGGAAAGACTTGTAGCAAGTTTTTCCTGGAACATATTTGCAATGACATTTGACAGAAAGGAGGAAGGTGTAGACCTAGATAGCTAGAGGGATCATCAGCTGTGCTAAGGCCATCTGGAGCATCAAATTTCATTGGGAGAAATTCTGGAAGGCTTACCAGCTGGCAGTGTAAGACATCAGGAATAGGGATTGAGTCTGTCCAAGGGGTGAGAGAAGGCACCCTTTCATCATTAACCTGAAGAAGAATGGCACCAGATAAAGCTCTTCAGACAAGGGACATGCAACTAAATCTTAGTATAAGTGGCTTCCTGGTTGGTTGGTGGGTTTGTGTGGGTTTTGTTGTTGGGGGGTGGGGGTTGTAGCCAGATCTATTGTTACATGCAATGCAATTCTGTAGGGACTAGCTGGAACTCCACTTTTTTTCTCTTCCTATCAAGAAAGAGTATGGAAATACAACTGAATAAAAATTTATTATTGTAGGATAGTTTATTTATTTATTTATTTATTTCCTTAAAAATAATTGCTCAGGTTTTATTCACCAACAGCTCCTCCCTGACTGCTGCTGTGCCCCCTTCTGCACTCCCAGAATCAGGGCATGGCCTCTCCTAGGAGCAGAGGTCAGTGAAGAGAGCTGGCAGCCAGTGGTGAGTCTCCTCAGGGGCCTGCAGGTCCCAGCCAGCCCCGCTGTTCCTTCAGCAGGTGTTCTAGCACTTGCCGGGCTCACTTGGCCTCCCACTTAAGACTGGCTTTGATATCACTGACAGTCACGTGGCCATTTTTCTCTGCCAGCTGCAGCACCACAGTGTGATCCATATTGAGCTCAGCTGGAACAGACTGAATGAGGTAGGTGCCACCCACAGAGATGATGCCGGAAGCCAATGGCAGGTGCCTTTAGTTTCTTGATGGCCCTGATCAGGTTGTCTTGGCTGATATCCTGTGTGAATCTGCCCCTTCCTTTTGAAACACCTGTTGTTGTAGTTTCTCCAGAGTTATCACACCTCCATCCCTGTGCTTCAGGGTCAGGCACACTTCAATAATCTAGACTCCCAGCTCATAATAGAAATCTCCCACACCTACCATCTTGGGCCAAAATCCTCTTCCAGAGGGCAGAGGATCACCCCAACGGTAGCACATGTGTCCTGGAACTGCACCCAGAATTCGGGATTCTTCTGAATTTCCTGCTTGTGCTGCTGGCAAATTCCTCCAGGTTAGTCTTGAACATGTCCAACTGGTTTGACATCTGGGCCAGCTGGTCCTCAGCCAAGGCAGTTCCTCACTTCATATATTTGGCCTCTGCAAGTTTCTTCTTGGCGATGGGACCAGCTCCCACTCTGTGGCAATGCATCCCTGCCTGGGTTCATGGGCCGCCCGCTGCCAGGACCCAGGTCTCCCCATTATTAAAGGGTATTTTAGTTAAGATCTTTCTAAATGATAAAGGCAGAACATCCTACTCAAACTGACTTACTCAGGAGAAGGAATTTATTGGATTATGTAACTAAAAATCGAGGGGTAGTGTGGGCTTTAGACACTGTTAGGTTCAGGGTTCAAAAGGTTTCATTAGGATATGATTTTTCTTCATCTCTCAGCTCTGGCTTCCACTGATTAGCTTCAGCCTCAGGTTCCAAATGGAAGCAAATGAGGGCAGAAATTCCAGCTTTATATTGTCTTGGGTTCAAGTCCATTGAGAAAGAGTGTCTGCCCTTATCCCAAAGCTTTAGCAAAGATTTCATTGTATCTTAGAAGCTGTTATGGGCATGTGTCAACCCTTTATCCAAATCTACAGCCTAGAGAATATTAGGCTCTCATTGGCCAGAGTACCTCTGGGTTGGGAATGGGAAAATCACCGAACCACTGGGACTGAGAATGGGGATGAAGTCCCTAACTAAAACTTGGGGACTGTTCTAAAGAATGTAAAAGCCCAAATAATCAGAAATGCCCACAAAATAGGGAAGATTTAAAGTTTATTCATATTCAAATTTACTACATTGAATACTGTGTGACAACTGTAGGGGACAGCAATGTGTATTGCCAGAAGACTGAGAGAATGAGCAACACTGGGTTGGTAGCAAGCATATAGAACTAAGCTTCGGGATTGCTGAGTAATAATCTTGTTTTGATTACTAAGTTCTCCACATGATCATGAGTAATTCATCTTACCTTTCTGGTTCTCAGACTCTTTTTTTTTCTCATCCGTTAGATGAAAGAAACATCTTCCTGCATTACTTATTTCAGTGGGTTATTGTGTGGCTAAAATCTGATTAAAACACTCTGCAGGATGAGGCACGTGGTTATATTAGTTTATCAAGAGACATATTTCCATATAATTATTACATATTTTGTTTTAGTAAAAGACGATGAGGCAATTCACCCAATGAGTTTTACTTCAAAGGGTTATGCAGTTCTTTGAATTCCTGATGGCAAAATTGAGGCAAGTTTCTTTTATTTGTCCCAACAACTGAGTCCACAGTTTAACCAGATATTCATTTATTTACTGACCTCTTACTAAAAAGGAACATTTGAAGAGTTTGCATAAGATCTGAGATGCAGGCAATCTATTAACAGATTTTAGTTTTCATTTTTATTCATTCCTTCCACAGATATTTTTAAGTACCGACTAGGTGATGAACAGTATAGATGTGGGTCTTAATACAGCTTAGAATTAAGGTGACTTTAAGTATTAAACTAAGAGTCACACAAACGAATATAGAATCACAAACTGACAAGGGCTGTAAAACATTTTCTGATAGAAAGAAATGAAGGAAGGAGGCCTCTCTGTTGAAGGGACATTTAATCTGAAACCTAAATGAGGAGTAGATTAGTCATTAGAAAGTTGTGGTGATGGTGGGGGGCGTGAGTAAGAATCAGGAGTGTTACAGAGGAAGATGCTGACATTAAAGTCCCCTATTGAATGTCTGTTGTTTTTGTTCACCCAGCATCCCTATCCCCCTTCTTTTGGTAATCCAAACCTTCTCTCCTGCAGGGAACTCATTTCCTGTAGTAAGACAGATATCTGACTGAGACTGATCACAGCACTCTCCTTCCCAGGCAATGGTGATTGGTTCATTTCAAGCTAGCTAGCTGAGATGTTCCCTGGAACTTTTCTTACAGAATATCAAAAACACAGAACCATTTAGCTGTAGTTATTAGGCTAAGAATGTGTAATAATGTGAGAGCCCACTGTGTACAGTGAGAGGAAGCATAGTCCACACAAGACTACCCTCACTTCTGACACCAAAAACAAATTTGGTAGTTCCCAAAACTACTCTCACTTTTGATAATTCACTAGAAGGACTCAGAGGACTCACTCAAAACTGCTGTACTCGTGATTACAGTTTATTTCAGGGAAAGGGTGCAGACTAAGATCAGCCAAAGGAATAGGCACACTGGCCAGGAGGGTAGCAAAGCTGAGCTTCCAGTTGTCCTCTCCCTGTGGATTTAGGCATCTGTGTGTAACAATACACACACAGTGTCCAGAGTTCTTATTAGGGCTTCATCACCTAAGCATGATTCATTGAACTTAGGACTGATCTCAGTTTCCAGAGGTCAACTAATGGCACCTGACTCAAAGTCTCCATCTTAAATCCCATTGCTGATTTTGGTCTAATACCCCATCCTAACTCATATTTTTATTGTCTGGCTGGTCTATGGCCCCCAGGCAAACATGTCTTATCAAGCATGACATTCCAAGGGCCTGGAAATTACTTCCCAGAAGCCAAGGGGAAAGTCTGGACCTCTCTTTGGGTAAGATTAATTTTTTACTACACAAATCTCTGACAGTGGTTATCTTGCCTCCATGATGACAGCCCATGTTAAGGAATCAAATCAAAGATAAGCAGAGCTAAAACATGAAGCAACATAGCATTAAGGTCATAATTTGAGTTCCTGGAATAAGCCATGCCTGAAGTCACCCGCTTATTAAGCTTCTCACTTATACGAGCTACTGTATTTCCTTTTTGCTTAAATTTGAGTTGATTTTTGTTCTTGCAGTTAGGGAGGTTCTGAGGTAGGAAAGAATTTGTTGATTTCAAAGATTTGTAAGAAAAGCTGAGAAACAATGAGCAAAGGGAAGTGAGTGCTTGATAAGGCTAAAGACGCTTCAGGGGTGAGATCATGTGAGGATTTGTATGCTATATTAAGGATTAGGGAATTTATCCTAAGTGCAGTGGGAATTTTCTGAAGAATTTTAAGAGGAAAGTGACATTATCTGATTTATATTTTTAATCATATATATGGAGAATGGAAGGGGATGTGGGGAAGATGTGGGGAGATGAAGAAGAATGTGAGCATTTGAGAAAAATAAGGAGGTAACATTGGCAGGATACGATGATGGACTGGTTATGGGTGGTGAGAAAGAAGGATAGATCAAAAGTTACCCTCAGGTTTCTGGCATGAGCCACTGGGTAGAGGAAGTGCCACTTATTGAGATGGAAAACGAGGGGCAGGTGTTGGAGATCAGTTTTGGAGATGATCAATTTTAAAAGCCTGTGAGACATTCCTGTAAGAGATTGGTCTCAAGGAACCAAGAGAAGGTAGTAAGTCCTACCTTCTTAAGTCCTGAGAATTACAATAAGAACCAAAAAGTGTCTGCTGGATTTAGAAACATGGCAGTTATTAAGGACTTCGGCAAGAGCAGTTTTAATGGAGGGTGGCAAAGAAGCCCTGTACATCGGGGTCAAAAATTAATTGGAAGCAACCAATGAAGACTTTGTATAGACAACTTTCCTAATACAATTGTCTGTCTGTGAAAGGAAGTAAAGAGAAAATTGAGCAGGAACGTGGAGTCAAAGAAAGTTTTTTCGTGGGGTTTGGTTTCAGGATGGGCGGTGCTTGGTTATGTCTGAATGCAGATAGATTCCAGTAGAAAGAAATGTAGAAGATGTCGAGGAAAGAAGAATAAAGTGCTAGTTAGGGTCATGATTAATGGTAACCACTGTGACAAAAGGATCCGGCAATATATAATAGGTCAGACACAATAGAAATTTATTTCTCAGTCACACAAAGTTCTTAAGATAGAACTCTTAAGACAGAAGCTCTTAACGGCAGGTGGGACTCTCCAACTGAAGATTCAGAGACTCAGGCTCCAGCCATCTTGTGGACCCCTCATCAGGAGTATATGGTTCCATGTTTGCTGTGCCCCTTTTATCAAGTGAGCATAAGGGAGAAACAGCACTCCTGCTTTTTAAGCTACTTGGTCACGAAGCGATCCATATTATTTCTGATCACATTATATTCACAGGAACTAGTCATGTGACCTCACCTAAAGGCAAGGGAGGTTGGGGAACATAGTCTTTTACTGGGAACTCGCTTTCTAGCAACAACTATATATTGAAAATAGAAACTAAATTCCTGAATTTCGAAGGATAGTCATTTCAGCTGCAGGTAATAACCAATTGAATACATTCTCTTCGAAGGCAGGATGGAATGGGAACCAGAACACGTGTGGATGAATTTGCCTTTGAAAGGAGGAGGGACAAATCCTTCATTGTAAGGGAAGGAAGAGGAAGAAAATGGGGGCTTGTATTTTTATCACCAAGTACTTGACAGTGTGTGCCAATTACAGGAACAGAATAAGGGTAATAGATGTTGAAACCTAGTTGTGCCCAAATTTGGAGCCCTCAGCCTGTCATCTAGAGTTTGGCTAAAGAATAACTCTGGCCACCTCCTCTAACAAGAATTCTTACTAATACCATAGAATCAATAGGAAGATACAGGCAGGATCAGCCACGCCTGAAGAAAGTTAAGATTAATTCTTTTGAGGGCTACTCCACACCAGTTTTGGCCTGTGTCATGATAACCTAAAAGAAAAACTCACAGAGAATGAAGTTTTGTCTTAGAAGGAAAACATGTTAAAACAGAGCCAAAGGCTTTGCCCTCCCTTGAATATAATAGCATAAAAAACAAACTGAAACCTTGCTAAAAGTAACCCGGGGGGAGGAGGCCAAAAGATAAACAATAACCTGCTCTCAACCTTGTGGAAGCAAAGAGAGAGGTGATCAGGACCTGGGGCAGGTTAGCCAGCTTTGATACTATAGCTAAAGGTGAGGTCCACAGCGCAAGTTCAAAAGGCCCTGCTGTACTAAGCTTCACGATCTTGGCTTCCAGACAAGAAAGAGAACTTGTGACTGAAAGGGACACTCCAAAAAGAATTTCAATGAGGCCCAACTTGAGGAAAAACAATAAGTTGCCCAGATTGCTTGGATCATGGACAGAGGGCTTGGCGTGTGGAATGAATGTCATCAGCTGAGAACACAGCCTTGACTGGTAGCTATGGAGCCTGCTGCCCACGTGGTCCCCTCAGGCTGGCTTCCTGATGAATACTATTTGGTGAGTGCCAATCCACTCCCTTCTGTTGGCTGTTTTGTCCTCCCTCCAAATGATTCCCACAGAATCTTTCCCACCCTAGTCACTGTGATATTCTTTACTAAGGTGTCATCATAGTTGGCTTTGTAAAAAATTTTCCGTTGAGATGCACAGCAACATTGATGGTGTGACTATAAAGTGGTTCAACAGTTTGGAGAGTTATTTGGCAGTTTCCTACGACGATAGACCTACCTCCATCCTGTCACCCCAGAGTTCCATTCCTCAGTATTTCCCAAAGGGCAATGAAAACGTATGCTAACACAGACTTTCATAAAGTGTTCAGACCTATTCATAAAAGCCAAAAGCCATATATATATATATATATATATATATATATATATATATATATATAAAACCTATATGCCCACCAACAGGAGAATGGATGAGCAGATTGTGGTACATCCATACATCCATACAATGGAATACTACTTGATAATAAAAAGAAATGAATCACTGATAAATGCAACAACACAGATGAATGTCAAAATATTAGGCTGAGTGAAAAAAGCCAGCCACACACACACACACACACACACACACACAGAATCGTACAGTATGTTTCTGGGGTGACAATGTGTTCTATTATTTTGGTAGTGGTTGTGTGGGTGCATAAAGTTGTCAAAACCCATCTAACTGAACATCTAAGATCAATGCTATTTATTGAATATAAATTATACCTCAATAAAAATAATAATCTTCCTTTGTGAAATGCTGGTAACATGCCCTTTGCATATTCTCAGATGTCAGGTGCTTGAAAATAAGCTTCCTGTCCCATCTTATACCTTAGAATGGCTTATGAGGTAAATCCCACTGAAGAATTCAAAGCAAACACCAACACAAGTAAACGGCAAAATGCAGCTAAACCAAGGGAGAAACTGGGTAAGTCCTGGGGCCCAGGCAAGTGGCAGTGAAGTTAAACTCTGCTGGCTGTTTTGGCCAACAGACACCCCTTCTAGTGTGCCCTGGAAAGAGGTCAGTGCTAATTCAGCTGTATTGAATCCTGGAGTTTACAACAGAGAGAATTTAGCAGGAGTTGACCCCTGTAGTCTCTTGTGTAGTCATCTTTAACTGCAGATTCAGTGTCTGGTGAAAACCTGCTTCCTGGATCATAGACACTACAGGAGAGTCCCTTCCCTGATCCTATCGTATTCTTAGCTGGACCATACAAATCAGCATTTATTTCATGTTAATACATTACTTATTAGGCAGCTAATATAATGAAATGGTTAAAAGCATGATCTTTGTAGTCAGAAACCTGAGTTCAAATTCTATCCGTTACTCATTATCTAAATTTGGACAATGCACTCAACCCCCTTAAGGTTCAATAAGCTTCTGTGCTAGACAAGGGGTTTTCCAAGGGGGAAAGATTGAAGAGGGATGTACCATACTTGTCAAACTTACCAGTTTCCCCTCTTGGTGGGAGTGAACGGTTAGTAGGGGAGAGCAGGGCTGTCATGCTAATAAGAAAGAAACATCAGGAGTGGGGGCAAGGCATCATCCCCGTAGCAATTTGTATACCATTTCATCATTTTCAAAGCTCATTCACCTATGTTACCTACTGTGAAGCAGGTACTATTATCCACACTTTATAAATATGGAAAATGAGAATCAGAATTGATGTCTATACCAACAAAGCTGTCAAGGAGCAGCTATACATTCTATAAAGTAAACAAAGGGTTTTCAATGATTTTTATTAGTGTCTAATATGGGCAAATATTTTCAATTTTCATTGAAGAATTAAATACATAAAAGTGCAATATGTTGGGGCACCTGGGCGATTCAGTCAGTTGAGCATCCAACTTCGGCTCAGGTAGTGATCTCACGGTTTGTAAGCTCAAGCTCTGCATCTGGCTCTGTGCTGTTAGCAAGGAGACCGCTTCCAATCCTCTCTGCTCCCCTCCCTCTCTCTGCCCCACCCCCACTCACTCTGTCTCTCAAAACTAACCACTTAAAAAAATGTAAGGAATGTACACTTTGATGCATTTTGACGAGTTGAACACACACAAGTACTCATCATCCAAATTAAGAAACTGAACACTCCCAGAACATCTGAAGAGCAGGCCCTCCTCAGATTTGTGCCCCCTTGGTCAACAGAATAATGCCTCAAAGGTAACCCTATTCTGGCCTGCTGTGGACTGAATGTTTATGTCCTTCTCCAAATTTGTATGTTGTAAATCTACTCCCCGGTGTGATGGTATTCGGATATAGGGCCTGTGGTGTTGATTGAAATCAATGCCCTTATAAAAAAGACCCAGAGAGTTCCCTTGCCCCCTCTGCCATGAAAAGACACAGCAAGAAGACCCCGCCCATGGACCCAGAAGCAGGTTCTCAGCAGACACTGAGTCTGACGGTGCCTTAATCTTGGACTCCCCAGCCTCCAGAACCGTGAGAAAGAAATGTTTGTTGTTTTATCCACCCAGTCGGTGGTGTTGTGGTAGAGCCGCTGGAACAGACCAAGACAACATCTAACACCAAAATTAGTGTTGCCTGGTTTTGAACTGTATATAAATGGAATCACATGGAATCACACATGAGCACTCTTTTGTGTCCATTGCTTTCGTTCAGTTTTCTGAGGTTCGCTCATGTTGTCATGACTCCTGCATCCTCTTTGCTGTACAGCCTCCCACTGGGAGGACATACACAGTATGTCTCTCCATCCTTAGTGGATGCGCATGTGGGCAGTTCCGAGTTGGGGACTTTTATGATTAGTGCCGCTAGTAACACGTGTGTCTGTTGGTGACCAAATATAAGCATTTCTGTTTGGTGACCCCCTAGGAGTGGAGCTGCTCGGAGCTAGGTTGTGCGTATGTTCAGCTAGAGTAGACCCTGTCAGTTTCCCAAAGGATCTGTCCTGATTGACACTCCTCCTGGCAGCAGGTCCTTTTGTTCTAATACTTGTCACTACCAGTGATTTCCATTCTAGCCATTCTGGTGACACTGGGGCACGTTTTGTCTTCATTTTGATTTCACTACCAATTGTTGGCAGGTTTTTTTATTTTATTTTTTTTTTTTTTTGACTGCGAATCAAATCTGCTTTCCTTTCACGCAGCATTTTTTTTTTTTATTTAAAAATTTTTTATTTATTTTTTTTTTTTTTGAGACAGAGAGAGACAGAGCATGAACGGGGGAGGGTCAGAGAGAGAGGGAGACACAGAATCTGAAGCAGGCTCCAGGCTCTGAGCTGTCAGCACAGAGCCCGACGCGGGGCTCGAACTCCCGGACCGTGAGATCATGCATGACCTGAGCCGAAGTCGGACACTTAACCGAATGAACCACCCAGGCGACCCTCATGCAGCATTTAAAACACTTTCATCCAGTTTCTTCTTTTTACTTAAATTTGCTCATCCCACAGGAGGTTCTGATGAGTCGTTTCTTGTTTTTTCCAGCTAATCTTTTCCTTTATTTTCTTTTCCTAATTGTTGCTTTCTGTCCCTTTTACACATACTTCCCAGTCACCCTCAGGGTCACCCCTCCAGGTGACTCCTGCAACCTTCATCAGAGGCCCCAGACATATGGATCGTGACCTCATGTGGATTCTCAGGGCCCCCTGTGTTCAGATTTTCTCCCCATTCTAGCCTTGTCTCATTCATGCCCATCCTGAGACTACTCGTCCTTTCTTCAGCAGGTCAGACCCTAAAAATTCTCAGATATTGAGAATAGCTAACATTTAGTGAGAGTTTACAGTAGCCAGAAAATATCCCTATACCTTACACAAAATTCCTACGCTTTACAGGTGAGGAAATGGAGGCATAGTTAAGCAAATTTCCCAGTTCAAACCGTTCATAACTGACAGAGACAGGATTCAAACAGCTTATCTAAGCCCAGATTGTGTGCTGTCAGGATGTTGGTGAATTTATGAAGTTCCAAACTCCTACAGCCCCTATCATCTCTTCCACCCGTCTGATAGTTATATTTAGATCCTTGTATCCTTGGCCATCCTTTTATTTCCAGCATCATGATCTTGAATCTTTAGGATCTCCTATCAGATCCTGCAGGGCATTTAAAGACTGGATATATTGACTGAAAAAGAAATAAAGGTAAGAACATAAAACTCCTTTGTGAAAAAGAATAACACGAAGTGAAAAGACAGATTACAAACCAGGAGAAGACTAAATGACCAAGATTTAATATCTTACATCCTAAAATCCTTTTATAAATCCATAAGGAAAAAGGCAAGAAGCTTATGAGTTAAATAATTTTTGAAGGGTAACATGAGAGTAAAATAAGCAAATCACACTATTGGAGGTTAACTAATTCACAAAAAGTTGTACTTCACTAGTAATCAAATGAATGAAAATTAAAATTATTTCTTACTTTTGACAGAGGTAGCCCAGCCAGAAGAACAGGGCCCACCTTCAGGTGGTTGTGACTCAGTTGGGAGAATAGGTCCCCACAGTGGGGGCTGAACTGTGGAGACGTAGAGATCCCCACTCCAAGTCACCTGTGTCCTGCTTTGCGACTCAGTGCCCCAGCTATCTCATAGGTAAAGTTACTGGGGTCTGGCCCAACCCCAGTGAGTGTGGGTCCTTTTATAGGGGTATCCTGATGTCTGTTCCACTGATACATAGGGATATATCAACATGTATATTAATATAATGCATATATAATATAAAAAAATATATATATATAATTTAAAAACCAGGTTTTTTTTACTTTCTTTATATTCTTCTATATTATTTATGTGTTTATTTTTCAAAGAATATGCATTAGTTTTATCCTTTTTGAAATTTTAATTTTTTAAATGTTTATTTATTTTTGAGAAAGAGAGAGAGTGGGAGGGGCAGAGACAGAGGGAGACACAGAATCCCAAAGTAGGCTCCAGGCTCTGAGCTGTCAGCACAGAACTTGATGCAAGGCTCAAACCCTCGAGCTGTGAGATCATGACCTGAGCCAAAGTCGGATGCTTAACCGACTGAGCCACCCAGGCACCCCTATCTTTTCTTAAAGTTATATCTGTCTTGGGAAAACATTTTGTGAGGCAACATCATAGTCTACACCTCACTGGAGTCTAATAGTAGGGATTAAAGAGTTTGGGGGCAAAGAGCTACATTTCTAAAAAATCATTGATCATTCACTCAATTTTTCTTATAAGCTCCATTTTTCTGATACTGTTTCCATTTTTCTGATACTGTGTGAATTAGTCATGTCTGAACTCTAACATCAGGACCTGGCAAATCTTATTTCACTTCCTCCCCTTTATGTCCTAAGGTTACAGGAGGGCCTACAAATCAGACTTCTAGGCTTACTTGTGGTACCTTCTTTCCATCCAGATCCCAGCCATACTGCCTGCATCTCGACCACTCAGGTGTCCAGACTTTAAGATAATCTATTAAAAATATGTGCTACTGGGGTGCCTGAGTGGCTCAGTTGGTTAAGTGTCTGACTTTGGTTCAGGTTATGATCTCACGGTCCATGAGTTCGAGCCCCACATAGGGCTCTGTGCTGAGAGCTCAGAGCCTGGAGCCTGTTCCAGATTCTATGTCTTCCTCTCTCTCTGCTCCTCCCTTGCTCATGCTCTGTCTGTCTGTCTGTCTGTCTGTCTCTCTCTCTCTCAAAAATAAACAAACATTAAAAAAAACAAACAAACCTGTGCTACTTGCCGACACAATACATCTTTCTGGAAAAGATCTTATTGTTACCTCAGACCCCAGCCCAGCTCCTCTTCTCTGGCTTCTCTTCTGTCTTCTCCACTTTCAGCCATGAGTTTTCTAACCTTCACAGAGACTCTTCATAAAAAATTATATTATCTATCATCTATTGAATGTTTATGTCATGCCAGGAATTAACACATATCTTTTATTTTAATCCTCCCAATAATATTATTAGTTAAATATAATTACTGTTTCACAGCTGGAAAAAAAAAAAACAAAAAACAAAAGCAAAACATGGTCACCAAGAAGAGCACAGCCTGAATTCAAAGTCACGTCTGTCTGATGCCCTTCAGACCTGGACTCTTTCTCCCCTCAGCTTTTCCTTCGCCAAGAGAAACCCCTGACTTTGTTCTCTGCTAAAGGCTGGATGGTGACCACCACCAGGGGACTTGCTCTCTCTCCTGATTGTGCTTAATAAAGCTGTGAACAGTTTCCTTGTGTTGTTATCTGCACAGGCACTTGTTTGCTCAGACCTGCTCACTAGTCACTTCCTGAATGTTTATTCTCAACACCACAGCAGTCCCATCAAGAGACCCCCCGCCCCTGCCCCATCTCCAGAAATGCCCAGCATCAGAGTGACAAGATACTTTGTGCTTCTCTTGATGGAAAGCACAAGAGAAAATGAGTGACAAAATACACTCTGGGCCTACCAGAGTGTATTTGTGTTTGCGGAGAAGAATGGATCTATCCAAGCAAATCTCTAACGCAAGAACATTTTCTGAAAGGAAGAAATTCAGAAGGTGGCACAGCTTCTTGTTTTACACAAAAGGAAGCTGAGTCTCAGAAAATCGTTGGCCCAGCCAATAGTGAAGCACAAGTGAAAATGAACCTCTATCTTCCAATCGTTGACTCCAAGCCTCACCCTCTTTCTGCCCCCATCCGGCACCCATCTTCGTCTGCCACTGACGTGCACTGAAGCTCTCCTTGCCCAGGTCCTCATGCTTGTGGGAGAGCCACTTCCTCAGTGTCCTGAAGAGGGCTGAGACCAGGCTCCCTTTCACCCCTCCAACGCTTTACTCCATGTAGGCTCACGGCGAGCTCTCTGGATGAGTATTGTTAAGAATACCCTCTCCATCACAACCTTTTAGGTGGCATTATTTTATGAGATAAAATGCTCAGCTCTTCATTACCAGTCTCTCTCAATTTTCCACCAAGGATATGCTCTCTTTAGTACTTCTAAATTCTATCAACTTTTTCATTCATACATTCGTCCAGTGAGTGTCATCGCATAAGGAATGTTAGATCCTGGGGAAAGAGCCCCCTACTCTACAGAACAAGGGGGTTAATTTTATAAAATGATTTGTTCCAAATTCACTGAATTCTCCTTGATTTCCAACTTTACTCTGTTTCTAACCCAAGGCGCAAAGCAAGCCAACATTCTTAAAACTCTTTGACAGCCAACAGTTTATAATAAAAATTCATGCCACACTGGTGAGCTGCCTTCACCTGATGCTCCACCCCACACATGCACACTGGCTTTGTGTTCTGACCCTGGCAGCTCTCAAAACAGCTAGTATGATCCAAGGGCATTGAACTAAATCACTGATGCCACCTTTCCTCCCTGACACCATCCAACAGCATTATTTCACCTCTACTCTCCATGCCTTTTGCCCTGGGGCCCCTCTGTTGTCACAGGGCCCACATTTAGCACACTGCCTTTGTGGGGCATGCCACAGACTTGTGCACACTCACTGCTTCCACTGCTGTCCTCAAAGCCAACTTCCTCAGGGACAGGTAGAGGGGCCAGGTGAATAGTCCCAAAGTGCACTTTGTTTCATGTTTGCCTCCTAACACCGACAACAGTCTCTAGTGTATGGGGGGAGCTCAGCAAATATTCATTGAATGAGGGAACGAAGGAACGGGATAGTGAAGTGATTTGTGTAAAGTACCTAGTTTAGAAAAGAACTAGACACTGGGGTGCCTGTGTGGCTCAGGCGGTTAAGCGTCCGGCTCTTGATTTCGGCCCAGGTCATGATCTCACAGTTCGTGAGTTCAAGCCCTGCATCGGGCTCTGCGCTGACAGTGTAGAGTCTGCTTGGGATTCTGTCTCCTTCTCTCTCTGCCCCTTCATCACTTGCCCTTGTATCTTTCTCAGAAATAAGTAAAGATAAAACTTTAGAAAAGAACTAGACAGGAATCCTATCTCCCTAAATCCTAGATCAGTCCCCATTCAACTCTACACCCTAGGTTTATGTTAGCCTCCTGCAAGAAAAAAACAAAAAAAACAAAAAAACAAAAAAAGAGGAAGATGGATAAGAATGTGGGAAGGAGGAAAGAATGTGGAAGAGAAGACACAATAAGTAATATTCGAGGTTGAATGTAAAATGGCATAACAAGAAGACCAGAACTGACAGTTTCCTGGGTCTGAGGTGATCTGCTTCAAGGAAGATAAATTTTATTTATGGACAGATGGTCTGTTGCCCAAATTCTCACCCCCGGAGCAGGCCTGGAAGAACATTTGACTCCAAGCCTAGTAAAAGTAGCTTAAAATTTGTATTTACAAAACTGAAATGTAGCCATTTACCATGTATCCCACCTCCCATTATCAAGTTGGTTTTTTTTAACGTCCCATTTAAAATATAAATATGATCTTTTCCTGTCAATCCCAGCAAGGGAAACATCTCTTAAGAATTTATTATTGCATTCGTTGCTGTTACTTTAAACATCTTAAGTGGATCAAGCGTATTAGATATTAATTAGTTAGCTTGATTTAATTAGCATGCATCAAATACTCAGAAACCCCAGTGGAAATTTAAGAAATTTCTTTCCAGAATGTGACTTAGATGTGTATTTTTTTTAACAAGATATTAGCTTTCCTGTTGACCAAGACTAAGGCCTGTGGCAGAGACATGGTGTAATTAAAAAATGATGACAATGTCAAATTAGGCATGCTGTCAGAGTCCAGCAAAATGATTTTGGAAATTATCTTTAAATTTTTTACTTAATGGAAAAAATTGTATACCTAAAGCCATAAAGAGATAAATAGTTCCTATAATCCCATGTACAGTTAATGTTTTGGTATATAGTTATTCAACTTCAGCAAAAGAGGGGCAATTTTCTAGGAAACCTCAAATTATCAAAAACTATAAACAAATACCACCAAGTGAGGGGGGGGGTGGCTGGGGAGAAGGAGTGGGAGAGAAATTTTTCCTTATAGAAATATAGATTTTTGTCCTTTATGAATGTATCTCCTATCAAAGATAAATCACATTTAAATTTAAAACCAAGGTTTAAAAAATATTTTAATGGGAACAGAAAGTTGTAGACTCACAGCAGAACAGGGTTTTTTTCTATAGTAATTTCAATAATAAGTGTGTTTTCATAGCTCTTAAGTGTATTTGGTTATTGCCAGCCTAAAAAAAAAAGTAGTGGCTCAAAAATTGTAACAACAAACACAGACTCTTCCTTCCTTGCCCTTTACCCCATGTAGTCAGTGCTCTGTGATGTCCGTCTACTTCTGCTGGGCACATCGGTTTATAGCACTGTCCATAACAGCCAAGGTAAAGCAACAGCTTTTTCTCTGCTCTGATGATGCTGGCTATGATCAGTTCTAGTTATTACTGAGAGAGTAATATTTATGTGAAACATAAATTATGTTTCACAATTAGAAAATTGTGCTATATCCAATTCTTGTTAGGGACACTAATTATGGCAGATAATTTCTCAAATTATTTTTCTAAATTCCCAAACAATATTTTCCAGGTGTGTGTACACATATTTTACATAGAAGTTATTTTTTGTTTTTATTTTTTAAAAAGGATAAATATACTACTTTAGACATTTCTTAAAACCCCACAACACATTCTGAAATTCTTTCATGAAAATGTAAATGTACATGATCTGGGGCACCTGGGTGGCTCAGTAGGTTAAGCGTCTGACTCTTGATTTGGGCTCAGATCATGATCTCATGGCCGTGATCTCATGTTCCTGAGATCAAGCCACACCTTAGGCTCTGCACTGAGTTTGGAGCCTGCTTAAGATTCTCTCCCTTCCTTTCCCTCTGCCCCTGCCCTGCTTGCACTCTCTCAAAAACAAATATCATTTTAATTAATCACATCCCATTTTATCTGCCACAATAGAAGTTTACAATTTTTTTTAATGTTTATTTATTTTTGAGAGAGATACAGAGACACAGAACGTGAGTGAGGGAAGGGCAGAGAGTGGAGACACAGAATCCGAAGCAGGCTCCAGGGTCTGAGCTGTCTGCACAGAGCCCAACATGGGGCTTGAACCCACAGACCGGACTGTGAGATCATGACCTGAGCCGAAGTCAGACACTTAACCGACTGAGTCACCCAGGCACCCCTACCCACAATAAAAGTTTAATTAATCCCCTGTACATATGTGTATTTATTTTCTTTAAAAATTAATACTTCGGGGCACCTGGGTGGCTCAGTCGGTTGGGCGGCCGACTTCGGCTCAGGTCAAGATCTCGCGGTCCGAGAGTTTGAGCCCCGCGTCGGGCTCTGTGCTGACTGCTCAGAGCCTGGAGCCTGTTTCAGATTCTGTGTCTCCCTCTCTCTGACCCTCCCCCGTTCATGCTCTGTCTCTCTCTGTCTCAAAAGTAAATAAACGTTAAAAAAAAATTAAAAAAAATTAAAAAATAAAAATTAATAAAAATTAATACTTCAAGAATTTGCTTTTTTCATTAAACAAGGCCATTCTAATCTTTTCAGTACCTTTACAATGTTAGTATATGAACTATTAAAATGGATGTGATTTCATTATCATTTAAAGATAGACACTTAGGCCAATGAAGCCTGAGATTCGTATAGGCCATAGTAACCCTGGGAGGTTATTGCCTTTGCTGAAGCTATAACAAACCCAGGAGTCACTGAGGTCCACCCAAGGAAGGCAGGAGTTGTGCATGACTCAGCATCCTCAGATCTTTATTTAATCAAGTGTAAGGCATTTTGCTAAGGAAGAGGGAGGAAACTAAACTGGGTCACTCTAATTGTCCAGGACATTTCCAAGCCAGCAGGGAAATATACAGGCATCAGGCGTACTGAAATAAGTCTGGTACAAGAAAGACTAGTAAGTAAGACCAAAAAAGTAAATAAACACACGTGTCCTAAGAAACACCGAAGAAGAGATTAATTAAATTAGTCTGGGGAAGGTAGCGGTAGAATTGCTCTCAGAAGAGCAGGTGGGATTGCAACCAAGAGTAGAGAGGGAAGAGGCTCTAGGGAGTTACAAGAGTCTAGGCTGTTGACATAGGCTTGATTCAAGCCGCTCAGAGCTGTAAAGCCTTTCTCCTGTTCTCACTCTGTCCTGTTTAGTTCTCTCTTCCTGAGGCTGCTATGTTTCTGGGCACGCCCAGAGGATCTTCAGACTTTACAAACCGGTTGTGCAGAGCCTGGCATTTCAATAAGAGACAAAGTGCTGAGTAACAACATGAAGTCAATGTGTTGCTTGCCAAGAGCTGGGAGGCCTGGGTGGTTTCCTAATCTTAAAGAGGCAGAAAAATATCAAAGCCAGACTCCCAGGGAAAAACCTGGATGGATTTACTAAAACAGAAATTGCTATGCGTTCATCTGCTTAGGGTAGCAGCACCACCTGTGATGATTCTTGTTCACTCCCAGATCAGATGGATTACCGTAGCTCTCAATTATTTTGCCCTTCTTCCACGACAGATGAAAATATCCCCAGATGGCTTACTTGTGTAAAGAATCTTTCAAGCACTGTAGAGCAGAGATCTTTTTCAGTCAGTCCTGGGTCAAAGAGGAAAAGTTGAAGAGATTTCAACAGGAAATGACTCTGTGACAAAGCATTGAGAAGTATAAGTGAACAATCTGGCACAAATGATGAGTTGTAGGTGTCCCGGAAACAATAGGGCCTATTGCCAACTCCAATGGTGAGATCCCAGTCTGATGGAAGGTACCGGTGCTCCTCCAAAGGAGATCACACCTGGATCCATCACACCAGTGTTACATATTTTCTACCGGCTCAGCTATTATTCAACATCCTGAAGCCTTTTGTCTGATCACTCATGTTTGACCACTTGTTCTAAGAACAGGGCACCAAATATTGGGGAGACTTCATGGAGTCTACAACTAAAATGACAGGACAACCCAAGGAAGACTAGGGTCAACTCAGGAATTTATTTTAATCGTCACCAAAATTTAAACATTTTTGAAATACAATTATGAAAATGATATCTACTCCTGATGGAGAATTTGGAAAATCAGAAATATATAGTGTTGAAATCCACTGCTGACAAGTATTGAGTGTACTTATTTTCATTTTGTATTCCCTGAACACATGAATGTATAAAATTAAGATCACATTATATATACATAGCTTTTCGTTAGCTTTTTTAAAATTTTTTTTAATTTAAAAAAAATTTTTTTTTTTTTTGAGACAGAGTGCAAACAGGGGAGGGGCAGAGAAAGAGGGAGACACAAAATCAGAAGCAGGCTCCAGGATCTGAGCTGTCAGCACAGAGCCAGATGCGAGTCTCGAACCCACGAACTACAAGATCATGATCTGAGCCGAAGTCAGATGCTTAACCAACTGAGCTATCCAGGTACCCCTTTGTGAACTTTTATCTAACATTGTCCTATAGTCATTTCCTATTTATTAAGTATTATTACAAACATTGTGTTTAATATTTTATTCTATAGGTACAGATGACAATTTATTTAAACATTCTACTTCTTGGGGCACTTACATTGTTTTCACGTTTTTTTAATTTTTAAATGTTTATTTATTTATTTGTTTGTTTTGAGAGAGAGAGAGAGAGTACGTGTGTGAGGGGGAGGGAGGAGAGAGAGGGAGAGAGAATCCCAAGCAGGTTCCACATTGTCAGTGCAGAGCCCAATGTGGGGATCAATCTCACGAAATGTGAGATAATGACCTGAACCAAAATCAAGAGTTGAATGCTTAACTGAGTCACCCAGACACCCCCAGATTTTTTATTTGTATAAATAACACTGTGATAAATATTTGTGCATATATATATTTTACTATATTCAAATTTATCTTCTTAGAATTCATGACAAGAAGTAGAATTACTGAGTCAAAGAACAGTCTCAAATTTTTTTTAAGTTATAAACAGATGAAACATGCTGTATGAGCAATATATTATGAAGTCTGCACATCCAACAAATCTCTCTGAATCACTCTGTGGGTGAGTCAGGGATTCCGTACCCTTACTCTGTGGCCTTATTTTGTACATCTTACCTGTAGTTCCTTAAGTTTCCTCATATCCCACCCGAGACCCCAATCTAGCCAATGTTCTCCCATAGCTGATGACCTTTTTTACTTGAAGGATTTTAAAACTATTGAACTCCATGCTTTCTTCTTCTTCCCAGGCACCTTACATACAAATGATTTGAAGGAAAAGATTCTCTGAGCCACAGGATTAAATTCTCTATTTCCTGATCTTACCACCTGCCTGTCTTTACACATACATATCTGTCTTCTCTTCTTTAAATATCATGTATAGGTTGTCAACACCCAAATTATTACCTCTAGCCCAAATTTCTCTCCTATGCTCTCACTGGAAATACAATTGCCCACATGACTGTTCTATTTGGATGTCTAACAATCATCTCAAACTTAGTATGTCTAATACCAAACTTCTGATCTCTCCTGAACCTGTTTTTCCTGTAGCCATCTGCACATAAGTTGATGACAACACTGTCTTTTACTTTCTCATGCCAAAAAAACCTTGGAGTTCTTTTTCACTCCTCTCTGTCTCTCACACCCCACATCCAATGCATCAGCAAATATTTGCATCCTTTCTCACAGGATTACTGCAATAATCTCCTTACTGGTCCCACTGCTTTTCAGCCTATTTCTCAATACGATAGGATGGTCCAATAAAAGCGTAAGTCAGATCATGTAACCTCCCTGCTCAACCCCACCAAAGGTTTCTATTTCACTTAGAGTAAAAGATAAAGTTTTTATAATACCCATACATAATCTGTCCCCTCCTGCCTCCTCACTCATTTTAAGTTATGTCCTACTATTTTCTCCTTTGTTCTCTCTGCTATAGCCATACTGGCCTTCTTGCTGTTCTAAGAACACACCAGGCACTTTCCTTCCTCAAGGTCAATGTACTTCCCATGCCATCTACATTCCTCCCAAATTTCTGCATGACTCATTCCCCCCTCCTTTAGGTCTTTACTGGTTCATCTTTCTATTTGACCATTCCTGACCTTTCCTGACTATTATGTTTTAATTTCAAACTCCTGCCCCAACACTCCATATCTCCTTTCCTACCTTACTTTTTCCATCACCAATAGACCATGTTTATTTGGCTTATTGTCTGTCTTCTTCCACTAACAGAGACAACTTTGTGTGTTTTGTTCATTACTGTATTCTCAGTACCTCTTTTAGTGAGTAGCACATAGCTGGTATTTCAAAAATACTTGCTGAATAAAGTAAAAGCAAACTATGAAAAAGTAAGGAGCCCTGGGTCAGGGTTGTGAGAAAGTGGTAGGCACCAAAATGTCTCCACTGAACATTCTGATCCCTATTACAGAATCTGGGCCAAAAGTATACAAAAGAACCAGAATTACTGCAGGTCAAGTGAACTAGGCCAAGTATCTTCTAGATATTCGTAGATATTCTTGTAAATTTTATATGCTATGGGAATTTCTCAACTTCCGTATGTTAAAGCAAACCAGAAGGTTTTAATAAAGATTATATTGGAATTCTCAGCATGTCTGCTTGGTCACAGAATGTAGCAAGAGTTTCTGAAATGGACCCAGTATTCAATGGGGATAGGAATGAAAACAACATAATTGCGTGGATTCTAAATTGCTAGGCACTTTTGGGGCACCTGGGTGGCTCAGTCAGTTAAGTGTCCAACTCTTGATTTTTGCTCAGGTCATGATCTCATGGTTTGTGGCATTGAGCCCAGCTTCGGGCTCTGTGCTGACAGTGTGGAGCCTGCTTGGGATTCTCACTCTCTCTCTCCCTCTCTCCCTCTGTCTCTCTCAAAATAAAGCAATAAACATTAAAAAAAATTAATTGCTGGGCATTTTATAGTATTTCATTTAGGCCTTCAACAACTCTGGAGTCCAAGAATATGATTTCTACTATCAATATATTAAAATTGAGGCTCCAAGAGAATAATTTCTCCAGAGTCACACAGGTACTAAATGGCAGACTTAAAATTTCTTCTCACTAGCTCCTTAATTTAGGACTTAGAATCTTTAGCTAATAACTTGACTACTTTGACGACTTAGGAGAAACCACTTAATATTTCTGTCTTGGTTATCTGCAAACCAATGCACATTCACTTTAGACACATACCTCAGAGTGAACAGGGTAATGATTTCAGGTCTATCTGGCTCTTGTTCATGTCTGAACTCTTTAAGAAGAAAGACAATATTCTCAATATTCGGGTTCACTGTGGCTCTTGTGTTTTCTATTTCACATCTTTAGGCCCTCAAGTTAAACCATAACAACCACCACTCTACAAAGCCTCCTGGGACATTTTCCCAAGTGAAACAAATACTCTGGCTGCGTGAGGGTGTCAGGCGGAGCCAGAAATGGAACTCCTTGCTGGCTAACCATGTGAAGGACTTTGTTTGAGGGAATCTCATGTTGCCAGCACAGTCACTTGTCAAGGACAATAGCTATTGGCGCAGCATAATATGTGAAGATTGGGAGAGCTGCCAGTGAAAGCCAACTCTTTTGTGGTGTGTGCAATGTTGTGCTGGGGCATCAGCTGAAGTTCACCATTGATGACCATCTGAACACCGCCTTTCACTGACAGGGCACCCAAAAGGACAGCTCAGCGAATTGGAGAATGAATGTCTAGGGAGAGGCTACGTAGTGTAATGGGAAATAAATGAGAATAGGTATGAGGAAACCCTCATTTTAATTCCAGTCTTGTGACACTGATACCTTCTGTAACCTCCCTGGACCTCCTTGTCCTTATTCACTCACTCAGTCATCTGTCTAAGGCACCCAGCAAATAGTTATTAAACGCCAACTTGTTTTCAAGGCATTAGGTCAGATGAAGTGAACATTTTATGATTCTGTTTTATGTGTATTAGGCATAATAATAGTGTCATCTATCTCAAAGGGATGTAGTGAAGAGGAAAATCCAGTGATAAAAATGGAAATAACTATGTTCGTCTTGCTTGCTTCATGGATCTATTATGAGAATCATATGAGTTAATTATATGGGTATACTTGACGAACTTAAAGCATTGCATAACTATGTGGAAAATAGTTACTTTAGCTAAGATGAAACTTATACCATTGCTGGATATTTAGTGAGAGAGATCTCGAAACTAATGAGATCTGGTGCCATTTTTCTTTTCTTCTTGTTTTTGCAAAAGCAAGACTTTCAAAACTAAAAATAGAAGTTATTTTAAATAAGTGTCTCTGTAGTTTTTCTAAGAAAGTACACAGATAATAACCAAACCTGAGGTTCAAACTCTACTCTTGCATACTACTGAATAGTTGTGGATATTCAAGCTCTAAAATTCAATATTAGAACTGGGGGTGGGGATTTTTTTATTGCCAGTATATCAGTTAGGATTGGGTTTTGCTGCACATAAAAAGAAATGTGCACTACCAGTGCCTAAAGCAAGCCTGAAGGAGAAAGACAGTCTAGCTATGGCCTTTGCGGGATGTAATATATTTTTTCCCTCCATTATCCTAACATGTGGCTTTTATTAGTCAGGCCATCTCAGGGCTGTTAAAGCTCCAGTTATCACATCTGCATTGCAGGTCGAAAGAAGAAGGAAAAACAGAAAGAACCCCTCCCAGCTGAGCCGAATCCATTTAAGCAGACTTTCTGGACTTTGCAGCTAGGAATTATGCTTTCAAACCTTTGACAGAAAACAGTCAGGTAACTGTACTTAGCCACAAGGGAGGCTGGGGAATGTGGTTTCTCACAGAGAGACTCTATAACCAGCTAAAAATTGGGGAAATCGGGTGTGAGAGTAGGCAACCAGCAGTCCCGTCCACACAAAATATTCAGAAAAAATATTCAGAAAAAATTCACTTATCAGTGAATAGATAAAATTTCCTCAGTTTTATCTTTTCCTCCATAAATGTTTTATATTCCCTAGGTTTTAATAATATTATCTTTCTCTTAGAACACAAAATATTTGATTCAATACAAAATTATATGCTTGTTTTTCTTATATAACTTAAGTATTTGTATTTCATGTTATTCTGTAAAAAAAAAAAAAAAAGCAACTTTCAGGTATTTTATCACATGATTATGTTTGAGCCCCATTAATCCAAATGAAAGGAAATCTTAGAAGTTTAGTCTCGGTACACACCCTATGTGGAACTACCTGCCAGCTTCTGTTCCTTTAACAGCCTTAGCTCAGAAGCACTTACTAAGAAGCATATTGACTTGAACATCAACATAACACAAGATATCTCTGAATTGTTTTCAACACGGAAGAATGTTCTCCTACTGTGGCCACAGCATGTGCTTCTTTCTACATCTGTCCTCAAATTCCTAGCAAGGAGATTATACTCCTAGTGAAATCCCTCTGGTGTTTTGTGTTGACTTTATCCATATGTATTCTTGTGGGCCTTTTTGTTTATTTACAATTTGCCTTCTCAAGACCTTCAGTAACTGAGCAACTGTGCCTAAGGGGCTCATTTCCTAACCCGAGGAGCATGGCAAATCAGCTGGGTTATGAAAGAGCAGTGGAGTGTCCGAAACTGTCCTGATCATTTGAGGAAGTGTCCTCTGCACACCACACACTGGGATGGCAGCCAAAGGAGAAATGAGTTCTCGATTTAGAAGCAAAGGTTTCATTTCTTTAAAAGCACCTATCGCTGTGTGACATAAACATAAATTCAATCCAATTTGGGTCTCGCTGGCAAGAGTCTGATTCCTGAATGAAATAAGGCTTGGAGAAATTTGAAAAATCTAGTATGTTACATGACATTGGACCAATCACTTAACCACACCAAACTATTGTTATTTTACAAATAACAGTAATAGTTATATCTGTTCATTAACACAGTATGTGTTATTACATATACTCCCCAAAATATTACAATACTATTAAATAAACATAAGAAGCATAACTACTGGTCATCCCCCATCCAGTCAAAGGATTTTGTCACTGAAATGCTAAGATAATTTTTGGTGAGACTCTGATATAAAGGTCAGTAGGTTACTCACTCTAGAGAGACAATTCATCTCCATAATCTATGTTATTCAAGATGGCGTTAGCATCCTACCATTCTAGACCTTATTATCTCTAGACTCCTTTTTTCTTCCTTGGGTTGGCCCTTAATTCTAGGCATTTGACTGTCCCTCGCCTCTCCCTCTAAAGACTGGCAAAGGAAAATAGCAGCAATTCTGGTAAATAGAACAAATATAAATGGAAATGAGCCAGAGGCAGTTTGTTATATTCAGTAGATATAGGTTCAGTAGAATATCAAGTATTGATCAAATGGCAGTATAACATGGGAGGTGATAGAAGATGGAATGGGAGCTGGAACATATTCTAGCTCTAGAACATATTCTCATATTCATGTCTTGAGACTATTCTGTACTGGCCACTCGATCTTTAGCAAGTCATACAACCTCAAAGACTTCATCTTTGACGGTGGTAATAGCACAAATAGCACAAACAAAGAGTGGTAACCGCACACACGTTTTGATATTTGTGCACATTAATATTACCCACATTGTGGGCAGTATACTAACCGTTACCTATCACTATTAACTGACACCATTATGAGACGTTCCCTAAATTTGAAGGTCCGTTTATTTTGTGCAATATTTGAGCCGATGCAAATTGCATACAATAGAACATCCCAGAATGACTCTAATAGGACTAAGCCTGTTTCTAGGTCTTTTCAACAGGAAAATTGAGACTTCATAATGTGTTTTTTAATCCGTGGCTCGCTCTGAGTCCCGCGCTTTTATTTTGTCCTTTTCCGGTGTCTAAAAGCTCTGTGGCTTGGAGGCCTTGCTCTCTTCCCGATTTACAGTTTGGTTTCATCAGCGCTCCTGTTTCCTGTTTTGTCCCTGTACGGGCAGCTTGTTTTGCACGTCTAAGTCCTTCTCCTTCCTCTTCAGAGGATATCATCATTTCCAATAGGGATGGGCAACACCACCAGCTTCTCTTGCTACAGCTTTTCCTCTTCTTTCTTTTTCTTTTTTTAACCTCCTTTGAACCTTCCTAAGCTTCCTGTAATGACTACATCTCTGTTCCTGCTATTTCAGTATTTCTGTGGCTTCAGATTTTGATCTGGATTCACGTCTTCCAGCCAAAACCATCTCAAACAAGTATTTTGAGGTTTTTGCTGGAAGGTAATTTGAATTTGTTTGCATGGCCACCAACTCCCAGTTTAGATGTCACGAGATTTTTGGAGTGGAGGAGTGACTGTCCCAGAATACCTTTCTCTTATTATCACTGAGCTGCATTATTAGCAGGGATGGGCTATTTTGTTAATGACTCAATCTTGCTTCTCATAATTCTAAATAACTACTGCTAAATCAGGATAATTGAATTAAGGAAGTCTTTCATTTCTGGAAGGTTGATGAAGAGTTAACTAAAGTCAACCACAGATATGGCTTTATTTACATAATTTGATATAACCTGTATCAGTATGAATAATCAAATACACATACACTGGTGCACACGCACAAAACACATGATTATTCTTTGGTAATCTTATGACATCTTTTCTGCAAGGAAGCCACAAACACAAACTGAATATGAGCAAAATAACTTCATTGTCTTGCCAGATGACCAATGACCTCTTCTGCTTCTTTTCTTTTTCTTTTTTTCTTTTTCTTTTATTTTTGGTCACCATTGTTTAGGTGAAGAGCAAAAAAGCCCAAGATATTTCTCAGGCTACTCTCAAATTATTAGGCTCTGAGTTCACTCATTCAACAAGGGTTCAGTAAGCACCTGCTATGCTCCAGCTGCTCACAATATAGCTCTGTACAAAACGGATCAGATCCTTGCCACCCAAGACCTTATCAGCTTTCAGGATCAGAAATCTTATTCATTGGACAAAAACCCAATGTGGTTCAAAATTCCAAGAGGAGAACACCGAGGCAAGAGTAGAGATGGAGTTTATCACATGCCCCATCATGTGTTTTCCTAACAGGTCAAATGCAATGCAGACTGGGGTCTTGCTCACTCTTCCTTCCTGTTTATGTCACTCAGAACTCACAGCCACATTTCAGGAGCTAGATATTTCATTTCCTACCAAGCTAAGACTTTGGCTGTGTTTATTATTATTCTCATCAAATGAGAGGGCCATTCATTTACCTAACAATATTTCTGCCCTGCACCTTGACGGCCCCAATTAGAACTGTTATCTTGTGTTGATTTTCTAGGAGGCAAGATAGTTCCTCAGAGTCACCTTCTCTTGCTTCATAATATCACTCTTTAGACTGACTGAGATATTTACTGGAAAATGCCACCCATTAAAAGCCACCACTAAGTTCTTAATTGAATCACCACTTTAGTGTTTTTAATCCTTTGCGTTTGTATGGTCAAGGGAAAAAGTAAGCCAAGTATTGGTTCTTCACATCCTCCATTCATTTGTGTGACTGTTTTTGTAGCGTACCTACGGATATAAAGCACTTTCCAAGTCTTTTTAATATTATCCGGTTTGTGTGTAGTAAGGACGTAGGAGTGTGTTTGGCTTTTGTTCACAGGTAGTTGTGAGAATTTCTTAAGATCCACTGTTTTGTAAGATCTCTTACTGTTCTTGTTTTTAGCTAACAGAAATTGGAAAATAAAGATTGTGGGAGTATAAAATGAATGCTTGCAATGTTTGTCATTTTTAATTTTTTAATTTATTTTCGAGGCAGAGAGAGACAGAGCATGAGCAGGGGAGGGGCAGAGAGAGGAGGAGACACAGAATCCGAAGCAGGCTCGAGGCTCTGAGCTGTCAGCACAGAGCCTGATGCGGTACTCAAACTCACAAACTGTGAGATCATGACCTGAGCTGAAGTCAGATGCTCAACCAACTGAGCCACCCAGGCACCCCAAAATAAAATTTTTTAAAAACGTGAGAGAGGCCCCTGTGTGACTTAGTTGGTTAAACATCCCACTTCAGCTCAGGTCACGATCTCCCAGTTCATGGGTTTGAGCTTGGCGTCAGGCTCCATGCTGACAGTTCAGAGCCTGGAACCTACTTCGGATTCTGTGTCTCCCATTCTCTCTCTCTGCCCTTCCCCTGCTCGCACTCTGTCTCTCTCTCTCTCCCTCTGTCTCTCTGTCTCTCTCTCTCTCTTTCTCTCTTTCTCTCAAAAATAAATAAAACATAAAAAATAAAAAATAAATAAAAATAAATATTTTTAATGTGAGATATTATTGTGATGATGATGATTGATGTCCAGGGAGACACCAGGCTGAAAACACCTGGAATGACTCAGTAGGTCACTAGAAGTCAAGGATCAGAAATGTGAACCGGGTGATGAGTTTCAGTAGGTGGTTACAGAACTGATGGGGTAAGTCAGCAGTGTTATTAAGGAGGATACGGAGCAATGCCTATAAAACCAAACAGTATTAAAGTGCCCTTTTGGGAACAAACGACATTACCTGGATGGAACAAGGTGCATCACCTGGTCTGGATCCAACCACACGAGGTCCTGGACCTGAGGAGAGAAGATGTTGAATCCAGCTAGCATGGTTAAGGTTAAATGGGGCAAAGCTCTTTTGGTTTTCTCTTTGTTTGTTTGGAAAATTTCTCAACAGGAATTTTATGGTTTTCACTCTTTTAATATCTGACTTCTGTATAATGGAAGAAACAATAGCACTCTAGAAATCCTCTATACGGCCAGACACATACATATTGAAGCAGGGAGACTCTGTGTAGGCTGATCGGTCTTATAGGTCTCACCCTACCAAAGCAAGAAGGTAATAAATTCCCTTCTATTCATGTTACAATTATATAAGCTATTAAATGTATTGCTATAAAATGAGCCATCTATTTGAAAATCCCACTACAAACAGTTTGCATAATTACCAAACTGGTCATTGAAAAATGTACAGTGGCTAAGAATCTAGAAGTAGTTGTTGAGTATCTATTGTGTGCAAAGTATTATTACATAATGACAGAGTCATGCCGTTCTGTTGCTTTATGCATAGATTTGCATTGCATAATCAATATCTAACTAATTTCTTCACACTTCAAGAAAAATAATAACCCAGAATCTCCCACTGGGAATACCGCACCACATATTTATAAATTCATAGCATTTTAAAGCTGGAAGGACTCTTAAAAAAGAATGGAAATCAGCTCTTCAGACTGTCTTCAAAATGCTGGTTAATGCCCTAAGGAGCTGTTGAAATATTAAACTATTATTTTTAAAACATCCTGCAAAAGAAATTATTTAGTCAAATATACCAACTGGCTCACTGAATCCCCACCTGTTATAAGAATTTATTCATCCTAACAATGTCAATCTTAGGAAGCGCAGAATAGAAATCCAGATAATGTAAGTGACTGATTCAAAGTGAATGGCATGAATCATTCATCACCGTGAGAGGACAATCAGCCAGGCATCTAAAGAAATAAGGCCTAGGGTTTGACCCGGTTGATTATTTCTGTTCCCAGCTGAAAAATGTTTTCTGAATTTTTCCCAGTTCCTCTTAAGGTAGACAAATGTTAAACAGAAAGAAGTGGTGATGTGCTTTTGTTCAGTATGGGCTCATGGGGGAAGTCCTCTAATATTTTCAGCTAGTTGCTATGGAGGCAGCCAGCAGCAAGCTCAGCTAATAAATTTCGGCTGACAGTGTTGTGGGATGATACTACAGTGGCGGTTAATAGACACCTGAGCACCGGAATTGTGCAGTAGAGAAAAGTAAAGCAGGAGGACAATAGCAAAGCTTGCCGAATAGAAAATCACCAAGTGCACACAAGAAAGGTGTAGTTTTGGGACTTCACAAGGCGTTTGCAAACACCAGTGAATGAGGTATGCACATTACCTTCCCACCTGCCCTACCACAAATAACTATCCCAGGGAGAACGATGTACCTGCACATTGTAGGCAGGGCACAAGGAGAAGCTGCTTAAACTCTTTGGGTGGTTAGCTGAGCTTCAAGTAACTTTGAAAACTCATGTTACACACTCATTGGATTTCTAGAGTTGTTAGGTCTTCTCTGTAGAACTTCTGAAAATATTCCAAAATGAAATTGGAAAGAGTTAAAGAACTAGCTGCCTTCGTTTTGTTTAAATGAACAAAGAAGTAACAACAATGACCGTCATCGTTAGCCATTCTCCTCTATGGCTCTGGACAGAACTTTTTTTTTTCCTCCTGTTCATAGCTTCCTGCCTGGTGTTTGTCTAAGCCGGGAGGAAAGCCATCGTTCAAACTCCGCAATAACAGATTGCAAGCTAAGGCTTTTCTACACTTTGTTTAATTTTCCTGAAATGTCCCTTTGTCCAGAAATGATTTATTGGTGACCTAGCATGCTTTTCTTCTTACTCAACACTCCCCTGGGGACATAGTTAAAACGCCACTTAACTGTAATTCTCCTGGGTGGGGAAGTGGCGGGTGGTGGCAATGAAACCAAAGCCCAGATTTGAGCAACTGTGGGCTGTTGACTTTATGCTAGTCTTTCATAAAGAGAACCCTCAAAACGCCGCAGCCATTCAGCAAACAGTGTGCATTTCATCTAAGCCTGGCTGGCTTTGTGCTTGCCTTTCTTCAGGCTAGAATGATCCTAACCAGCAATGTCTTTGTGTCATGATGCAGAAAGTTGGCAAGTACACATGAGGATAATGCTGAAGTATAACTTCTGAGTGGGGGAGGGAACCAGAGAGAGAAGTAAAGCTCTGTACAATGACCAGTGGTTCTCTCTCATGATGTTTATTCCAACAGAGGTCAATCATTGTGCATTGTCCCTGTGGGAGTGAATACAGCATATTATTTTTGGGTAAAAATTAAGATTTCTTTTGGTGGTAAAGTATATGGAAAATAGAAGCTCTCTGTACTTGATTTCTTTGTTTGTATTTAAATGCCTCCAAAGCATTCTTCCAAAAGAAGGAAAATGACATAAGTCTCTAAAGATGAAACTGTTTTAGTGACAGAAACATTCAATACCAAATCTATTAGAACTACTAGGATATGTTACCAAAGTTTTAAGAAATTCTCATATGGAGGCACCTGGGTGGCTCATTCAGTTAAGCATCTGACTTTGGTTCAGGACATGATCTCACAGTTTGTGAGTTTGAACCCTGCATTGGGCTCTGTGCTGACAGCACAGTCAGTCTGGAGCCTGCTTCAGATTCTGTGTGTCCCTCTCTTTTGCCCCTCCCCCCGCTCATGCTCTATTTCTGCCTCTCACTCATAAGTAAATAGACGTCAAAATTTTTTTTAATAAATAAATACATGAATACATAAATAAATCTCATATGTAGCAAACTTTGTTGCTTATTCAGCAAAATATTTTCTCCTTCCTCCTAAAGGAAACTCAGATTTTGTTTTCCTCTCATTTATTATGTGCCTGGAGGAGATTGATTCCAGCTTCAGGGAGATGTCTGATTGGTCTGGGTAATGCCAGCCCTCTGTCAGTAAACCATTCAGGGACAGGCATGTGATTCAGTTCTGGACAGTAAGTAAGCAAAAGTTTCCTGGAGGATTTTGGGAAGTTATCCCTCACCATTCGGAGAACCACAGGAATCCAGCCTTTTCCTCCTTGGATGGGAATAAAGAAGCACATAGTCCCAGTTGTTCTTGCAGTCATCCTATATCTACAAAGCAGACAAAATTGAGGCCAAAGCTGTGGATGGTCCTTGTGACATCACCAAGCCAGTGGATCAGTGAATCAATTTCATTGTTGTTTTATCCATTCAAGTCAAACTTATGTTACTGACAGCTGAAGGCATCCTTTCAACATAGAACTATGCTATCTGCCAAGCCTCATGCTATAGGCTGTTAGTTGTTTGCTTTCTCTTCTTTCCCTTTTTTTTTGTACATATGAACCCCAACCTTTGTGCTAACTCAGATTATCTCACTCTGACACTCCCCTTCTTGCTCTCCTTGCCTCTTCTCTCTGTTCCTGTCTCTTTTGCCAGTCTTTTCTCCAGTAGTATCTTAATCTCATTAGTCACAGACAGTATCAAAGAATAGGACCACCAGTAGATATAACTCTGCATTAGGTGAAGTTTTGCTTCTATGTCCTTCTTGTACTTTGGCCATCCACACCCCTCTGCTCCCAGCAATCCCCTCCACTGCTCCACCACATAAAATAAAGTCTGTGTGTTCTGAGACATCCACCCAAAAACTATGTCTTTAGTGAAATACCTTCTGGAGATAGTGCTTTAATCCAGTGGATTTCAAATCTTTTTTAAAAAATTGAATTGTAATTGACATATAATTTTATACTAGTTTCAGGTATATAACGTAGTGATTTGACTGATGTTTTTATACATTACAAAATGATCACCTGGAGGAGTCTGGTTAACATCTGTCACTATACAAAACTATTACATTATTATTAACTATATTCTCTATGCTGTAAATTACATCCCTGTGACATTTATTTTATTCAAATCTTTTCTGACTACAACCCACATTAATTATCAGCACTTGGTATATACATAATATATACATAAAACACTAAAGCAAAATTTCCCTAAAACACTTACATTTACTACCTGTGAGACATTCTGATATTTTCTATTCTGATCTGGTTCATTTTAAACAATTTTTGTCTCTACTCACTACACTAATAGATGGGTTGTGGCCGCCAAAAACACTGCTTTAATCCACAGTGGAAACCATGATGGGCAGTGTGACAATTCTGTAAGGAAGTCTTTGAGGGTATTTAAGGCCTTATTTAAACTTGAATAAAATGTTAGCCAACACAGACTGGGACAGATTCTGTCTTTGTGAATATATGTTTCTTTCTTTCTTTCTTTCTTTCTTTCTTCTTTCTTTTTTTCAAAAAAAGTCAAGAGTGAGTGAGACTTAGTGTATGTTGACAAAAGATGTTGTCCTAGTAATTTTGGGAGATCTTTCTAAAATGACAAATATATTTAACAAACACCATGGTAGTTATTTCTGAAAGGTAGAGAGGTTTTCTTCAAAAGCTGTTGGTGTGCCAGGGTCAATTTATTGACTGCATTTTTATATTTAGCTTTTCAGGGCCTATTAAAGACATCTGCTTGATCATTCATTTGGCAGCTTTCTACTTCTTTAAGGGCTGGGGATTTCATAACAGCAGGTTATCTGTCAGCACCATTTTTATACTACAGGATTATGGCCAAAATGTGTTGGCTTTCCTGTTGATAACTAGTTGTTATCAGCTGTAACCACTCTTACTGTCTGTACCATAGAAGGGCTGCACATACAGAGTTTATAGAATGCCCTGCAGAAACTGTGAAATACTATATAAATATAAACTGATGAATTTTTAAACATAAAAAATTCTCTTTCCCTGAAGGCCAGTCATGAATTTTCATATTTCTATTAATAGTATGGAGTTCTATGAATTTTTTCCCACAACTCTAATTAATATGCGCATGCATGTGCATGCACACACACACACACACACACACATACACACACACACATGCCTGATTTTTAAGCCTATATTCAATACACTGCAGATTGGTTGATTATGCACAAGCCTTCAGATCTCCCTTACAGAACATGTTAGGAAGTAGGTTTTCTTGTACACATAGTTGTTTATAATGTGACACATCCAGGCTTATTAAATAACGTAACATAGTCTTAGTAATTAAGACAAGGTTTTGGAGACAGAAAGGCTCCAAATGCAGTTTTACCTCTTACTAACTCTGCGAACATGGATGAGTTTCTTAATCTCTTGAGTTCTGACGTTCCTCATCTATAAAATGGGGATAATATTCATTTCACAAGGATGTTATAGGATTGGGTTTATCTCTATGCATTAAATTAATTTCATGATTCACTAATGGATCATGATCACCAAAAACACAGCCTTAGCACACAGCATAAACTCTGATATTCAGAATCATGGGCATGTGACGAGTTTGTAGTATGTGAATGTGTGTGTGTGTGTACTTTTCTAAAGCACTTAACACAATGATGATACCTAGCAAAAGCTCAGTAAATGGTAGCTATTAATAATAATAATAACTAACGATAATGATGAGATTTTTATCCCCAAGCTCCTGTGGAAAAAATGCAGAAATCTAGGGTATGGTACTTCTCATGTTCTTTTCAGTGTCCTCGTCACTGCTCCCCAAACCACCTAGAGATGGATGTTATGGGTCGGTGCTTAAGCTCTGGAATAATACTGCAATACAAATTTCTAAATCTTTGACGGTGTGTGTGTGTGTGTGTGTGTGTGTGTGTGTCAGGAGGACAAGGTGCTAGTCTCTCTTCTTACTAAAGGAACTTCCTTAAAAATAAATATACTGAAAAGTAAAGACAGGAAACTTCACAAAATCAAAAGAGGATGTCAGGAAGTACAGGATGTGAGGTTGTTTTCATTTCCTTCAGTGTTTTTGTTATTAATCATATTTATAACTTTAAAAAGCATAACATCTCACTATTCCTTCTCCTTAAGACCAAGTTCACTAAAAAAAAAAAAAAAAAAAAAAAAACTATGACCAAGAAAGAACTAGTTTAATACTTTCTGTATTAAAATGGCATTTAAGGGGCTCCCTAGGTGGCTTAGTCAGTTAAGTGTCTGACTTTGGCGCAGATCATGATCTTGCCATTCCCAAGCTCAAGCCCTGTGTCCAGCTCTGTGCTGACAACTCAGAGCTTGGAGCCTGTTTCAGATTCTGTGCCTCCCTCTCTCTCTCTGCCTATCCCCCACTCGCTCACACTCTCTCTCTCTCTGTCTCTCTGAAAAATAAACATTAAAAAATTAAAAAAAAATAATAAATGGCATTTAAGTCTCTGATTCTGTCTGAATAGGACTTGTCGCATTCAGTCTCGTTTATTTATTTGTTTATTTTTCAACATATGAAGTTTATTGTCAAATTGGTTTCCATACAACACCCAGTGCTCATCCCAAAAGGTGCCCTCCTCAATACCCATCACCCACCCTCCCCTCCCTCCCACCCCCCATCAACCCTCAGTTTGTTCTCAGTTTTTAACAGTCTCTTATGCTTTGGCTCTCTCCCACTCTAACCTCTCAGTCTCATTTATTTATAAAGCTGCTGCATCATCAGGTGGTTCATGCCAACACGGAAAGAGGATAAAAGCAAAGTACCTTGAAGTAGAAAATGAGAAGGAATGTTGATTTTTTTAGAAATGTTTTGATCATGATATCTTTCCCAGAAGACCTTTCAAACATAGGGGCCTGGGCAAATCAACAAATGCCTAAAATTGAAAATCCACTTCTCCTTTTAAGAATCAAGGCTACAGGAAAACCAGTACTTAGCAGCTGTATGAATGCTGAGCATTCTGTGTCTTATCACATGCATAGGAAAATGAACAGGTTGCCTGCAGAATTTTGTGCATGAAATGGAGATCTGCATCCTGTGGTAGTCACTGAGCAGCACATTTCCTCTTGGACATCGAAACACAATTTATCTACAAACAAATTTCTAGAGTTCCTCTTTGGCTAAAAACCAAAATAAACAACAAAAAAGGTTGTTTTGCAGAGTCCTCTGCTTTGCTGAACAGATAGATATGAAGGTTATGGGTGGGTTCGTCTTTATTACTATACTTGACTTATTAACACTTTGGGACACAAAAAAGAAAGTGCAGTCCAACTTTTAAAATGTTACGATCTAAGTCAAACAGTTCAAAAGGTCATAATTCAGGTCCATCCAGAGAGTTTATATTTGAGAGGCAGGAAGTCACTTGATATTAAAAGCAGCTTCTCCTTCACTTCTTAATAAGAGTCCCTATGAAAGTATATGGACGACATATGTTGTTTTCAACTGCACTGCATCCCTTGCTCTGGGAAAACACCACTGCCCTCTTCCACGTGGTCTTAGAGGGGCCGCCAATCACTGTACCCCAGCCCCACATAGGACGTAGGTCTGGCCAATCCTAAAATTCCCTTTTCCTGAAAAAAAGATCTGATGTTGAGATAGATGTGCTTTCTTTCCCCTGGGATGCCAAACTAGGGCAGAGATCCCAGGGCTACCAGATGCCATCCTCAACGATGCACAGAGGAGGTGGAAGAGGCCCGGCTGCAGAAAGAGAGTATGACAGAGACAGAGAAGTAAGAGGAGGAGAAGGAGGCGCAAGAAAATAGGAAAGTGGGGGAGGGTAAGAGGAGGAAGAAATTTAATCTAACCTTGGCAGAGCTATGGTTGAAGCCAGCTGATTCCTGAACTTTCTAGAAAAGCAAGGCAACAAATTTCCTTCTCTGTTCAAGCTAGTTTAAAAGTGGGGTCTGCTGGCTCAGTGGGTAGAGCATATGACTCTTGACCTCAGATTTGTAAGTTTGAGCCCCATGTTGGGTGTAGAGATTACTTAAAAATAAAATTAAAGGTGCCTGGGTGGCTCCATTGGTATATGTCTGACTCTTGATTTCGGTTCATGT